>NC_141004.1:31666137-32191097 GCF_052327205.1 Somniosus microcephalus
GAGAGAGGGAAGAGGAGAGAGAGGGAAGAGGAGGGAAGAGGAGAGAGAGGGAAGAGGAGAAGGAGAGAGGCGAAGAGGAGAAGGAGAGAGAGGAAGAGGAGAAGGAGAGAGAGAGAGGGAAGAGAGAGAGAGAAATTTTTTGAGCTTCAGGCCGCCTGCAGCGGGCCTGGAGAGCAGCACCGAGTCCCCCTGCGCGAGGTTGAGGAGGAGGGGGGCGGTTGCTAAAACACAATATAAAACTGAAATAAATTGTTAATTAATTCCCTAACACATAATTCAAATATTTACCTTACTTCCCTAACACACTGAAAGTGTGGGGAAAAAAATCGTGAAAAATCAAGATGGCGGCCACTCACCTCGGTTCAGAAGGATAAGGCCCGCCCACACACCACGCACTGATTGGTCGACCGGTCAGGTCACCGAACCGTAGGATTGGTCAATCGTCGAGTCACTCGACACTCAACTGTAGGATGGCACGCGCCAGGAACCCGCCGTCTGATTAGCGACCGTGTGACGTCGAGGTCGACCAATGAGATGCTAATGAGCGGAACGCTGGTTTTTGGATACCGCAGGCGCGATTTTTGTCCGGCCGAAACGTAAATACGCCTATGACCGGTCCGGAATCGCAAGCTTTCTTTTGAGGCGACGCGCGCGTCGGTACGCTCTATAACTTTCAAACGTATAGAACACGGACAGACAGACAGACATCGGGACAGACAGAAGAGCCGCTTTATATATATAGATTATACAAACCAGCAAGTAGCTTGAGAAGAAATATTTTACTTAAATAATGTATTTCAACTGAAGCAAAGACTTGCATTTATATAGGAGCTCATTCCATCTGTCAAACATGCTGCACACGTGGCGGCCGCACTCCTCTGCCGGCTCCCAGCTTGCAGTCAAGAGTGAGTGAGACAGGAGGCGGGAGCAGAGTGCGGTCGCCACATGCCCCATAACGTCGGCCCTGCTCAGTGCTCGCATTATTTTGCGGATCACCTGGAAAGTCTCTACGGACCCCCAGGGGTTCCGCGGGCCCCAGTTTGAGAGCCACTGACTTAAGTTAATGGTTAAAGCTGCTGTGCCCCACGGTTACCTTGGCCTTTAGGTTTCTCTTTTTTTTTTTAGAAACTGATGAACAGTTAATTGTTGAAATATAACACAAGTTGTGTGAAGTCCACAAGAATGGTTTCTCGATAAAGAGAAGAAAATCCGAGTCTGCAATTCAACCCATTACCTTAGTGGGCTTCTGTTGATAACAAGATTGCCAGTACACACTAATTGAATGTTTTGAAAGAGTCGAACCATCTGATTGCAAGACTGATGATTTTGTGTATGTGTGTGTGGGGAGAGGGAAGAAGATTGTGTACTTACTGTGGAGAATACCTATTCTACACCAGAGACTATCCATAAGGTATGACTGGACCAATAGTCCTCTCTACTGTATCACGAAAAACAAAATCTTGAGTTCCTGCCACTTAAATTTTGCTTCCAATGTTTATATCAGAAACCCCAAATAATCTGGAGCCAAAAGCTCTCCGAGGATTGCCCATGGCAACGCCTTACTTGTCGTTTCTCTGCAACTTTTCTTTGCTCAGACAGTGTCGTCAGCTGGGTCCCTTTGCCTCTTGTGTGTTGAAATTGAAATGCAAAGTTTATTCTTGGTTGCCAGGGTAAGTATCAGACTGTTGGAATGCTCTGGGTTTGCCTGCCGACGACCCAGTACAAATTTGTGCTCTGAACAACCACAAGTGTCATTTTTGTGCAACATCTAGCCTAGTTACAATTGCCTCTGGCTGCACCATGCTATCCCACCTCGCATACAAAAAAGTGCCTTATAAGGTCATTTGATTTTTTTTAAATTAAGTCATTGCAACATCTGTGCATCTTTAATACAGTTGGATAATTACACAGAGTGTAGTGTTAGAAAGTGAATTATGCACTGATTGTAATTTATTTTCACAATTATAGCAAAAGCCCAAGAAATCTCTTCAGACCAAATCCTGTTAAGACCATTATTTTCCATCTGGCACCTCAGAGTCTTCTGAAGAAAGCTCCAGTGCCTGATTAAATTGTATTTTGTACATTACAATCCAGCACATCACTCAAAATCAGAGAGATTAAAACACCAGACAAGTCATTAATTAAGATGTATTACACCATAGTCCTAGGCTTCCAGGAGCTGTTTGATAGATACCTGCTCCAGTAATATAAGCATTGTGTGAAATTAACCACAGCAAAGGGTTCTGACTCACCATTGATTTTTAATAGCAGATATCATGGCTGTTGTATTGAAGCATTATTCTTTCTGGACTATTGCCTTTGCTTTGAAAATGGGCAAGTCCATCAATCTGAACTATGTACGCTAGCCCTCCTTCCTATTTTGTTAACTAATACCTTCTTAGACTCAGCTACGCCAAATATCATTTGCAACCGTGAGGCCACCACGTCCTCGGCCCTGAATACAAGCTGGAGGTGTCAGCAAAATAAAAACATGCTACTAGCTGCATTTTCCATTACTGAGGCCTGCAAATCAACGGAAAATGTTGCCAACCTGCATTATAAGAACGAGAGCCACTCACCGACAGACCCACCACGTGCACCAGCTGAATAATTGCTTTCCAACTCTTAAACTCAACATGGTGAGTCTCATACAGGCTGCCCATAAAGATAAAAAAAATTGAAGATTCTTCCAAAACATTGGCGAGATATTTAGCAACAGTGATCCTGAACTTGATGGTGACAGCACTTTACCTTTCACAGTAACGTGCCTCTTCAAAGGGGAACCTCAGTGTGGGGCATGTACATTGAAAAAATGTGCATTTATTCCAAAAACATTCTGTGCTGATAGTTTTGTTTTGGTTCAGTTACTGTTGCTATAATTAGCATTTTAATAGAGCAGACTAGCATGTGTAGTGAGGGAATTCCTTTGGAATAAGTCTGCTTCTCGGTATTGAAAATGTGGACCATATTTTGTTGATGGTCTTTTTACAGGATCTTAGCTTTTTTTCCTTTGCCAACGGAGTATTTGTTATGTTTTAATAAATAACAGAGAAAATGGTTTGGGAAAGGCCTTGCATACAGACTGCCAATTAAAAAAATATACTGTACTATTGATACTGTGAAACAGTAATCCTCTTGGAAAATAGGGCCGCAATTTTGCCAGCACTTGGAGAGGCGGGTCAGAGGTTAAAGTCCTATTGATTGACAGCGGGTCCCGAACCCACCGTCAACCCGCCTCCAAACAGCCTTCCCAAGTGTCGGGTCCCCGATTTATGAATGGACCCAACACCTAGCGGTGGGCAATGGATTAAAGGCAATTACCTGCCTATTAACAGGTACTTGTCAGTAGTGTTCAGCCTGTTTTTCGATTTTCCCGCTTTTGGGTCGGGTTTCCTGACGTCCACACACCACGCCAGGTAAATGTGGCGTGTTGTGAGTCTGGTGTAATGTTTGTGAAAAGATGACAGCTGCAGAAGTGGTGTCAAGGATGCAATGTTGCACCTGGTGAGTTTCAGAGCAAAGAAAATGTTGGTTACTGCATTATTAAAACATATACAGATTTCTTTAGCTTACAAGTTTTTAAATCCAACTGTATGTCCAGTGCCACCTCATTGGGAGAGCCTCTCTCACCAGTGACCGATCGTTTCTGTCATCTCACCTGCAGCTGCCATCTATTGCAGCATATGGAGGGAGTCATTGGAGAGCCTGGGTGAAAGAGTTCACCTTTGTACAGTGATTGTCAATGTTTTTAGCACCTCAATGCTGTCAAACATTGAGGGCTGGATTTTCTCAGCCACGAGGAGGCGGGTATAGAGACGGGACTGCAGGTAAAGTAACAGAAAGTGGGGGCGTATGGCAAACCCGCCCCCATTCCGCCTCTGTGCCCTTTTGCCAGGAGGTGGGAAGATGTGCTGCTTCGGGTCCCATCTCCTGGAGGCGGGAAAGGGATTAAATCATTTTAACTGCCTGTTAACAGGCAGAAAAAAGGATCAGTCCCATTTTACCTTCTCAGGTGAAGGCTTTCCGAACTCAGAGAACCCCACTGGGTTGGAGGAGTTGAGTAGGAGGTCTGCGGGGGTTGCAGGGACCTGAAAGTAAGATGTAGAGGTGAGTGATGGGTGCAAGTGTGGAGTGGTATGTATGGAAGGTGAATGTTAAGTGTTAAAAAATGTTCACTTACCTTGGTTTCTGCCTACAGACTTCGTCCGCCCTGGATCGGGAGTCCAACATCTTCCTTGTCGATTTCAAAGACTGGCTGTTGGATCCTCCAACCCAAAAGTCATCTGAAGTCTACAAAGTTGAAAGGTTTGATGAGTCCTGAACACAAAGGGCAGGATTTTCATTGGGCCATGGAGGCGGGATTGGAGGCGTGTGGGGGGGGTTAAAATTGAAAAAACTGGCGGGCGGGCCCAACCCCGCCTCCATGCAATTTTCATTAATTCGTGTCTAATGGTCCCGTCTCCGTCCCACCTCCAAGAGGCGGGATAGGCCGTTAACGCCCTTAACAAGCACTAAATTGGCTCTATAATGCCATTTTGAAAGGCCTTTGTGATTTTAACCCATTTCCCACATGAAACACGCCTGTTCTGAAACACGACGGTGAAACCTGGCGGGAGCACAATTGGATTGCTGACTATCAGCTGCAGGTCAACCATTAAAGAGGAGATTTGATCAGCCATCATTTGCAGGTGGCAGGACTTTGTAGTCTCAGGTCTGGGGGAACTTTTAGAAGGCATAACCACAGCTGTGGAAGTTTGGAGCCTGGCACTCATCTCCAGTATGTCCTCCTGGGAAACCCCTCTTGCCACCTTCACTGAGCGCTTCCTCAACTGAGGCATATACCAGAAGCATGGGAGCCATTTATTTCCTTCCTTTCTGGACATTAGATGAGGACGAAGACCAGCTGCAGCACCAGCAGAACCAGGAACAACAGCAGCACCAACAGCAGCAGTACCAACAGGAGCGCCAAGCTGCTGCTCACCCACCTGAAGCTGCACAGGCCAGAAGGGGCCAGCGCATGGAAGCCCGTCGGCACAGGAGATACCCCCCAAACAGGGTCTACAGACACAGGGTCAGCTACCTCAACATGTCTGAGCAGCAGTGCCAAAGGCAGCTCCGACTTTCGCGAGAGGTAGTGGGTGACTTCTGCGCAATGCTGCAGCAAGACCTGCAGGCCAGAGGACTAGGTGGACAACACTTACCAGTGGCCGTCAAAGTCACCACTGCACACAACTTTTTTGCCTCAGGCTCATTCCAGGGATCAGCAGCAGACATCAGCGGCATCTCCCAGGCAGCCGCACACACTTGTATCACGCAGGTAACCAATGCTCTCTTTGCCATCACACATAATCACATCCATTTCACCAAGTGTCACGGCACATGCAGTTGGATTAGCAAATCTGGCAGGCTTTCCAAGGGTGCAGGGCATCGTTGACTGCACACATGTGGCCCTTAAGGCACCCCATCGCAATCCAGGTATTTTTGTCAACCGCAAGGGCTTCCACTCCCTTAACGTTCAGCTGGTGTGTGACCATAAGAAGGAAATTTTGCATGTTTGTGCCAAGTACCCTGGCAGTTGCCATGACTCTTACATACTGCGCCAGTCCAGTGTTCCTCTGCTATTCAGTCCGCCAGACCAACTTAATGGATGGCTACTTGGAGACAAGGGCTATCCCCTGAGGATGTGGCTAATTACGCCATTGAGGAGCCCATCCAATGAAGCTGAGGAGAGCTACAACACCAGCCACATGTCCACCAGTGCCATAATCGAGCAAACCATCGGTTTGCTGAAGATGCACTTCAGATGCCTGGATAGATCAGGTGGAGCCCTGCAGTACTCAGCAGCTAGGGTCTCCAGAATCGTTGTGGTTTGCTGTGCACTTCACAACATGGCACAGCGTCGTGGCTTGCAGATTCCTGAGGACCAAGTGGCTCGTCACATATCCTCCTCAGATGAGGAGGAGGAGGAGGAGAGTGAAAACGAACATCTTGCAGAGGCCCATCAACCAACGGCAGCAGTATACAAGAACATTGCTGCCCGGGATGCAAGGAACGCACTCATCTTGGCCAGATTTGCTTAGCCTAGCCAATCAAGCAGTTTTGCCTCGCAGCTTCTTACCTGAGCATCGACAATGGCCAAGGACCAGCGGATTCCTAGCAATTTGACCACCATACTGACAATTGCAAGTAATCCTAAGCCCTCAATGTGAAAGTCCCATTTGCGAAATGACACATGCCACATCTACAGCAGTAGCCATCAGATTTTTTATTTACATTATTCATCTGATGGCTTTTTCACAGAAAACATCAAATTTCACCCAAGTGACTACCCTCGTGACTATTTGTGCAGTATCTTTCTCTTACGCGTGCTCCTACATGGTGCTTCCCCTGTGGCTTCAGCAGATGTGGTGGCCCCTTGCTCACTTTCCTGCTGCTCCTGTCATGACACCTTTGGCGGGCGTCCTCTGGGGTTGTGAACCTGTGAGGGCTCAGCAACAGTCTGCTGCTCCTGCGGCTGTGCAGGGGTTGAGACGCCAATCTCAGTTGGGTGTGTACTCTGGTGGAGCTCTGACCGAGGGCTCTGCAGTGGCATGGAAGTGAGTGCGCTTGGAGAGGAGGCTCCACTTCCTTGATGTCTGCCACCAACTTCCCTCTCATGGTTCAGGTCCCCCTCAGCGCTTCCAAGCGGCTTGAGAGCACCTTGCTGCACATCAGGGGGGCCATGGGGACCCGTATCTGCACTGGCAGTCCTACTCAGAAGGACTTCCATGAAGGTTTGGTTTCTCTGTTCAATAGATGACCATCGCTCCTCCAGAGGTGTCATTCTATTCTGAACACTCACCATGTTTTCTGCACTCTGGCAACTTATCACCTCCATGGAGGTTGCCATCTTTTCCATGATAATGCGTTCATGCACCAATGACTCCACAAAGACTCTCCTCATGTTCGCTATGGACTCCTCCATTCACTCTACACTCGCAGCGACCCTGGAGACAAAACCTGCCAGAGACTCCTGCATCTGTTCCTGGAGTTCCAGCACCGCTGATCTTATGGATGGACCCAGAGGCAGAGGGTCGACATGCAGCTGAGCTGAGCTGGCAGAGTCCTGCGCCCTCCGACTAGGACTCTCCACTGCTGTCCCTGTCTCCACAATCTGCTGATGCTCACTTGTGAGCTGTGATACAGCAGATGACAACACTACTCTATGTCCCGAAGGTCCCCCCGAGGTGTGA
The DNA here is from genome assembly GCF_052327205.1 of Somniosus microcephalus. Taxonomy (NCBI): domain Eukaryota; kingdom Metazoa; phylum Chordata; class Chondrichthyes; order Squaliformes; family Somniosidae; genus Somniosus; species Somniosus microcephalus. The sequence goes on from NC_141004.1 coordinate 31,673,370, forward strand.
GTGTCTGCGCTGGTGCTGGGTGCGCTTATTTCTGCTGACGCTGCGCCCTCAGAGGTTGCAGCTTCCTCTGAGGAGTCTTGAGGCTCATGCTCTTCCTCCTGGCTAGTGGGGACGGGTGCTTGCGATGGTCCTGTGGGGGAGTAAAGGAAAGTTAGAGATGTGATGCCATGGTTACATGCACATTGCACATTGCAGATGATCATAAGTCCATCTGTTAGAGCTTCAGAACCATTATCAGCAACTCGTGCAATGTCAATGAGATGAAAAACTATTCTGTCACCAGCTTGCTGTGATGCACCCCTCTGTCCCCCACTTGCGCATCTTCCTCCACTCCTACGATCTCCAGGACATCCTCCTCCCCCAGGGGGTGAGGTGGACTACTGAGGGTGGCCCTCCTCCTGTCCTCACTTTTTCTCGCTTATTGTGAGCTCTCTTTTCCTGCAATGAGGGAGACAAGTGGAGGTTGAGTGAGAATGAAGGAGTGAGTGTAAAGATTCCATAGCATAGATACTTAGAAGGAGACAAATATGGAGTGAGGTGGCAAGACCAAGGTTATCAGTTGTTTTCATAGCATCACAGTGATAGGGAGTGTGAGGGCTGCATGATCGAATATTTAGGTGAATGTGACCATAGAGAGAAAGGGAATCGGTAAGGGTGCATGGATGTCAGTGTCAAGTGGGATGTGGAGGAAGAGATTGCTAAAGCTGAGTGCTGGTGAGGAAAGGCAATGGGGATCAGGTTGAGGGTGATGGGAAATTCATACTCACTTTTTCAGTGCACAGAAGGTCATGAAATCTCTTCCTGCACTGAATCCAGGTTCTGCGGGTTACTGATAATGAGTTGACCTCCTCTGCCACCTGGTCCACACAGCCTTGGTCTGCTGGGGAGGCTTCTTCCTCCCTGAAGGGAAGAGCACCTCTTTATGATTTGCTCCCTCAACTAAAGCCTGCAAGGTAACGTCATCAAACCTGGGAGCAGACCTAGGTCTCTCGCTGGTCATTCTGCCTCCAGGTCCCTGTAGCATGAAAGGCCAAAAGGTTGGCAGTCTGCAGAAGAAGCAAGGCTTGTTGCAGACCTTAAATGCTGCAGCAATGATGACGTCATCGGAGGCGACTTTCAGACTGGAAAAACTCATTTGCCATGGGTTCCCACACGTTGGAACTCAATTGGCCAATTAAGTTAAAATCGCATCAATCTTCCACATCGATTTAGATTCAGGTGGATAACATGAAATGTGGATTACATGACCCCAGCCCGCCCCTGAATTAAAATCCAGCCCAAAGTCTCATCAGACTACAGAGAATGTCAGTGTTTGACAGCTTTACAGAGCTGTCAAACACTGACATTTCTTCTTTCAAGTAATCTTGACAGATAGCACGTCAGACGTTGACGTGCTCTGTCAGTGACTTCCCCCTAATTGGCCTGCTGAGCCCGCAGGGTGGGCTTAACAATGTCAATCAGGGGGAAATCCCGCTGGTTGGCCAGTAGATGATGGAGGCGGGACATAGACCTGACAAGCAGTAGTCCCTCCTCCAACTCTTCTCCATTGAGAAAATCCAGCCCTGAGAAATCAACTGTCAAAATAAAATTGTGCATGGTCCCTTTAAGGAAACCGGCAGATGACATCATCATCAAATGACATCATCAGACCCGCTTCCTGTTAATTGGCTGTTAAGCCCGCAGCAAGGTCAATCAAGGGAAAATCACGTCTGTGGAGCGGAGGCAGCTGGGGGCAGGACCGGAACCCGGAAACCACCTGACCCGCACCCATCCCGACACCGAATGCAAAATCGCAGCCCTAGTGTTAGTGTGTCCACTCCAGTATACAATTGCATGAAAGGATCAATCATAGAGCCCTGTAAAAGCAACAATATCAAAAGCAAATAAACAGACAAACAAAAGAAAAACACCAACAAAAGACCGATGTAAAGGTACTTACTCATATTACAATCGCAAAATACTGCGGATGCTGGAAATCTGTGCTACACTTAGGTTACTCTTTAACTTTGTGGTGATTATGCAGGTGAAGAGATTAAATCCCAGCCTCAACTATCATTCAATCTCAGTCCTTCTGCTGAGTAAGTCTCACTAATTCGTAGCTAGGCTGCTGTACAGCACTAGGTGATGTATGCTCCCTTTTGTCGCATGCTTAAAATAAAAAGACTAGTTTTGCCTTTCAGAAAATCTGTCGCTCAATTATAGAACAACATTTAAAGCAACCGTGGAGAATTCTGCAGACCAGACTAACATATCCCAATTTCCAGATGATAACAACAGCAGAGAGCTTTAAAGAGGAAAAATACATTAATCAAAAGCACACTTTTACAATAGCTAGAATCTAATACTGTAGTAAACTGAGCTGAGGAAAGCCATTGGAAAGTTTCTATCACACGATGGTCTTGATTTTATCTTGGGCTGGGATCAGTGCCTGTGGGGGGCTGAAGCGAGTGACAAACATGCATACCAAGGCCCCGAGATATTTTAACTCCTGGGCCTCATTTCCATACTCAGGCTCGGATTCCCACCCGAACCCAGCACAAATCACTGCCTAGCCGGAGGGCAGGAGCAGAAATTCAGGTGGCAAGAAGGCGCTACTGGGAACCCATGGAAACAGTCCCCAGTAGTCAGGTGAGGGGAGGGGTTTTCCAAGAGGATTTCTTTGCTGCCGATCTGTTTCACAGAATGGAAAATACAGTATTTTTTTAATTGACAGTCTGTATTCAAGGTCTTTCCCATTTGCTCTCTCTGACTCACAAGGAAATATGGACTCGATTTTAACTCCCTCTACCTGGCAGAAACTGGGAGGGGCAGTTAAATTGGAGCGGGGGACCTACCCACTCCTTTCCTGCCTTGATCTGACCACCTGCAATTTTAAATCGTTATCCCATAGAAGCTCAGAATAGTCGTGCTTGATAGTCGGTCACAAGTGAAGTGTGCCGTCATTCTTTACAGCTTACTCATCAAAGTTTCTTAAATTTTTCTCCTCAAGAGAAAACCTGTGTGACAGAAATGTGCAGAAAAAGTAATCCACTGATGTATCAGTGCCTGTAAAGTATCTCATAATGATTTCAATTGGGACCCGACCCACTGTAAAAAAAAAACTTTCCCACCTAACCTGCCACCGATCGCGCCCGCTACCACCATGGAAAATTCAGCCCAAGGTGTGGACTGATTTATGGAAATTTGGCTAATGGTAGCTGATAAGATTAAGGCAGGAATGCCTGTTGTTATTCAATTTCAAACCTCTGGGTCAGTATTTACTTGAAGATGGTGCTTTTATTCCCCAAATGAGTGTGGTGCAATGAGCACCAGTTGAACCACTATCGAGAAATCCTTCCCCAAACAGAGAATCCAAGTCATAAAAGCAACACTGCAGAATTTCTGCTTTTCCAAAGTCATGAAAAATTGTTCCAGTCCTAGCTCAGACCCATCAAGTGAAATTCAATTTGCTTTTCCTTCTATAACAAATTTCTTGATAAAAAGAGAACAAAAACAAAACTGTCACCATATCCGACTGCATGCTAGCTCCAAACTCATTTAAAATGTGCTAACTTTTAAAGGAACTTTGTTAACGTTGCCCTTTTTGGCAAGTTCAAAGAGTACAAGCTTCTTGTAAAATGATAATACTTTCAAATATGAATATTTTCTCTAATTAGTAATTGCTGTACTAGTTGGCTGAACAAACACATCAAAGCTTCTCATTTGACAACAGCAAGATCAAATATACTAGAGTGATGGACCTAGAAAATACATGATACTGTATAAGGCTTTCTTCCCTTCCTTAACCATCTCAGGTAAGAGTTCCTCTAATCATTATCACAGCAAAACCATGATATCATTGATAAATATATGTGCAAATTCATACAAGTGAAACATCATGTTCGCCTTGTTTTCCTTCCTACTTCCTTTCCTTTCCCTTCACTCTCTAGAAGCTGCACCTATTTATCCAAGAAACCTCCCCCAACCTAGTCTGGCCTATATGTGACTCAAGTCCCACACCAACGTAGTTGAATCTTAACTGCCCTCTGAAGTCAAACTGCTACAAAGAATATCAAGAATAAAACCAGACAGACCACTCGACTGTGAGCCCCTTCACCACACGGACTGCAGTGGTTCAAGAAGGCGGCCCACCACCACTTACTCAGGGCAATTAGGGATGGGCAATAAATACCAGCCTTGTCAGCAATGTCCACATCCCAAAAGTTAATTTAAAAAATTGACCTTTGAATGTTTCAAATTTATTGCAATTTCTGACTCTTGTCATTTTCTGCTTTACAAACACATTGCTGTTTAGAATTGATTAAATTTCAATAATTAATAGATTGAGATGTACCATTTTTTGGAAGACTGTCTTGGGGTACTGTTTTTCAACAGTTGCCCAGATTTCTCCAAATCATTTGCTGTTAGAGAACTGCATAAAATCAGTAGGAAGTATATATCTCCAATTTGAAAATGTATTCTTATGGCAATCTCCCACATATTAGAACTGTGATTCAGCAATTAAGTACATTACGATGCACATAAGAGCCAAGGGAATAATCTCAGAATGGGGATATTGTAAAATTTGATATATAATTTGTATTTTTATGTATGTTTTATCGCTGCTAAAGATAAGAGTTAAGAGTGTAGTTTTTTATAGGACTTTTTAAATTGAAATAGCAGCCTTAATATAGAGAGTAATTTATACACACAGGTAAATTATATAATATAAAAACAGAAAATGCTGGTGTAACATTTGCATATTGAATTATCATTGGCCCGCAGGCATCTGTAAGGAATACCTATTATATTCACATGTGATCACATGCTGAGTTGTCATTGGCCTGCAGGCATCTGTAAGGACTACTATTGTTTTGAAGACCCAAGCTAGGGGTCCTAATGCCAGGCTTTCCCCAATGGTGCTGCTATGAGTAAGATCACAGACCTAATGCTTAATAAAAGAGTTAAACTGTAATACTCCGTTGTCCTGCAATTTATTATTTTTGTACAAAGTGTGCAAAACAAGACATGGTGTCAGAAATGGACATCGTTGGAGCTCCCTCGCCTCGAATGGATTGGGAATCTTTGAACTTACCTAGAGAATGGCGCAAGTTCAAGCAACATGTGGAGTTGATGTTCTTGGGTCCGCTGAAAAGCAAAGGGGAGGAAAAAAGATGCAGTTACCTACTTCTGTGGATCGGAGAAAAAGGGAGAGATATTTTTAACACATCGTCTCTCACCGCGGATGAAGCAAAGGTACTGAAAAGTTATTTTGACCGTTTTGAATCATATGTGATGCCCAAGGCAAATACGATATTCGCTAGGTACAAGTTTCAGGAGAAAGTACAAGGAGCTAGTGAGTCATTTGAACAGTTCATGACTGAGTTAAAACTGCTGGTAAAAGACTGTGAATATGCAGATAAAGATGAGATGGTCAGAGACCGCATCATGTTTGGAATACATTCAGCTAAAGTGAGAGAGAAACTTTTGAATGCTGGGTCCGGGCTAACGCTGGACAAAGCTATGGACACAGCTAGATCGCACGAGATAGCCCAAGCACAGTTGAAAACCATAACCGGCACCACGAGCAGCTCGCGTGAACAGACAGTACACGCAGTTAATAGACACACACCAAAGAACACCGCCCAGAGAGCGTGTTTCAGAACAGAAAGAACAGAGAGTTTTCTAAAAATGAGTGACACAGATATAAAACGCTTCAAAAACTGTGGATATTGTGGAAACAAGGTGCATGGGGAAAAGGAGCACTGCCCTGCCAAAGGAAGGCAATGTGCTAAATGTGGTAAACGGAACCACCTTGCTAAAGTTTGCAGGACTGTTTTTGGAATGGCAGTACACACAGTGAGTGACAGCCACATGCCAGATAGGGAGCCAAATGCAGAAGAACTGTTTATTGATTCTGTGTCACAGAAAAAAGAGATTTCAGAGACTGAGCAAGCCTTTGCAGATATTGAGATAGGAAAACAGGGCACAGAGCTTAAGTTTAAACTAGACACTGGAGCTCAGGTTAATGTAATTCCTCTGAGTGAGTATCATAGCTTGAAGGATGAGTGTGAGCTACAGCCCACCTCATGCAGACTGACTAGCTATGGGGGTGAGCAGCTCATTGTAAAAGGCACATGCGCGATGAAATGCAAGTACAAAGAAAGCGACATGATGTTGGACTTTTACATTGTTGACACTCGAGCACCTCCAGTGTTAGGTCTAAAGGCATGTTTAGACATGGACCTCGTCAAGCTAGTGCTATCATTGACAGCACCAGTTGAGAAGCAGACAGTCATAGGGGAGTTTGCTGGTGTTTTCAAAGGAATCGGACTATTCCCAGGTGAATGCACTATTCACCTTGACCCAACAGCAACCCCTGTGGTTTGCCCACCGAGAAGGATACCCCTTGCTCTACGTAGTCACCTGAAAGAGGAGCTGCAGAGCATGGAGAATACAGAAATCATCGTCCGGGAAACAGAACCGACAGAGTGGGTCAACGCGTTAGTAGTGGTTGAAAAACCATGTACAGGCAAGCTCAGAGTCTGATTCAACCCCAGAGATTTGAACAAGGCTATCAAACGCCCTCACTACCCTCTACCAACGCTAGATGACATCATACCCAAGCTAGTGGGAGCCGTTACTTCAGTGTAATGGACGCACGATCAGGATACTGGACTATCAAGCTCACGGAAGAGTCATCTAAGCTAACAACATTCAACACACCATTTGGACGCTACCGATTTCTGCGTTTACCATTTGGTCTTATCTCAGCACTGGATGAATTCCAGCGGAAGATCGGCGAAACCTATGAAGGCCTCGACGGAGTAGTCACAATCGTAGATGACATCCTCATCTATGGCAGGAATAGCAAGGAACATGACAGGAACCTCCGTGCAATGCTACAAAGATCACGAGAGAAAGGTATCCGGCTCAATCCCGAGCAAAGCATAATCGGATCCACCGAGATCAGTTACTTCGGGCATCGCCTCTCAACTGATGGCATTAAGACAGATCCAGAGAAAATCTCCACCATCAAGAAGATGGAGCCGCCGAAGAACCGCGCAGAGCTAGAGACAGTACTAGGCATGGTAAACTACTTAGCCAAGTTTGTTGCCCCGAGCCTCTCCGAAATCAACGCACCCATGCGTCAGTTGCTCAAACAATCCAATGAGTTCCTGTGGGACAAACAACATGACACAGCATTTCAGAAAATGAAAGACCTAATCACCAGAGAACCAGGACCAGTTCTTGCCTACTTCGACCCCAACAAAGAGCTCAGACTACAAGTGGACGCATCAAAGTACGGACTAGGCGCAGTATTACTGCAAGGAGGAAAGCCCATCAGCTACGCTTCCAGATCTCTCACAGACAGTGAAATCAACTATGCTCAAATCGAGAAAGAGCTATATGCAATTCTGTTTGGATGTAAGCGTTTCCACCAGTACGTCTATGGCCGACAAGTCATTGTGGAATCCGACCACAAGCCCCTCGAGTCAATCACAAGGAAACCACTAGCCGCAGCCCCACCAAGGCTACAGAGAATGATCCCTCGGCTACAGAAGTACGACTTCACAATCATTCACCGTCCAGGCAAAGACATTCCTGTCGTAGACACGCTCTCCAGAAAGTCTCTTAGCTACCAGGACAGCAGCCTCAGTGAAGGCATGGATGTGCAGGTGCACATGGTGTACAACAGCTTACCTGTGAGTGACTCAAAACTGAAGGAGATCTGAGCAGGAACAGAGAAAGATGCACAACTCACACTGCTGAGCAAAGTCATACATGAAGGATGGCCTGAGGAAAGGAAGAAATGCCCTCAGAGCATATCTGAATTCTGGAACCACAGAGACGAACTGTCACAAATCAACAGAATCATCTTCAAAGGGGAGAAAATTATCATTCCTACCAGTCTCAGAGAAGAGGCGTTGACAAAAACTCATGCTGGACATATGGGCATGGAAAAATGCAAACAAAGAGCACGTGACATTATGTTTTGGCCTGGAATGTGCAAACACATTGAGGACATTGTCGGAAAATGTTCCATTTGTCTAGAACGCCGCCCATCAAATGTCAAAGAGCCCATGATACCTCACCGTATCCCAGGCAGGCCCTGGCAGGTCGCGGCAATGGATCTGTTCACATGGAACAATGAGGACTACATAGTGACTGTTGATTACTACAGCAGATTTTTTGAACTGGACAAGCTTCACAGCACCACATCTGCAGCTGTGATCCACAAGCTAAAGGCAGCCTTTGCCAGGCATGGCATGGTAGAGACTTTAGTCTCAGACAATGGCCCCCAATACAAATCAAAAGAGTTCGAGTCGTTTGCCAAGGCATGGGATTTCACACATGTCACATCAAGCCCACATTACCCTCAAAGTAATGGCCTTGCTGAAAAAATTGTCCAGATTGCAAAGGCACTCATGGACAAAGCCAAAGCGGACAAAAGAGACCCCTACATCAGTCTCCTTGAGTACCGCAACACTCCGGTTGACAACTTCAAGTCACCAGCACAGCTGTTGATGAGCCGCAGACTTCGCTCAATCCTTCCAAGCACCAACCAGCAGCTGCAGCCAGAGGTCGTCAGCTGCAAGCAAGTGCATGCAAAATGTGTACAGAGACAGCAACACCAAAAGAGATACTATGACAGGTCAGCTAGACTACTGCCGCTGCTGCACAATGGAGAATCCGTCAGAATCCAGGAGCATGACTACTGGAAGCCAGCAGTTGTCATCCAGCCAGCTGACACTGAGCGATCGTATCACGTCCGCACCCCAGAAGGACAGGTGTACCGCCGCAATCGCAGGCACCTCCTGAACACCAAGGAACAACACCATCATTCTGACGAGAGGATCAGTTCAACAGAGTGTGATGAACAGAGCAATACACAAAACACATCATACTTACCTGAGCCTAAACCTGAACCTGAATTGTTGACCGATTCAGGAGCATGCTCAGTTTCATACCACACAAGGCCGGGACGAGAGGTCAAGCCTAGAGTTATCCTTGACTTGTGAACTGTCAAAGGGTGTAGGCGGATCGCTGCCCTAAAAAAAAACTGTACATCGTTATTGAAACGTTGAGATGTTTTCAGTGCTAGTTAAATGCTGAGTTTACTTATATGTTTATGCTACCGAGAACATTATGTAGAAGAAAGGTTTAAAAGTAATGCATAACATTTTTCTTTTAAAAGAAAGGGGATGTAACATTTGCATATTGAATTATCATTGGCCCGCAGGCATCTGTAAGGAATACCTATTATATTCACATGTGATCACATGCTGAGTTGTCATTGGCCTGCAGGCATCTGTAAGGACTACTATTGTTTTGAAGACCCAGGCTAGGGGTCCTAATGCCAGGCTTTCCCCAATGGTACTGCTATGAGTAAGATCACAGACCTAATGCATAATAAAAGAGTTAAACTGTAATACTCGATTGTCCTGCAATTTATTATTTTTGTACAAAGTGTGCAAAACAAGACAGCTGGTACACACTCAGCAGGTCAGGCAGCTCATGTGGAGAGAGAATCAGAGTTAACGTTTCAAATCAATGACCTTACACCAGTTCTGATTAAAGGCCGTCGAACTGAAATGTTAACTCTGTTTCTCGCTCCACAGAAGCTGCCTGACCAGCTGAGTGTTTTACAGCATTTTCCGTTTTATTTCAGACTTCCAGCATCCGCAGTATTTAGCTTTTGTTTTAGCATGTAGATTGTATGTTCAGGTTAATAGTTAAACTCCTCCTACTAGGGCCATCAACTTTTTGAAGTTATAGTTTAGTAATTCATCAGTGCAAATTGTAATCATGAACTATGAATCAATGAAAGCCATGGATGGAGTTTTCTATTAGAAGATTTTTTTCTTGTCTTACAATACTCCTGTGCAGCGCCTTGGGACATTTTACTACGTTAAAAGCGCTATATAAATACAAGTTGTTGTTGTAGATAGAGTATTCATTAAATGGAGCACAGCATTAATTGAAATAGAAAGTTACCAGCAACTCTCAGCATTTTGTCTAAGAGTATTTCTCAAAGGTAGAGATTACTCTCAATTCGTCAAGAGTTAACTAACTGTACAATATTACAAAGGCAGACTACACAAATTCCCCATCACTATTTATCTACCCATCACACATGTAAGTCACTTTGTTTGTCTGTTCTCCACAATGTAATCTTATATTAGATGGATGGGATTGGATGAAAACAAAAGTAATTCACTGATAATGATATATTCATCAAAATGTAATCTTTACCAAAAATCATATTTTAATATTATTAAGCCGTAAGATTAAATTAATTGAAATTAAGTCCTCACAGCTTGAGGAATAAAATCGGTTCTGTGTTTAAACTACAGCAAGTTGTCCCAAGCTGTTTCAAAAAGCAATTACTGAAAAATATTAATGAAAATTTTAATGAAAATTGCAATTTTTTCTCTCCCTTTTTCCTCTGTATCCTTCTCTATTCTAATATATGATCAAAACATACAGTCTAAATGCAAAACGACAGGTTTGTTGCACGTTTTACTGTTGGTGTAGCCCTATGCCTGGCTCTGCTGGCTCGTAATTCTTGTCAAATTTTCAGCTGGAAAAAGACACCACTGATGGGGGACGGTGGGAGGGGGGGACAAGTGAAGATTACAACAGTTATTTTGCAGTTAATATCACATATACAGTAATTTCACACCTTTCAATTGATTCAATCACAGTCAGTTATCTGTTGGATAGCCCTGAATGAGCATGTTGGTCTCCGGATATTGAGCTGAATTTCAATGTAAGTGAATTAATCGGATGGGATGAGCAGTAAGGGACGAACATGCCAGTGCTTGACAGTTTGCCACATGTCCAGCAATGTAAAAAGACAACTTTTATTAATTGAAAGTTTACCTTCCAGAATAAATACAACATATTAGAAAAATGTTAATAATCCACAGACTAAGTAGCTTTCGCAGCTTATGATAATATTAGGACAGTAATTTCATGCGACTTAGTTGTATTGCGACATAATTCTTTCATCTCTCGAACCTGCGATCAAACGTAGTCCAGACTGATGAGAGAAGATTCCTCTCACTGTCGGCAGTCTTATGTGATGTGAAACAAAAACAAGTCAGCAGAGCAGTCAACATCTGTGGAGGGAACAGCCAAGCTAACATTTCAGGTGGTGACCTTTCAACAGAACTGGAAAAAACTGGATGAACAGCATTTAAAAAGGAGCATAAATGTATTGAAATTCTCACTAATCACAATTTCTTTAAAACCCCTGAAAACTGTGTCAAGTATAATTAATTCTTGAGAACGGATTATATCCCTTTTTATCTTTAAATTGAAGTTTAAATATGACTCAGTGACAGATGCAGAACAACATTAAAGGTAGCACTTTGGACGGTGTAGGGCGAACCCATATCATAGACCAGCATTTTCACCCATTGATAACGGAGAAAATCTTTTTCAGCAGCTCACCAGGACGCCTCTACAAACATCAATAACTTCTGCTGCTTATAGAACATCTTCACGTGCCCAAAAACCAACTTCAGGAAAATGACGATCAAATTGTAAAATACTTCAGTCGAACATTGACCTATCAACAGCCTAACATCTGCTCCCCTGAATCGAACAGCCACTCATGCATATTGCTTCTCTTCTTCTTAGGCAGTCCCTCGGAACCGAGGATGACTTGCTTCCACATTAAAAATGAGTTCTCAGGTGACTGATGAGTCCAATGTGGGACCTACAGTCTCTGTCACAGGTGGAGCAGACTGTGGTTGAAGGGGGCGGGTGGGTGGGGTGCTTGGGTTGACGTGCACTCCTTGCGTTGCTTGCGTTTGGCTTCCGGCGAAGTGACTCGAGGTGTTCGGCGCCTTCCCGGATGTTTCTCCTCCACTTTGTGCGGTCTTGGGCCAGGGATTCCCAGGTGCCTGGGGCTCTCTTGCTTAAGCAAGTAGCAACCATCAATCAAATCATGCTATTTCCTTTCCAAATTTGAGGGAGCTTATTCATCCAAGGTGTGAACAAGTTTCAGATATAAATGGTAGGCCTGGTCTACAATTCCGAGTAAACGAGAGTAAAACAATGGGGTGGATTTTTGACTTGCTGCCCGGGCATGAAACTGGCATTGTGGATCTTTGAGCAGTTGCATAATCCTCATGCCAGCCACACCACGATTGTACTTGTGGCAAACATTGTTGCATCACATTTGCGGGTATGGCAGCATTGTGGTTATGTTACAGAACTAGTAGTCCAGAGGCCCAGAGACGCGAGCTCAAATCCCACCATGGAGCTGGGGAATTTAAATTCAGTTACAGGAAACTTTGGTTTATCCGGAGGTTAACTGTCCGGAATGCCCGAGCCACCGGCAAAAATCAGGAGCCGTTTCGTTAGTTTTTTTTTCTTTTCGTTGCTTTTTTTTCACCAGTCAGGCTCTGCAAGGTCTCGCTGAAGCTGTTGCTAAGCTACAGAGATGCTTGCAAGGTACGGCCGACTGTTTAGAAGCTGTTGCTAAGCAACAGGGTTTGTTGCCAGATACGGAGCTCAAAATCTCCGTATGTTTCAACATTAGCGCTGGTTTGTCCGGCAGTTTTGATGGGACGGCAACAGCTTGGTCCCGTCGGTGCCGGATAGCACAAAGTTTCCTGTAATTAAATAAATCTGAAATAAAAAGCTAGTATCAGTAATGGTTATGAAATTACTGGATTTTCGTAAAAACCCATCTGGTTCACTAACATCCTTTAGGGAAGGAAATCTACGGACCTTACCCGGTCTGGCCTATATGTGACTCCAGACCCAGAGCAATGTGGTTGACTCTTAACCGCCCTCTGAAATGGCCTTGCAAGCCATTCAGTTGTATCAACAAACCACTACAAAAAACTATAAACTATAAGGACTGCAGTGGTTCATAGGCGCCGGCTCACCAGCACCTTCTCCTGAGAATGAATAAAAGAAAATGCCAATGATATGCAAGTAAAGCTTGTAATACGATCTTAACAAGTATATGTACACTATTCCATTGTATACTATTCATGGTCAATTGATGAAGTACAAGACAGCAACGAAGTTGAGAAATTACAGAACTCATTGCACAGAATCATTATATCATCATAGCTCACACAGCAAAATTGAAGAAGAAATGTTGACATTGCAAATTTATAATGATAAATTTTGACAGAAAAGCATGACCATTAGTCATGACATCTGGGAGTAAAGGTTTATGGATAGGGGTTGCAGTGCAATGGTTGGACCAGCTTCCTCTAGTTCTGTTCTAGACATCTACCCTGGGGTGCCATAGTGACTGCTGAATGTGCTTTTGCATCTATGAAATTTATAGATATATATGTGTCAAAATCCTTTGGTTTTTAAACAAATGTCGGATAAAATATGAGTCACATCATTATCCAACGCAAGATGTTTGCCACTGCATTTTGTAAGGTTCCATCTATCATAATTATTAGGTATATAATAGACGTGTCAAATCTCATCAGCATCTCTGGAAATTATTTGATTTTTAACGAAAATCATTTGTGTATTAGTCAGGCTGATTCAGTAAGTGTGTGTACAGGGTCTAGAGGGTGATGGGGGTGAAATGCAGTGTCTGAATTTAACATGAGATGCAGAGCATAGGATAAGAGAGAAGAGCAGATACAGCATATAGTAGAAAATATCGCTAGGGACTAGTACCAATCCAGCTTAATATTCGTGCTTTTATTACCATTTGCAAACTATTCAGTGCCCCCTATCACAGGTTGCATTTATTTTTCCTGTGATGTTTTTCTTCTTTAGCTTTGTTCTATATGGACAGTTCTATCCTTTCAGCCCCAGGATTCAATTCTCTCTCATTACAGTACAGTATTGTTACCAGCTGCAAAATGAACAAAATGCTCTAGTTTCAGCCTCATGACCTCCAAATCCTTGTTATCTGCCATCTCGTGATTTTTTGACATGACCCACTCATGTCCACTAGGGCAGGCATTTGGAGCTTATCAGTATCCAACTGCCGTCTACTCCTTTTCATTCAAAGTGGCCTAATTTAAATCGGAAGATAATTTAAATTGAGCAAAAGAAAGCCTCCCGTGTTGTTCTATGTAAATTGCTTAATTTGCGTTACTGGATATTTTTTTTTTCAAGCAAATAACCAGAGTTGACTGTAGATCAACCTGTTTGTAGGAAAACTTTTGTCAGAATCTAACCATTCTACAGCTATCTGTTTATAGTCATCAATAGAATTTCATAAGTTCTCCCAGACAGTGCCATTGCCTGGAGTTCAGTGACTTGTCTATAGAAGTTTAAATGCAGAGTGAACCATCGTTTGCAGAACCAGGGTTGCTGGAGCATGCATTAAACTATAGGAAACCTGTTCCCATTGGTATCCCAGTGCAATTCCCTCAAGCCTTTCAGTAATTCCAACAATCACCGAGATCAATGCTATGAGACATCGGTCTTCCTTTCAATTATCTCCGCCTGCATCATGTTGTTTTGCCAGCAGATAGATTTTTGAATGATTAGATAATTCATATTTGTATGTTATTTTTAGTCTATTAGAACTAGATTAGGGTCTAACATGGCCACTAAATATTAATATATTTGTGACTAATCCAAATACTTAATTATCATATTTCAATGCTATTTCTAATAACTTGGAGTTCAAAATTATGAGAATTTGGAATATACCAGCACCCACAGGCTGCTTTTAAAGACTACAGGGGGAGAAATTCGGTATCACCCCGTTTGGGACGCAATTATCGGCCGGACGCAAAGTTTAGCATTGTCGCTAATTATCACTTCTGACTGAAAACTTGGCTTCTATCGCCCCTGGAGGTGATTGGAGCGCTAAATCAGGCGCTACACACCTCTCGTAAGGCGCTAACTCAGAGCGCTGGCGAAGCTCATGTAATGTCAGTCAGCAATGGAACACAGACACACTGGCGCCGGCCAGTTCTTAAAGGGGAGGGTCGATCTTGCGCTCCATCCACAGCCTACTCATTGCAGCCTTGAATCTCAGCCTGGAGAGACCTGTACATCAAATCTGCTGGAAAGAACAATGGAGAGACCTAGGGAAAGAGCTCAGAGTGCAGCCCTCATAGTCTCTTCTAAATCGATGCAAGGAAGGTCAAATCAAACTGACCTGCAAAGTGCTGCTCAGTACCCAAAACTCCTTCACACAGCGTTGAATCACTCCAGAAGTCTCTCTCTCTCACAAAATGCGTGGTGCGAAAGTGTCGCCGACAAAAAAAGGCAGGAAGCAGTTGCCTTTAAATAGCGCTCCCCCAGTCCCTTCCCGACTGCAAAACGCTCCCCTCAACCTGTCGTTACTAGCGGCAGGCGGTAAGGCAGGGGGTGCCACTCAGTATCCGGCCCGGGGCGTTACCAGGGCGTTGCACGATCTGCGGGCACAGGAGATTGTGGCGGTAGTGTTTAGCACCGCCGCAAAATGTCTCGCCAATTTCACGAGCGGCGCAAACATCGCCGCGCCCGGGCACTAGTTGCTTTGCGCCCCATTAGCGTCCTCTTAGGGTGCTAACAGGAGGCACAAAGCAACCGAATTGTTCCCCCTATGGCTTAGAAATTGTATTGTGGGCGCAGTGCTGGTGCAGCACATGCTACAGCTGCCTAATGAGGCTGGCAGCAGGACCATGGGAAATTGGTCCACTGGCCTCACTAGGATAGTACCAGCGAGCTGTGGGCACCATTCACGGGCGGGCAGCAAGATTGGCTGGATGAAATGCCAACCGAGAAGCTCAGGAGCAACTGGGAAGGGGGAGGAGACAATCGAGAGGGAGCCAAGCGGCAGCAGGCCAGCGGTTTTAATGTGGAGCTGGGAGGAGCAATCCTGCTCCTCCTGCCTCCACAATAAGTTGAATAAAACATTTTTTAAACTTGCCTTGCAGGTGGCAGCCACCAGCAGTCCCTTTAAGGACATTGGTTTGGCTGCTGAGCACTTGAAGAAACTGGTCGCGACATGCATAACGCAAGCTGAAGTCATTCGAAGTCCAATTTCGCAACAGAGCCTGAAACAAGTGTTCGGCCCCTGATTTGCATATGCAATGGACCCAACGCCAGTGTCAGGCATGTGCCCTAGACGCCTACGAAGGAGTGCTAACCAATATAGCGGGAGGTGCTCTTCCAGCACCAAAAGGAACATGCACGTGCTGCCCACTTATTGGACCCTTAGGTGCCCGTTTTATGCCTGTAAAATGGCGCAGCAAATTCCAATTTCAAGGCATTTGATTAAATGCCCCCAAAGCATTGCTTTGAGAATACAAAAATAGATAACTCACCAATCTGTGAAGTCGAGGATTCACTTTAATCTTTGGATCAAACACTTGAGGTCCTAGTTGTTGAATCTGGATACAATATCACAAACTTATAATTTTTCCTTCTTCTTAGAGCACAAAATATAATTTGTTTAATTTAGTGGAGAAATATTTTGCATATTTATGTTAATTTTCAGAACTTTTGAGAGTACTGTACTTAAAATGTTGTATGGAAGACAATACATCAAATTAACGCAGAGTTTGATGTACTCCTTTATATAAACCCAGTGAGATCTCCAAGGACATTAAACAGACTCTTACAGGATCTGCAAAAGATCATTTCATTATCTCTGGTTCAATAATTAAAAGGCAGCAGAAACAAATTACACTGAAAAAGTGCTAGTAACTGTCTTATATCTTCGGTGTCAGTTTGAAGGCAACCAATTATAGCATTATTTTTCATTAAAGCTGTAAATGGAGAAATACTGCAATATGACAGACTTTCTCTCCTAATCAAGTTTGTGTCATAAAGTTGGGAGATTGGACACACAAGCTCAAACACAATGTGCAGTGGGAGTGATTGGAATATTGTAGTCCAGTTATATTACAGTTATTGCCCTGTTGCAATTTAGTTTGTGTGTTGCTTTGATGCAAAATCAGTTATGCGACTTTTAAGGTACACAGTAGTTTTTCTATCAAAAGGAATTCTCTCCCTAAACCTTCAGTCTCGCCACCTCCCTCTCCTCCTTCAGCACCCTCCTTAAAAGCCAACTCTTTGACCCAGCTTTTCATCACCCCTCCTAAAATCTCCTTCAACTTGGTGACCATCTTAGATTGCACCTCAGTGGCACGCTTTGGGACATTTTCTGCATGAAGGACACTATCTAACTGCAAGTTGTTGCTGGTGATGTTGTTGCTAAGTGAAGTTGGAGAACTGACAGCGCATCAATTTCTGCAAGCAGTGTGAAGCCACCTTGAGAATGCAGTCTCTGACTGTGAGTGGTGGGAAGCAAACTGTGGCTTCCAGCTGGCCAACTTTCTAAACTTCATTTTGAACTTTTGAGCGATAGCAAATAGCTATTTGGCTCTTCTTGAACATAGATTTAACAAGCATTTGGACACTGATGTACAGAGATCTATGCAAGTGTGTAAGAACACATTTGCAGAGTTTCTCTTTGCATGACTTGAGAGCAGTGTGAAATCAGTAAGCTAACTCTAGTGCTGTTGACTCCACATTGCTATAAGCAGGCACCAGTCTCAACCACTTACATTATAGCAGCGGCATTACCAGATTTTTTTGTAAGTTGTTAGCTGTAGCACAGAATTCACATACACAAAAAGGTTTTTGTGCCAAAATTGATATTCATGTGTTATGGTAAGTAAATTTACATGCAATTTGTTTGAGGCACAGACTACAGCACTGAAACTGGGAACCTTTTCCCCCCACTCGTTCCTGGGATGTGGGCGTCATTGGCAAGGCCAGCAGTTATTGCCCATCCCTAATTGCCCTTGAGAAGGTGGTGGTGAGCCGCCTTCTTGAATCGCTGCAGTCCGTGTGGTGAAGGTACTCCCGCAGTGCTGTTAGGGAGGGAGTTCCAGGATTTTGACCCAGCGACGGTGAAGGAACGACGAGATATTTCCAAGTCAGGCTGGTGTGTGACTTGAAGGGGAACTTGGAGGTGATGGTGTTCCCATGCGCCTGCTGCCCTCGTCCTTTCATCAGCACACTCTCGGTTTACAAGCCTCGTTGGCAAAACAGCGGAGTTCTCCAGTTTAGATCTAGCTGGCTGTTGCTTAGGAGTACATTTCTAAATCTGCATACTCAAACTGATATAAGGGTGATGAGAACAGAGGCTAACAACAGATCATCATGTTGCTGTGCTCCATGAAAGATAGACGAATAGCCACCATCAAAGTCAGCCCACTTCCTGGAGAGATTTTGTGGCAGAGCCACTGAGGGACTTTGAGCAACTGTACATAATTCCCTTTAATGAGGTTTTACTCCAACCTAAGCCTGTACCAGTCTGTTAGTGATTTCTGTGTTTGTACATACTGTTTGCATGCACGGGGCGCGGTCCCTTTAAGACTGCGGCAAAGCACGGGTAAACGCGATGATGTCATGCCGCTAATCACGTGACCACCCAAGCGCGGGAGAAATGTGATGACGTCATGACGCCATCCACGGGACCGCCCTGGCAGTCCTCGTGGAGCCTCCGACCAGCAAAGACCTGTTTTCGTGGTTCTCCTGTACAAACTGTCTAAACTCGTTAGTTCTGCATTAAAACTCGTTTGTTTGAACGTCTGAGTCGAACTCGGTTCTTAGATAGGAATTAGAGATAATTCCTACAATTTCATATATAAAAAAAAAACACTTTTAACTTAGAACTCTTTCTTATTTACCTCGGGGTTACATTGGAGACAAATGCTTCAGGATAGAGGACTGACACCAGTAGATAAAACAGTAATCCAGTGTGCTGAAACTATCTGTTCATCTTAGCTGCTTGCAACAATTTACCTCCCCAGAAGCAAAAGCAGTAAAGTGTACAAAAAATCTATTGAAATAAATTTAAAAAGCTACAAAATATGTTTTAAGCTAATTATAATTCTTTGTAACCACTTGATCTTTTATTGCTGGTGAGGTTGCTCTCTTGCATTGGTGGTATAAATGCATAAATTGTATCTCATTTCAGGAATTAATATTTTATCCCAAACTGGGTCAGATTGGGCCAACCAAGATGATATTTTTTTTAAATCTGAACACTAATCACTAGAAAATTTATATCATTCACTGCTGATATCTGTTAGAACTTCGACTGTAATTGTTCTGAGTAACCTGTGTTCATCAGTGATTATTACTGAGAGAAGGTTCAAGGCAACAACTAAACATCCCGTGTGCAATTGCACAAAAAAATGGATTAACTGATAACATACTAAATGTGAAAGTGAACTGACAAGCCGCATTATAAGTGTGGTTGTATCTCACATAAGGAACGTGCCATCGCTGCTAGTCAGTGGTCATCATTGCATTTCATATTTTATTCATTTTTTCCACTACTATGCTTTGAAATAAACTGAAGGCACTGATGTCCTACATCTTTTCAATGTTTAATAAATGAATGTTCAGGAGAGAAACAAGGTCAGAATGTATGCCGATGAAATCTCACCATGCCTCTGTAATCACCTCAGCTTCTTTGCCTCTAAAGGAGTTCAGTTAATGTCGTGACTAATGACAGTGAATCTGGAGCCACTTACAAACCTCATCTGAATTCCAGTGTGGAACTACAGCCTTAAAGTGACTCCCTCTTTTCCATTTTTTTAATAAGATATACTTTGAGGTTTTATTCCATTTTGGGTTCAATTTATTTGCTGGCAATGGCTTTAAAGTTTTTTTTTTATGGGATGTGGGCTTCATTGGCAAGGCCAGCATTTATTGCCCATCCCTAATTGCCCTTGAGAAGGTGGTGGTGAGCCGCCTTCTTGAACTGCTGCAGTCCGTGTGATGAAGGTACTCCCACAGTGCTGTTAGGGAGGGAGTTCCAGGATTTTGACCCAGCGACGATGATTTGTGATAGGTAGAGAACTACAAATCCTATATTCATGATGTTGTTACAATACAGATTAATAGTTGCAGCATAATGAGCATAAGGTTATTGTAATGTATTATCACAAGGTTTAGTATGCGCATGCTCAGTTCGCTCTGGCCTAGTAAAGCAAGCACATTGACTAGCGACTCGTCCTGTCTCTGTCCTTTATTTGTTCTACCCACACATATTACATTTTAGCGATGAGAATGGGATCCCAAAGCCATTTTTAGGGATCATGGAAGGACACAGTGTTCAACCTTCGAGTGGAAAAGTTTAAGGTGAATTTGTGACACCTAAACTGAATTTTTGCGTTGTTTTACTGTTAATGCTGATACAGAATCGTCTGTGCTTTGCCTTTCTGTGTATGCATACACAGCAACAGCGCCATTGATTCTCACAGGTACACGGGTAGTGTGCTGAGTCACTGTTCAATGGGATCGAGACAATCATGGCTGCGCCTACGGGATTCATCGGAAGCCTCGGCGTGTATGACTGAGCTCGTGAACCATTCAGTTCTTACATTGAGCGGATGGAGATGCTTTTTAAGGCCAATAACATTATTGAGACCGAAGGTGCAGATGAGAATGTTCAAACTCAAAATAAAATAATTTGTGAATGGAAGAAACCAATTTTTCTAATGGAGATCGGCCCAGATGTCTACGGAATGTTGACAAACCTACTCACACCAGGGAAAGTGAAGGATGTGATGTTTGAAGGCATTGTTGAGAAACTCGAGGCCCACTTTGACCCAAAGCCATTAAGAAATAGCAGGGAGCTATAAGTTTGGTACCAGAAACCAAAAACAAAGTGAAACCATCAGTGAGTACATTGTAGCTCTTAAAAAACTGTCTTTGCATTGTAACTTCGGCACATTGTTGGATCGTGTGTTGTGAGATAGGTTTGTGTGTGGACTGGTGGATGAGCGCACACAGTCCAAATGACTGAACACTCCGAACCTAACGTGTGACATAGCATGCAAAATTGCCCTATCTATGGAGATAGCGTCAAAGAATGCTAGGGAGCTCCGTCCCACTCAAGAGACTAGTGCAGCTGAGGTCTACAGTCACAAAGCCACCGCTGAACCTAAAGTTGTGAGACCAAGTCAAAAGCATGTCAGTGAGAGCAGCTCAGTGAATTGTTATCGCTGCAATGGAAATCACTCACCACAGTCCTGGCAATACAGAAATGCGAAGTGTTTTCACTGCCAGAAGCAAGGCCATATTTCAACAGCTTGCAGAGCTAGATCGAAAGCAGGAAATAAGAACCATTCTAGTGGCAATGCAAAGTAGTGACAACAAAAGAGAGGAATTCACAATGGGCCGTATTTTCCGATCGGAGGCTTCCCGCGTGCAAAAGCCTCCGATCTGGAAAAAATCTACGCACTTACCTGAGGGCTCCTGAGGTGCGTATAGTTCCGATGCTGGGCCTCTCCAACTCCAAGTGTGCAGGGCCCACGTATCCTAGAGGCGTATGCGGTTCGCAAGCACCCCTGGGATCATGTGGGCCATGGGGAGCCAATCAAAGAAGGGAATCCCCCTTCATACACTTGACAGATAGGCCAGTCAAATATATGAATGGAGTTCACCCCAAAAACACTTTAAAACATTAAATAAATTTTAAAAAACATCACTTTTTTTAATTAGTTGAAATTACAATAAATTAAATATTTTAAACAAAAATGTATTTTTTTGAAAGAATAATTAAAGTTTTTTACGGGGCTAAAAATAAACTTACCTTTTTTAAAGTATTTTTAAATGATAAATGAGTTTACTTTTTTCAACTCTTATCCTGGTAAAAGCAGGCCTTACACTGCTTTTACTAGGCATAAGAATTCTAAGGGTTTTCTGCAGGCAGAGGGTCTCCAGAAAGCGGAACTATCCGCCCACACAGGCCCTTCTCCAGGGCAGGCGTCCGATCTGTCAAGAGCATTCTTAACAGATCGGAAATGCCGGTTTTCAGCACATACGCTGTGCATGCCTGAAACCGGCATTTCCAATGTCCCTACGGGTGTGTACACAGCTTGTACACACCTGTAGGGGCATCGGAAAATACGAGCCAATATTGAAGTGAACACACTTGATTTTGAAGAACTAGGCATCTACAGTATCTATGCCACTAGCGGCAACACCAGCAGTCGTGAGAAAGCCTTCCGTACAAAACTTTTGATCAACGAGCAATATATTGATATGTATATCGACACGGCGGCAGTCTGCTCTATCATGAGTAAGGACACATATGAGAATAAATTTAATCAAGTACCACTTGACGTAAGAAAACTACTAGGCACTTGGTCTGAGGATTAAACAAGGCTTTAATCAACTGTTTTTCAACATGGACATCTAGTTGTGTCCTTCACTAGTTCCTGTTAAAGAATGTCCTGCACAAGCTGGGCCCATGCCCGAGTATTTATACTCTCCCTGGACAGCGCCACTTGCAGGCTGCCCAGTATTACTTCATAAATCATTACCACATGAATGACAGATTCATGTCACCACTTACAAAAGAGTACTGTAGAGTTAAAAACCTACTTCGGAGAAATCCTAGAGACATGTGGACAAATGAAATGTACAGTTCAACACAATGGCCAGCCAGTAAAGCTGCCTATTATTGTAACGAGCTACAACAACAGGCCAACCCGCATGGGCAAAGATTGGTTGAGAAAGTTAAAATGAGACTGGAAAAACATCTTCAGTGTAGATGCACAACTCGACACAATGCTGAACAAGTATGAAAGCATGTTCACAGACAGTTATGAGGGCATCACTGGGTATGACGCGCATATCCGCATCAAGTCCAACGCAAGGCCGGTCCCCTATCTGTTGAAAAATCAGGTGGAGGAAGAGCTGGCGAAGCTCAGAGATAACGGAGTGCTAGTAAAAACTGACAAAAGTGAATGCGCTTGTCTTCTTAGGCAGTCCCTCGGAACTGAAGATGACTTGCTTCCATATTAAAACTGAGTTCTCAGGTGACTGATAAGTCCAATGCGGGACCTACAGTCTCTGTCACAGGTGGGGCAGACGGTGGTTGAAGGGGTGGGTGGGTGGGGTGCTTGGGTTGACGTGCGCTCCTTCTGCTTGGCTTCCGCTTGCTCCCGGCGAAGAGACTCGAGGTATTCGGCGCCTTCCTGGATGCTTCTCCTCCACTTTGTGTGGTCTTGGGCCAGGGATTCCCAGGTGTCAGTGGGGATGTTGTACTTTTTCCAAGGAGGCTATGAGGGTGTCCTTGAAGCGTTTCCTCTGCCCACCTGGGGCTCTCTTGCCATGTCTGAGCTTCGAGTAGAGCGCTCGTTTTGGGAGTCTCATATCGGGCATGTGGACGATGTGACCCATCCATCGTAGCTGATCGAGCATGGTCAAAGCTTCGATGTTGGGGATGTTGGCCTGAGCGAGAACACGGACGTTGGTGCGCCTATCCTGCCAGTGGATTTGCAGGATCTTGCAGAGGCAGCGTTGGTGGTACCTCTCCAGTGCTTTGAGGTTAGTGCCGGGTTTGAGGTCCTGGTCTCCAAACACTCTCTTCCTCAGGCGACCGAAGGCTGCACTGGCACACTGAAGGCGGTGTTGGACTTCATCATCGACGTCTGCCCTTGTTGACAGTAGACTCCCGCGGTATGGAAAGTGGTCCACGTTGTCCAAGGCCTTGTCGTGGATTTTGATAATCGGGGGGCAGTACTGTGTGGTGGGGGTAGGTTGGTAAAGGACCTTTGTCTTACGGATGTTTAGTGTAAGGCCAATGCTCTCGTACGCTTCGGTGAAGGTGTTAACGATGGTTTGGAGTTCGACCTCCGAGTGTGCGCAGACGCAAGCGTTGTCTGCATACTGTAGTTCGACGACAGAGGAAGGGATGACCTTGGATCTGGACTGGACGCGATGGAGGATGAACAGTTTCCTGTTTGTTCTGTAAATTAGCTCCACTCCAGCGAGGTGCTCACTGAGGGGAAGATGGAGCATTGCCGCAAGGAAGATCGAGAAGAGTGCTGGTGCAATGAGACAGCCTTGCTTGACCCTGGTTCGTAGATGAATTGGGTTTGTGGTGGAACTGTTGGTCAGGATCACGGCTTGCATGTCGTCGTGAAGTAGGCGGAGGATGGTGACAAACTTTTGAGGGCAGCCGAATTTGAGGAGGTCACTCCATAATCCCTCATGGTTGGCAGTGTGAAAGGCCTTTGTAAGGTCAAAGAAGGCCATGTAAAGCGGTTGGTGCTGTTCCCTGCATTTCTCTTGTAATTGGCGCGCGGTGAAGATCATGTCCATTGTGCCCCTTAGTGGGTGGAATCCACATTGCGACTCTGAGAGGAGCTCTTCAGCCACTGGGAGAAGGCGATTGAGGAGGATTCTTGCGATGACTTTCCCTGTGGCAGACAGCAGGGAAACTCCTCTGTAATTACCGCAATCGGACTTGTCACCTTTCTTGAAGATGGTCACGATTATGGCGTCTGAGATCCCCTGGCATGCTCTCCTCCTTCCAGAAAACTGATAAAAGTGAATGGGCTACCCCAATTGTGATAGTGCCCAAAGCAGACAAAACTGTACGCTTGTGTGGTGACTACAAAGTTACCATCAACCAAGCAGTTGATGATGAACAGTACCCATTACCTACATCACAAGATTTGTATGCAGCACCCTCTGGGTCACAGGTTTTCTCCGTCGCACGCTTATGCTCAGCTGAACGTTGTCAAAGAGAGTCAACAGTTTCTCACTTTCAACACACACAAGGGACTGTACTCATACACCGAGCTGTCATATGGTGTAAAGTCCTCCTCTAAAATCTTCCAGGCTACGATGGATAAGATTTTGCAAGGAGCTCCAAATTGCTTATGCAATCAAGATGATGTGCTGATCGCAACAAGCAGCAAGGAAGAAAATCTAGAAGTGTTAGATTTAGTGCTTCAAAGGTTGAATTCCCACAATGTCAAATTGAAAAGGAGCAAATGTGCTTTTGTGCAGCCCGAGGTTGTGTACCTTGGTCTGAAAGTTGATGCAAATGGCTTGCAACCAGTGAAGGAAAAGGTTGATGCTGTCATCAATGCTGCAAAGCCACAGAACGTGTCTGAGTTAAGATCTTTCCATGGAATGGTCCAGTAGTACGCACCTTTCTTACCTGAGTTAGCGACCATGTTAGCCCCATTGCACAAGCTCAAGAAGGATGTCCAGTGGAAGTGGACGAAGCGTAACAGGAAGCTTACGACGCTTGTAAGAGAAGTCTCTCTAGCGATGCTCTGCTTGTGCACTACGACCACAGAGCGTGAGCTTAATTAGCGTGTGATGCTTCTAGTTACAGTGTGGGAGCTGTCATAAGCCATGTAATGGATGATGGCCTAGAGAGACCAATCGCATTCGCATCGCGAACCCTCACAAAGAGCGAAAGAAACTATGCGCAAATTGAAAAGGAAGCACTCGCCATAGTGTTTGGAATCAAGAAATTTCAGCAATTCCTGATTGGCAGAAAGTTTACCCTGATAACTGATCACAAACCACTCCTAGCAATATTGGGGCCCAAATCTGCCATCCCTGCAATGGTTGCATCAAGAATGCAATGTTGGGCAGTGTTGTTGTCACAATATGACTACACGATTGAATATCGCACCTCAAAGAAAAACGCAATTGCAGATGCCTTGTCCAGGTTGCCATACAAGACTCATGTTGGGAGTGAAGGTGAGATTTTCATGCTAGGTTCAGTTGACAAAGACTTTCCTGTGAATGCAACTGAGATTGCAGATGAAAAGGACTCGGTAGTGAAAAGAGTGTATGAAAACACCTTGAATGGATGGACTGATCAGTGTCTGGACAAAGAGTTGAAACCATTCCATAACCATCGTACTGAATTGTCTTGTGAGCAAGGTTGTAGCAAGTGGGAAAACAGAGTGGTGGTGCCTACTTCTTTGAGTTCGGAATCAAAACAAAACAGCCCAAAAATTGGTTCTACACCAAAAGCTTCAGTAAGGAGATCAGGAAGGCTCCAGAAACCTGCTATTAAACTGGATTTGTAGCTCATTTAAAAGAAAAAAAGCCAGGAGTTTTTGTTATGTGGTACATGTAATTCTGGGAAAAGTGGGGCCATAGTTTTGTTGTATTTAAGGAGGGGAATACATACACTTTTTTTTAAAAGGGGAAAGCAGTGTAATGTATTATCACATGGTTTGGTATGAGCATGCTCAGTTCGCTCTGGCCTAGTAAAGCAAGCACCTTTACTAACAACTCATCCTGCCTCTGTCCTTCATTTGTTGTACCCACATATATTACAGCTATCAAGTAGTAATCAACAGCTGAATACGAAGACGTAATCCTCAAAATTCCACGGGTTTAGGCTGTATCGTTGCAGTGTAATGGGAATGGAGGGGCAAAAGTTTGTGATGGAGCCCATTTTGTCCAGGTTTCCAGCCCATTCTGGCCCCACTGGTGAATTCCAATGGGGTGGGGGGTGGAGGGAAGTGGGTGGGTGGGCGGTTCTTTCAACCGCCCTCCCTCTGTTGTGACATCACACTTGCAGGCGGGACTGGCTGAAAACTGACCTCCCTGGGGAAACCCCACCAGTTCTGCCTATTGCATAAAGCAGTCATACTTGCTGTAAGCGGACCACAATGCCTTGTCCAAAAAGCAGTCAAACCCAGAATGCTCGGTCATTGCTGCTACATCTGCAATGTTTCAAGGGAGCAGTCATCAATTTAAAATGGTACCTTTGGGTGCATGAGCCTGTGCATTACTCTTGAAGTCCATTGGCTCTGCAGGCCAGGCATGTCAGTAGTATTGTTAATGGACAGAGTGCCTGTCCCTAATGGCCCTATCGATGGGATTTGGGACAGCGTCAAGACAAGGGCGTGGTGGAGCTTCCAGAATTTTGACCCATAGCAATATCGTCAATATATGTTATAGAACTGTAAAGAACTGTTGGTTCCAATCTACTCACACTGTGTAATATAGCTCCACTTGTCCATCACTGTCTCAAGTTTGTGTCTTTCCATGTTCCCTGATGTCTCCATTCTTTTTCTCCCTCTTTCCCTTCAGGCTCATGCCTTTTTCCCCCTCACATGTTTATTTCATGGCTGATTGGTTACTCATTAAGGGAATAAAATAGTGATGAGGACTGGAGCATATGTTTGTGACTGATTTTTAATGCCTGCATACATTTATATATGTACTGGTTGTCTCCGACTGGGAGAAAAAGTAAGACCAAGAGAACTGAATCACTGGTAATAAACCCATCCAGATTTTTTTTGTTAGCAGATGTAGCATATGCACCTTGGCACATTCTTTATGTTAAAGGTGCTTTACAAGTTTTTGTTCTTGCTGAACTAGAGGAATGACTTGAGTAGATGATACCTTCTACTGATAAATGATTCAGTGTGAAACTGGAGTTGTATTACACACTGAGGGATAAGGGTCGCTCTCTTACTCACAATGATCTTGAATGACAATACGATAGAGATGTAGGATTAATTGTGAGCCTCATGCAGTCCCCACTCAGCATATACTCAAGATCTCACAAGTACTTCACCGATCAGGATGTGTGTGGGTAGTGAACACTTGTTGTTTCATCCTAATCACTTCTACCGGTACACCATTGAGAGTATCCTGTCCGGCTGCATCACTACCTGATATGGCAACTGCACCGCCATAGGCCGCAAGACTCTACAGATGGTGGTGAAAGCTGCACAACATACTATAGGAATTAAACTACCTGCTGTGCAGGATATCTACCCCGAGAGGTGCCGGGGGAAGGCCCTGAGAATCATCAAAGATGCGAGCCACCCCAGCCACAACCTCTTCGCCCTGCTCCCGTCCGGTAAGAGATATCGAAGCATACGGTCTCGTACCAGCAGGTTTCGAAACAGCTTCTACCCCCAGGCCATAAGACTCATGAACAAATAATTTATTATTTATTACTGTTGTTTTATTTATTATTACTGTATTTCTATGAGTATTTTTATCATTGCTATGCCATATTTATTCCAATGTTGGGAGGACTCGTAAAAATCAACATTTCATTGTGCAGTACACACGTTTGCTGCACATATGACAAATAAAATTGAATTGAATTAGGTCATGTAGATTATATTTCAGGGAAGGCACATAACTGTTGTCATATTGGAGTGTCTATTGAACATTTTCTTTTAAATTTCAGACTCTCACAATAAGTTAATTTTATATTCTAGTTTTGTTTTACCCCACAAGCGGTCATATTTGACAAAGTTGCGAATAATCAGGAAGCGCGTGCACAAGGCTCATTGGGTTCCTGTAAAATATTCAAATCAGAGGGACTCCCCATAATGAACCCGCAGCACTAATGGAGATGTAATAAAAAAAAGCCTATTTTCGCCCAGGGTGGTTTTCCCCTCTCATCTCTTTCTTTTTCCAATCCTCCACCATTCCCTTCCTATCTCCTCTTACCCCCTTCCCCCTACTTTGCTTCTTTCATCTCTTCCTCAATACAGATGAAGCTACCTGCGCTCCACCGGCAGCCTGTCGCTCTTCGCTGGTGCCCGAAATTCCAGCCCAGGGTTCCTCTCAGTGGTCCCAGAAGCACTTGAACAACATGTCTGCAGCACCAGAAAAACCTTCAAATGAGCTGACCTCACATTATCGGGCAAGGTCAGTCCATTCCTACACAGGTGCAGGGAATAGCTGAACAGCACCACCACCACTTGATCAGCTCCCATGGCATTTAATAGAGGTCTTTAAAATTATGAAAGGTTTTGATAGAGTGGATACAGAGAAAATGTTTCCACTTGTGGGGAAGAGCATAACTAGAGGTCATCAATATAAGATAGTCACCAAGAAATCCGTTAGGGAATTCAGAAGAAACTTCTTTACCCAAAGAGTGGTGTGAATGTGGAACTCGCTACCACAGGGAGTGGCTGAAGCGAATAGTATAGATGCATTTAAGGGGAGGCTAGACAAGCATATGAGGGAGAAGAGAATAGAGGGTTATCTGATAGATTTAGATGAGGAAAGATGGGAGGAGGCTCGAGCGGAGCATAAACGCCGGCATGGACTGGTTGGGCCGAATGGCCTGTTTCTGTGCCATATAGCCTATGTAATCCTATGCATTTAACGTGCTATTGTTGATGTTACTTCAGAGGAAAATAAAATTTGTCATTCAAGAGGTTTTCATTTTAATTCCTTTTTTCCTCACTCACAGATGTCCATGGAAGTAAAGTGGATGGTAATAACTTTTTGTCAGCTTTACCTTCCGATTCCCTATGGAATTGACAAAACACTCCACCAAGTGCCTCAGCTGAGAACCAGTGATAATTGTGGGTTATCCATTTTTAGTCACAGGCATGTGTCAGTGCAGGGGAATGGAACAGCCTCCTACTTTTGGCACCCAGTGCCCATTATTAAGTGCTGCTGGAGCAACTATAGCAAGGTTACAGGCAGGGTAAAGCCCCCGTTACAACAATGTGCTGCAACCCCAACTCTCCCAGTATGATTTGACCATCTCTCACACCAACCCTCCTGATGGCCTGAGTCAGATTGGGCCAGATTCTTATTTTGCTGTCAAATTAACGGTGAGGCTAATGGCACTCGCTGTTATTCATGTGTAAATGGCACAGCAACTTCAGGCGAGGGGCAGATGCGCGGTTAAAGGCCAATATCCAAACGTTGCTGTCCGAGTTGCACCGCTCTGCCGTTAGCTTCACAAAAATGGCTTTTCACTGTCTGCCTCACCACTGAATGGCGTGAAGTTGCTGTAGATACGAACTAAACTCCCCGCAGATATTTAGGACTAGTAATTACAAGAGTAAGTACCCTTTTAACAATGTGATAAGTGTTAATGACTACCAATCAAAGTCTCTGGCACCGAAAATTAACTATTATAAGTGTGAAGTCTCAATCCATCAGGTTATGAATTATTTTAGGAAATTAAAAAAATGTCTAATTTTAAATTTCTTTTTTCCTTTGTCTTTTTTTCTCTCTCTCTCTCAGTCCAACCTGTCTTTCCCTCTCTGTATTTACTTTCTGTACCTGATTTGACATTGAATTCCCCCACTCTAATTCACCCGTCCTTCCGTTGTTTATTTCCCACTCCCTAAACCTCATTGGTTAAGGAGCTGCCCTGTTGTTTGCCCTGTTCACTCGGGTCCCAGATGGCCCGTTTCCCTCACTGCACCGTTGTCGGCTCGCACTTTCGGTAACTTAGTGGGGGGAAACATTTTTGAGTTGAAGGGTGCCGTTAGATGCCCTGTTACGACAAAACCTGCCCATTGTCAATTTAGTGGTAACTGTGCTGAATTGTGAACCAGTTTCAAGTTAATTTCCCACTAGGAATTAGTTTGAAACTGCCCCAGGTCATTTCGCAAGGGGGTCCTTGCAAACAGAAAACAGGGGATAGTTACAACAGAAAAAGGGAGCATAATTAAAATGGGCTGGAGAAGTGAATAAACATGCACTGAAGTCATGCTCATTTGTCCCCTTCTTCAGAGTAACCTCTTCATTCCATTTGCCTGTCCCTGCAGCTTACTAGCAATCTTTATCAGCATTATGTCTCATTTGAAGTTCCATTTAAGTTAATGGAATAAAAAATGATGCCCATCTGCACAAGATGTGTTCAATTTGCTGCAATGTAAACTTCCATTTACAGAGGCTATTTATAAAGATGGAGACCGAGAACAATTTCTGATTTGATACTTAAACAATTTATCTGGCCATGGAGGTAGCTAATAAAAGCGAGAATAATTTAGCTTGTATCTGGTCACCATAGAAAAACTCAACTGTCGTTAATGAGTATAATGTCCTGAAATATCCCTGGTGTGTGAAGGTCACAGGAGAGCTTAATAGTATGTGAAGGTACAGACAAATGTGTGAATCTCTCAGCTTTACATTGCAGCGGACAATGATATTCTTCACCGAGAGCACTGCTAAATGTCAAAAAAATATCCTATTAACCAAAATTGACATTCATTCCAACTGCCAGCATAGTGTGACACCATGATCTTGTGATAGAACACTGCAAAAAAAAACCTTCAAACCACAAGAACTATAATGAGTAAATGGGCAACATCCACTTTAAAACTTCATTTATTTTACATTAAATTAAAAATAAAATTGTTAAAATGAATTATTATGCAAGTACTAAATACTAGAAAAGTGATCCATGTTTTCAATGTTATTTTGAGCCCAGACTTTCCTTTAAGTATTCCCCCAAAAAACTGCAGTGCAGCTTTCAACATGTATAAAGGACAGTGTTTATATAGTGATACCTTTGCTATTTAAGTATATATTGCAGCACTGTATATATTAGCAATAAATCTCAGAGGCATTGATGCATAACAGCTGAGGCAGGGTACAGACAGGTTATTGATGGTTGGATTGATGTGATATGTGTTTGGCAGTTTGCTAATTGACATTTTTGCCATCCAGTAGAATGAATGTAAATGTTGATGTTGATGAATTTATAAAGATTCTGAAATATTTGAAATGTCAACATTGTTCAATAACTGCTCACAGAGTGTGGGAAATAAACGGGGACAATTAGAAGTAATCATGTCACAGGAAAATATAGATTTAATAGCACTCACAGAAGCTTGGCTACAAACTGCGTAGGAATGGAAAATACACACACCAGGTTTTAATTACTTTAGGAGGGACAGAATGGGTAAAAAGAGGAGTGAATACATGCTGTAGCTAGGACTGGTGTACATTAAAAACAAATTCAGACAGAGCCTATATGGTTAGAGAGCAAAGCTAAAAAAAAGTGATTGTTACATTATTAGGGCTGTACGACAGACATCCTAACTGTGGGAGGGAAATGGAAGAGGACATCTATGGACAGATCAGGGGGATAAGTAGGAATAACAAAATTATTGTTCTAGGAGATTTTAATTCCTCACTAATTGATTGTTTACTGTCACCCTGTGCCAGAGAGAAGGAATGGAATTACTAAAATATGTGCAGGATTCCTTCCTCGAGCAGTACATCCACATGCCTACATGGAGCAAGGTATTGCTAGACCTAGTTATGAGTAACAAGATAAAAAGGGAAAAAGTTAGTACAAAAGAAAGGGCACCAGATAGGAATGAGGCAGATTTTAGAAAGACGAGGAGTGAGCTAACCAAGGTGAGGTGGAAAGAGAAATTGGCACTCAAGATTGTCGATCAACAATGGGATCTTTTTAAAAAGGAGACTCTAGAGTAACGTTTCAGAATGCAGTGGATAAATAAGGACTAAAACTGAAGAAGAGGTGTTTACACCGTTTCTATTAGGGGCGATTTTGCCATGAGGGCACGTTGGAGGCAGGACTGCTGCTTGTCGGGTCGATGTTCCGCCTCCAACCCATGCTATTTTCCCTTGATTGACCTTGTTAAGCCTGCCAGGCGGGCTTAGCAGGCCAATTAAGGGGACGCCAGTTACAGAGAACGTCAGCGTATGACGTTTCATCTGTCAAAATTTTTTGACAGATGAATTGTCAGCGTTTGACAGCTCGGTGAAGCTGTCAAACATTGACATTCTCTGTTGTTTGATGAGTTCTTGTATTCGAGACTCATCAAACCTCTTTCTTTAGCAGAAATTAGATGGTTGTTGCATTGGAGAATGCAGCAGTCATCTGTCATCTCTGCCGGTGAGATGCGAGACTCTCCACATCCCCAACTGTTGAAGCCTGCAGGAAGAAACAAAGGTAAGTAAACATTTTCTATCACTTTTCACTCACCTCACATACTTACCTCTCCATACTTGCACCCATCACTCACCTCCACAGCACACTTTTGCACCCCTCAGACTCCCGCAGACCCACTGCTCGCCTCAGGCAGTTAAGTGGCTGTACTCCCCTTCCCGCCTCCAGGAGACGGGACCCGGCGCGGGTTGGCTACCCGCCTCCTGGGAAGATGGCACGGAGGCGGGTTGGGGGTGGGATGGGCACCCGCCACCAGATTCTGCCATTTTCCCAGCAGTCCCACCTCCAAACCCGCCTCCCCAGGGCTGGCAAGATTACGCCCTTAGTTTCTATAGCTTCTCTGCCAAAGTTACGGTGGGCGAGTGGGAGAATCCCTGCGGAAGTTCACTCCCTGTCTATTCAGCACCAGCAGAAGAAGAGGTTAAAATATGGGAGAAGTCGGTTCAAATTTCCACAAAAAGCAAAAATACAATCAGCTATTTAAAATATAGAGGTGGTTTGAAGTTTGGCATCGATTGGACATCCAAAAAGAATAAAGCCCTGACAGCACTGGTGTTTCAATCACTTTGTGCGCCAGCACGTTTTATAAACAAGCCAGACATGATTTAATCTTCTAGTAGATATACAATGAGCACCTTGCCCTCTGGGGATGACCACTACTCCTGAATTGATGAGCAATCAGGCAGAAGCAGACTCAGGCAATTAATATATTATTATTACAGTGTGGAAGATATCAGCACTAGGTGCAGGTTAAGGGTACTCCATAAGCAGCATATTAGTAATGGAGAAGATTATGTTCAAGGAAACTCACATAAGCCAGTACCTAAGTAGTAGTTATTACAATGTAATATTAAAGCACGTCACAACAAATATTAATTATTGTAAATTTGTAAGGACAAATTAGACCAAGATGTTCCTTCTGAAATTGTTGTCACGGTTAAAAATAATCAGTGTTTTTCAATGGATATTGAGCCATAATTTGCTGCAGTAGGGCAATGCCGTTAGTTAGACTTTCCCTTGCCTGTTTAATCATAATATTCTGCACCACAAGTTGCTGAAAGTGCGAGCTGATAACGGCGCAGCGAGGGAAACAGAGAATCTGGGACCTGCGTGAGCAGGACAATCAACTGTGTATCTCCATAACCAATCAAACTGAAGGATTGTGAAGTTAACAGCGCAAGGACTGAGAAGGAAGTGTAAATTAGGTTGGGTAAATTCAATGTCCAATCAGGTACAGAAAGTGAAAGAGAGAGAGGGAAAGAGAAAAGAGACAGAAAGGAAAAGTAAAATGTAAAATTTTACATTTTTTAAATCTCCAACAATTAAAACCGGAAGGAATGCGACTCCACAGTTGTAATAGTTCATTTTCAGTATCAGAGAGGTTGATTGGCAGTAATTACCACTTAGCACCCCATCCACCACCTTAAACATTCACTCCCTCCACCACCGATGCGCCGTGGCTGTAGTGTGCATCATCTACAAGAAGCACTGCAGCAACTCGCCAAGGCTTATTCAACAGCACCTCCCAAACCCGTGACCTCTACCATCTAGAAGGAAAAGGGTAGCAGGCGCATGCGAACACCACCAC
Source organism: Somniosus microcephalus (assembly GCF_052327205.1). NCBI lineage: Eukaryota > Metazoa > Chordata > Chondrichthyes > Squaliformes > Somniosidae > Somniosus > Somniosus microcephalus. The sequence continues at coordinate 31,707,377 of NC_141004.1, forward strand.
CTGCAAGTTCCCCTCCAAGTCACACACCATCCTGACTTGGAAATATATTGCGTTCCTTTATCGGCGCTGGGTCAAAATCCTGGAACGCCCTATCTAACAGCACTGTGGGAGTACCTTCACTACAGGGACTGCAGCGGTTCAAGGCGGCGGCTCACCACCACCTTCTCAAGGGCAATTAGGGTTGGGCAATAAATGCTGGCCTTGCCAGCGATGCCCACGTCCCAGGAATGAATAAAAAAGGTACTTAGATTGAAATGGACAAGACTTAACTTTCTGTGGTGAGTTTAGTTTGTATCTACTGCGCAAATACAGCAACTATACACCATTCAATGCATTTTAATGGTGAGGTAAACAGCAAGATGCCATTTTGCGAAGCACCTAGGACAGCAACTTTTGGATTTCCGCATTTAACCACACATCTGGCCTCGCCCGAGTTGGTGTAGCATTTGCGCATAAATAACGGCAAGGGCCATTAGCCCCACCATTATTTTGACAACAAATTACGGCCCACTTTCTCTCCCTCTTTGATCCAGTGCCCCTAGTGGCGTTCACAGGAGCACACCTCAGGAAATTCATTTTAATAGACAGAAAATCAGCGGCTTTCCCCCCCCCCCCCCGAGATGTGCCCCATAAGGGTACCGCTCCTCACTGACAGAATGACTCCTTTTATATACACGGTCATATTTCAAATGTCGCACTTTGTTGCAAATGCGAAACAATTTTTTTAGAAAATAGATTTGTAAAAAAATCCAGTCATTTCCTGCTGGATTCTGTAAATTTGGGGGAGGAGGCAGGAATTTACAAGCAGCTGCTAATCTAGAGAAATAATTATCCTCTAATTGATCTCACGATGTGCCTGACAATTAAGCTGTAATTGACCTTAGGATGGATTTATTTACAACAACTAGACCTTGAGGTCTTAGCAACAGTCAGATCGGATACACCTTAGCAGCAGAACAACATATTGTGCATTACATGATATAATGCTCCTGTTCTTCTAAAACAGCGTATCTTCCAACTTACCGTGAGCAATGCCATGGGAGATTTTCATTTGATTTTACAAAGTTACAAATACCAAACCCTTGTCTAGGGACTGTGTATACTGGTAGCCTGTCTGTATTGGTGGGTACTGAGTAAATAGGTACCAGTATCAATTTGAATAGCACATCCTACCTGCCATCCAAAGAAAACCTGAAAAACTTAAAAGTAATTCATATTTTATCTTTTAATGTCTGTCATCTCTGACGTTTCCTGTGTTCTTAAGTGATGAGGAGTGTACATAAATTGGACTAATTTTTAAAATATTTTTGTAAAATTTTTGAAATGTTATCTTACATATGTTATCTTACATGCCTTGAAAATCAGATAGGGTAACTAAAATGTTCTAAAAGTTACTGGATGCTTGATTAGTAGAACTTTTTTCTAATTCAACTTCAGTTACCAAACACTGTTGTGTGAATTTTAACATAAAAGAAATAAACCATGAAATGTGTAGCTGGGTACAGCAACTCAATGGAAACGTGAGTGAATAGCCTCAAGAAGACATAAAGCTGAACACAAACACCAAGGATCAGACACAACAAGAAAGTGGATGCAGTAAGAATGAAGTATTTGGCAATGGATGACAAAAACACACTGATATTAATCGCCAGCCAATTTCTCAACTCAGCAGGGATGCTAAGTAACTGTCCCTTCGCTAATTTACCCGGGAAGCCTCGTGGCTCGAGTAGTAGGTCATTGGGAAACACATCACAGTGGGTCAAAAGTCTTAACTGTCATTCAGGCGTCTTCTGCTCTCATTCACAAATGTTGCAGATACGCTTTGCTTAAGATCTCATTGTGCATCAGTAGACGGCTCCATTTCAGTGTGTAAAGGAAAGCACAGTGCCAGCCAAGTGGGTGCACGGTGGCATAGTGGTTAGCACTGTTGCCTCACAGCGCCAGGGACCCGGGTTCGAATCTGGTCTCGGGCGACTGTCTGTGTGGAGTTTGCACATTCTCCCCGTGTTTGCGTGGGTTTCCTCCGGGTGCTCCGGTTTCCTCCCACAGTCCAAAGATGTGCTGGTTAGGTTGATTGGCTATGATAAATTGACCCTTAGTGTTAGGGGGATTAAATACGTGGGGTTACGGGGATGGGGTGGGATATGTGTTGGTGTAGGGGTTACGGGGATCGGGTGGTATATGTGTCGGTGCAGGCTCGATGGGCCGAAATGGCCTCTATCTGCACTGTGGGGTTTCTGTGATTCTGTGATTCAAGTCAGCCATTAAAGCAGAGCAATAAAGAGGATTATGTGCCAGCAGATTTCTGCAAGCCAATACCTTAGTAATTACACTAATGTAGGAATCAACGGATTCCTATCTAAATCACTGAGGTCGAGTCAGTTCAGTAAATTAACCGAATTTAATTAAACTGGTGCACAAAACAAAAACATGCAGGAGCAACAGCAAACAGGTCTATACAGTAGCTTGTTCCACGAGGTCTGAACTCAGAACCTCCCACCTCTGACGTCATGATGTCATCACGTTTCCCGCCACTCAGGGCACCACGTGACCAACGTGATGACGTCATCGCGTTGTTTCAGGGTTTTTACAGAAAGCTTGTTTACACTCAGCAAACAGACATCAGTGCTGTAACATTGCTTTAAAGACAGTTATTCATTTGCACAGGAGTTCATTGGTGGTTTTACCACACTAAAGTCATTAAAACAAGTCGTACTAAGTATTTGAGAGTTTGTAGAGGCAAACCAAAATTTTTTTTTCTGGAACAATACTTAAGGGTTAATAAAAAGTTGTCTGCATTTTCCAAATGATATTCCTGTGTGAGGATTAAAGCTGGAGCAGGAGTATAATCTACTGTTCTCTACAGGCAGGCAAAATGATTCAAGCACTTGACTGCCAAAATGTAATTGTGTTAATTGCTTTATTTTTAAATATGTTATCAATACTGGAGCTCTAACCTGCCATTAAATGCTAGTACATCATGAAACTCATTGAAAAGTATAAAATTCTTAAGGTGCTTGACAGGGTAGATGCAGAAAGGATGTTTTCCCTGGATGGAGAGTCTAGAACTAGGGGGTCACTGTCTCAGAATAAGGGGTCAGCCATTTAGGACTGAGATGAGGTGAAATTTCTTCACTCAAAGGGTTGTGAATCTTTGGAATTCTCGACCCCAGAGGGCTGTAGATGCTCAGTCATTGAGTATAATTAAGACAGTGATCGATAGATTTTTGGATACAAAGGAAACTAAGGAATTTGGGGATAGTGCGGGAAGGTGGAGTTGAGGTCGAAGATAAGGCATGATCTTGTTAAATAGCAGAGCAGGCTCGAAGGGCCAAATGGCCTATGTTATAAATCTCATCATTCATCAAGAAACTACTCATGGAATAACGCTGGACGGCCAGCTGGTGGCGCCGTCCAAGGAGTATAAATACTCGGGCGTCGGCCCCAGCTTACCAGGGACATTTTGTAAGACAAGGAACTAGTGAAGTACAACTAGACCTCCATGTTCTGAAACAAGTTGATTAAAGCCTTGCTTTATGCTCAAACCAAGTGCGTAGTGAGTTTTATTACATCAGCCTACTCCTGCTCCTATATCTTATGATCTTATGATCTTACACACACACACACACACACACACACACACACACACACACGTGCTTCTTTTACACCCAACCAGGGTGTGAACCACACCTAGTGCAGTTTATTAATATTTATTTTAATCCCTTATGATTTGCATTTATCATCACCTTCATCTTGGTTGGGGTGTATTAACAGGAGATATAAAGAAAAGCTGCAAATGCTGAAAATTACATCACTTTAACCATTTGAAGGGAAGGACCAAACAAGTAAACTAGTTTTATGGACCTTAACTCTTTTCTCTGTTACATTTTCTCTTGTGCACGATGGCTGAATTTTTGTAACAAGCATCTTGTGAGACACGTTATCAAATACCTTCTGAAAATCCATATTCACTAGATTTATTCCGCCTATCTATCCAATCAGTCGCTTCTTCAAAAAAAATTACTTTTTTAAACATGACTTGCCTTTATTAACAAATTCATGCTGGCTGTCCTCAATTAATCCATGCATTTCTAAGTGCTTTAACATTAATTATGGATTCTGAGGGGGGGAATTTTAACGTGGGTGAGCGCATGGGATTGGGTGCGGGAAAAATTCCGAGCGCTTTGGGAATCCAGCTCCAACCTGCCGACCTCCAGGTTTTTCCGAGGCGGGACAAGGGGCGGTCAGCCAACCTGCTCCCAAGAGGTGGGTTGGCATTTAAAATATGTTAATAAGGCTGGCAGCCTCTGATTTAAGTCACTTTGCAGATTTTACAGTGGGCAGCCAGGTTTCCCAGGCCTCAGAAAACCCGGTAGCTGAAGCAAGGCAAGGGCAGCATCAGAGAGAAGGTAAGTGCCTTTACAGCACTGCTTGTGGGCCAGGAGGAGCACTAGAACACACAAACAGAGCTTTGGTTTAATGTCACATCCAAATAACTGCACCTCTGAAAATAGTGCCCTCTGAGCATCAGTTTATATTACACGCTCAAGTTCTAGAGCATGGCTTGACCCTATAACCTTCTGCTCAGAGATGAGAGTGCTCCCAACTAAACCAAGGTGACACAAAGAACAGGGACCAGGCAACCTACATTTTTTTGTTGGGTTTTCCCTACTTCCGGCCTTTATAAATCTAGCAAGTTTTCTTTGGCTGTTGCTGGGTCAGGAACTGGTGGAACGAGCACAGCACTAAATGTAATATAAAAGCAGCTTGAATCTGTCAGATTGTTGATTAGTAATACTGCTCCAAATGAATGGTTTTAAGTTAAGTATATCAATGCAGGTTTAATGGGGCCTCTGCTCATTGTATTTATGAATACATGTGCAGGTGCGCATACCATTTTCAGTATACTCATTTCTGGCAGAAGCAAAGCCTACCAATACTTTTTTTGACTGTTCTACTAAGAATATGAATAAATATGAGTAAAATATCAAAGTACCACCTTAATGCTAATTAATAAAAGTTAAAAATTGTTCAAAGCAACAAAACAGGAGGTCTAGGGAAGGCAATGTGGAAAAAGAAACAGAAAAAAGGTAAAATATTAAGGCCTAGAAATTCAGTTTGGGCCCGCCAGCTGGTTTGCGCCCAAAAGTTAGCGCTGGGCGGGGAGCCATTAGCGACCGTCAGATATTCGGCTTCTGCGCCCCAAGTCGGAACCGGGCGCTATTCCAGGGTGTGGCCGCCCCCGCTTGGGGTGCTGAAACTGAATTTCAGCGCTGTAGGCGCCGCTGCGCCACCCGATGCGGTGCAGCAGGCTGCGGTACTGCAGGCCTCCTCCTTCTCTTAAGGTGGAGGTGCCTGCAACGGGGAGTTCGCCGCTGGATTGTGCCGGCAAATGAGCCCGGCACCACGGAGAAGTGCCGGGCTCGCGGAAAGCAGCCGGCAATGCCGCGGGGGGGGGTGGTGGAGGAGGCCGGGGAAGGAGGTGCGGGCAGGCGGCCGCCGAAAAAGCGGCCGGCCGCACCTCCACCTTTACGCGCCCCACTAAGGCTGCAGTAAGGCCCTGGTCTCCGGATGTAAGTAGCGGCCGCCACGAAGGAGGCGGCGGCAACTGAATATGGGATTCGAGCCGGTATCGGGGCGGAACCGGGGCACTGCGCACACCGATGACGTCATCGGTGCCGGCGCAGCGCTACCGGCTACCACCGCCATTACCGCAGCGCTGAATATCAGCGCGAACTCCTCTATTGGCGCAAAAGCCCTCTTTGGGCGAAAACTGGGCGCAAAGCCAACCGAATTTCTAGGCCTAAATGTCTTATTCTCCCAGCAACATCATCACAAGTGTGGGATCTTAGTGTCCCTACAACAACTGTAAGAGTGCAAAGTGCAAAGGATCAGGCTGAGTATTGGATGGAATTGGCCACCATAAATCTTGCTGGGGACTCCCAAAATTCAAAAGATGGCCCTACCTCGAATGGGGCCACAGTAATTTTATTGGCAAGAATACCTCGCCCATTTGGTTTAAGGGGAGCATCAATCAACAAGTTTATATCGGAGTCCCAATTAGCAAGTTCCTTATCTCAGCTGACTCATCAATCAAAGGTAGCAAATAAGGGTAAAAGCATTTACCTAAATTGAAAGGGAAATAAAGCCATGCCATTCTCCTGCACCTTCAATGTTGGTAAAGGCATATGGGTGAGTCACCTGCCCATACCCCACATTGCTAGGGAATAGAATAGGGCCTAAAGAGGGAACGAAAATAGGTCACCAAAAAACAAAACAAGTGCAAAATAGTTACTATGGCTTCAAGTCTGAGTTATTCCCCAATATATAACATTTAACAATGAAATCAATTCCACCTTGGATTCTCCGTAAAAATAAAGCTTTAGTCAGTCAAGAGTAAAATGATTCTGTATAAATGTTCAACTGGTGCTTGGGGACTGAGTGCAATAATCAAGATTAGTTGGCCATGACAGAAGGAATGATGGGATTGATAAATGAGTGCTGGCAGCTGCCAAAAAAGCACAGAGCTGTTGTGAGCACAATGTCAATGCAGTCAGTAAAAATGAAAACACATAACCTTTCTGACAGAGTCTGCAGCAGCTGGAAGCATTAGATTCCATATTGAGTAAACCAATGGATTACTTAGTGCAATTGGCATTTTGGTTGATGGATAACAAAATTGCTTTTGAATTTTTGGCCAGTATTAATCTTGATTGGGTTGGTACACTTCGAGAGATTGTGTACCTTTGGTCAAGAGATTTATAGAATTACCAGGAGTTGACCAAAAATGCTGAAAGCCAGGAGCAGCAACTGGCTGTCCCCCTGTATTCACGAATTTACATAAAATGCTTAGTATTGGCTATTGGAAGAAGGCTATATATAATGCTGTCAAATGCATGGGTAAGAAAGAAAAGGAAAGACTTGCATTAATATAGCACCTTATCACATCGTTCGGCACTTCACACACCATTAACTACTTTGTAAGTGTAAGGACTATTGGTATGTAGGCAAACACGGCAGCATTTGTGTGTAGAGTCAGATGCCACAAACATCTATGGGATGAATGACCAGTTATTTTTTTGGTGATGTAGTTTGAGAGAGGAATTCTAGCTTTTCTTAGCTCTTAATGTCAGGATGTTAAACATCCAGCTGAATCTCCAAAAGAGGGCGATGGGCCTTTGGATTAATGTCTCACCTGAAGGTTGCAATAGCGAGGGAGTGCTGTTCGGACAGCACTCCCTCAATACTGCACAACAGTATCAGCTTGTATTATGTGCTAAAGTCCTAGATTGGGGCTTAAACCCACAAACGAAGACAGTCAATGAACCAGCAAAGCAAATGATTACAGATGGCTCACTAAAGATATTCCCCAGAGGTGCAACCTGTGTCCTGCAAATGAAGACTGAATTTAGCAGTTAAAGTGTTACTTGACAAAAGATGTAAACTGAAACAGGAAGCATACAAGCTGTACTGCTACATAATCTGAACAGACTAACTTCGCACAGCACATTAATTCTAATCTACAAAGGTGAAGTAAATTATGTTATGAAATTGGACCTGGTTACAACTTTGAACTGTGTCCTGTGCACTCCCTGATATTGCCGAGGTGAACTAAGAGTTAAATAGTACTTTAACGAATGTCCTCAAACCAACAATTATCAGTTGTCCGAAGACCAATTACTGACTATCCACTTGGGGGGGGGAGGTAAGTGGAGGCTTTGTCTGGTCAATTTGGTTCTAAGATGACATGGCTAGTGCTGGGAGATTGAAACGGAGTAGATCCTTTATACATAGATACATAGATACATAGAAGATAGGAGCAGGAGTAGGCCATTCGGCCCTTCGTGCCTGCTCCGCCATTCGATGAGATCATGGCTGATCCTTTAATTCAGTATCCCGTCCCCGCCTTCTCTCCGTAACCCTTAACCCCTTTTGCCCGTAGAAATATATCTAATTCCCTCTTAAATATATTTAATGAGCTGGCGTACACTGCCCTCTGTGGCAATGAGTTCCACAGGTTCACCACTCTCTGAGTGAAGAAATTCCCCCTCATCTCTGTCCTAAATGGTTTAGCCCTTATCCTTAAATTATGTCCTCTAGTTCTGTTCTCACCCGCCAAGGGAAACATTCCTTCTGCATCCAGTCTGTCTAGACCTGTCAGAATTTTATACACTTCTATGAGGTCCCCTCTCAATCTTCTAAACTCCAGTGTGTACATCCCTAAACTACATAGTCTCTCCTCATAGGTCATTCCCGCCATTCCTGGTATCAGCCTGGTGAATCGCCGCTGCACCCCCTCCATGGCAAGAACATCCTTCCTCAGATGAGGCGACCAAAACTGTACACAGTACTCGAGGTGTGGTCTCACCAGTGCCCTGTACAGCTGCAGCAAGGTATCCCTGTTCCTGTATTCTAACCCTTTTGCTATGAAGGCCAGCATACCGTTTGCCTTCTTGACCGCCTGTTGCACCTGCATGCTCGCCTTCAGTGACTGGTGTACAAGAACACCCAGGTCTCTCTGTACTTCCCCCTCTCCCAATCTATTGCCATTTAAATAATAATTTGCCCTCCCGTTCCTGCACCCAAGGTGGATAACTTCGCACTTGTCCACATTATAGTGCATCTGCCATTTATCCGCCCAATCGCCCAGTCTGTCCAAATCGCTCTGGAGCTTCCTGGTCTCTTCCTCTGAGCCCACCCCCCCTCCTAGTTTAGTGTCGTCTGCAAATTTGGAAATGCTGCATCCGACTCCCTGATCCAGGTCATTAATGTAAATTGTGAACAGCTGGGGGCCCAGGACAGATCCCTGTGGTACCCCACTTGTTACTGCCTGCCATTCAGAAAATGAGCCGTTTATTCCAACTCTCTGTTTTCTATCTGACAGCCAGTTCCCTATCCACGCCAAAACTTTTCCCTTTATCCCATGAGCCTCAATTTTCCATGCTAATCTTTTATGTGGGACCTTATCGAAGGCCTTTTGGAAGTCCAGGTACACCACATCTACTGGCTCTCCCCCATCTATTCTACCAGTTACTCCCTCAAAAAATTCCAATAGATTAGTCAAGCACGATTTACCCTTTGTAAATCCATGTTGACTCTGTCCTATCCTGTCCCCATTTGCTAAGTGCTCCGCTATTTCATCCTTAATGATGGACTCCAGCATTTTGCCCACAACTGATGTAAGGCTTACAGGTCTGTAATTACCTGCTTTTTCCCTACCCCCCTTTTTGAATAGTGGGGTAACGTTAGCTACCCTCCAATCCATCGGCACTGTTCCCGAGTCTAATGAATTCTGAAAAATCATCCTTAGTGCATCCGCTATCTCTAGGGCCACCTCCTTCAGTACCCTAGGATGCATGTTATCAGGCCCTGGGGATTTGTCCACCTTCAATCCCTTTAGCTTCCTTAACACCATATCCTTAGAGATATTGATTTGCGTCAGTTCCTCCTTTGCCAATGTCCCTATTTTTCCCGATATCCCAGGGAGGTTTTTTGTGTCTTCCTTCGTAAAGACTGACCCAAAGTATGCATTTAGTTGATCTGCCATTTCCTTATTTCCCATTATATATTCCCCCGTATCTGACTGCAATGGACCAACTTTGGTTTTCACCAGTCTTTTCCTTTTGATATATTTATAAAAGCTTTTGGAGTTAGTTTTTATATTTTCCGCCAGCTTGTTTTCGTAAGCTATTTTGCCCCTCTTGATCATGCCCTTTGCCCTCCTTTGCTCTATCTTAAACTGTTCCCAATCTTCCGCTCTGGCGCTTTTTTTGGCTATTTTATACGCCCTATCTTTGGATTTTATGCTGTCTCTAATTTCCCCTGTTATCCACGGTTGAGTCACCTTTTTAGATTTCCTTTTATGCCAGATTGGTATAAACAATTTTTGCAATTTTGTCATTCTATCTTTAAATGTTTGCCATTGTTTATCTACCTCCAGTCCTCCCAGGAACGTTGTCCAATCAGACCTACTCAGTTCCCGTCTCATGGCATCATAATTCCCCTTGTTTAAATTCAGGACCTTAGTCTCTGAGTCAATTTCTTCGCTCTCCATTTCGAGTGAGAAATCGATCATGTTATGATCGCTCTGACCCAAGGGTCCCCGTACAACAAGATTACTGATTAGTCCCTTCTCATTGCACAGTACCCAGTCCAATATAGCCTGTTCCCGAGTTGGTTCCTCGACATATTGATCCAGATAACCATCCCTTAAACACTCAAGGAATTCCTCCTCCTCATTATTTTTACTGATTAGGCTAGTCCAATCTATATGTAAGTTAAAGTCACCTATGATGACAGCTGTGCTCTTATTGCACGCTTCTCTAATTTCCCTCGTGATGCCCTCCCTAACCTCTATTTTACTATTTGGAGGCCTATATACCACTCCTATTAATGTTTTTCGCCCCTCGCTATTTCTTAGCTCCACCCATATAGATTCTGTATTAACTGAGTTAATATCCTTCTTTTCAATTGCATTTATCCCCTCTTTTACTAGCAATGCTACCCCTCCTCCCTTTCTTTTTTGCCGATCCTTCCTAAATACTGAATACCCCTGTATGTTAAGCTCCCAGCAACCATGTTTCCGTAATCCCAATTAGATCATAATTATTAACCTCTATTTCCACAGCTAATTCATCTACCTTGTTCCTGATGCTTCTCGCATTAAGGTATAAAACCCTCAGGCTTTTTTTATGCTCACATTTTTTATGAATTAGTTTGGCCCTTTGTTTTTTGTTCCTCACCCTTTTACCATTTATTTCTGTCTGCCTTTCACTTTCCTCTATTTCACTACATAGGTTTCTAGCCCCCTGCCATACTAGTTTAAATGCTCCCGAACTGCTTTATCAAAAATTACCCCGAGAACATCAGTTCCATCTCTGCACAGGTGTAGACCGTCCCTTTTGTATAGGTCACACCTACCACAAAACTGGTTCCAATGCCTCAAAAATTTAAAACCCTCCCTCTTACACCACTGCTCAAGCCACGTATTTAGCCTAACTATCCTGTTCTCTGTACTCTTACTAGCACGTGGCACTGGTAGTAATCCAGAGATTACTACCTTCGAGGTCCTACTTTTTAGCTTGGCTCCTAACTCCCTAAATTCTACTTGTAGGACCTCTTCCCTTTTTTTAGCTACGTCGTTGGTACCAACATGTATCACGACAACTGGCTGTTCCCCCTCCCCCTCCAGAATGTTCTGCACCCGCGCCGAGACATCCTTGACCCTTGCACCAGGGAGGCAACATACCATCCTGGAGTCTCGGTCGCGACCACAGAAACCCCTATCTATTCCCCTTACAATCGAATCCCCTATTACTATAGCCCTGCCACTCTTTTTCCCTCCCTTTATGGCAGTCAATGGAAAAGAAAATTAAAGGGGTGGAAAATGTGGTGACAATTCATTATCGCCCATATTGCGCCATCACTGAAGACCAATTTCACCCTCTCTGTCTTAGATAGGTAGGGTGTGTGTGCACTCCATATCATGCTACTAGAAACTCTACTTATGTGGATTTTTCAGTGGTTGGTTTGGAGATTCTTAAGCTTGATAAAGGAGTTCTGTGTATTATCAGACAGTCCAGGCGAACCCAAAAAATCCTATTGCATTCTTGCCAAACTGTGGTTGGATCTTTTAATTTGAGTCAGTTTACGTAGGATGACTCAGAATGAAATTAGGTAGCATGGTAAAACCCAAGGATTAAATACAGTTTCTCCATAGAGTTTTGATGGTGATTGAAGGCTATTTTACGACGGAGGTTGTGACAGCTGAGCCCAGTACTGTCCTCGTTCAAAGTTCACATAAGTGCACCATCTAGCAGAAGTCATTTGATAGCAATCAGAGGCAGAGATCCTGATCAGTGTTTTCCCACTAGCCTAGGGTGCTGACACCAATTGTTAACCGCTATTGCCTAACTGTCCGAGAGCAGCTAACTCAACACAGACCTGGGTGGTTCTTGGTGTGTATTTCTCAGTTGCACACTGACCCGTCAGAGCAGCAATAGTAAGGTTTTTTCTAGCTTCCCAGGGCATTGTTGTGGTAAGAACAATTACCAAATTGCATACCAATACCAATCTTCATAATCCCACATGAGATTTATTAGTTTGTAACTAGAACATTGATATAACGGAAACAGGGGCCTAGATTTTCAGTGTGCTGTGAGGTGGGCTTTTAAGCGTGCGGGGGGCTAAAATCCCGAATTCGGGGGTCCCGACACCATCCCACCCAAAACCCGCTTCCACGTAACTTTCAAAGGAGGCGGGTACCCGCCCCGCACTGGGACCCGCCGACTCGAGGCGGGAAGGGATTAGTGCCAATTAACTGCCTGTTAACAGGTAGTTAACAGGCAGTTTTTAGCCTAATCCCTATTTTGAGGAGTGTTGTGTGGGATTCCCGACAGCTCCAAACCACGCCAAGTTAGAGCAGGTGGGCCGTCGGGTTGAAGGACTTGGAGGGGTCGCGATGTCGGTGTTCAGGTGAGTGGTGGGTGCATGAGTGCAAAGGTAAGTGTGTAAAGAAGTTTAAATTACCTGTACTTACCTTAACAGCCTTTCTTGCTCTAGGCGTCGGGAGTCCATCATTCAGACGGCACTGAAAGCTGAATGGCTGCGATCTGTCAAAAGTGACAGCCTGCAGCTTTCATTGCCGGTGAGAGTTCTAACTGAGTCTGCGTAGAAGGACTCGGGTTAGAAGTCAGACTGTCAGTGTTTGACAGCTTCAAACAGCTGTGAAACGCTGATATTTCATCTGTCAACACCTCTTGACAGATGAAATTTCAGTCTGTGACATCACCTGTTGCCGGGTGGCCCTTAGTTGGCCTGCTGAGCCCACTGGGCAGGCTCAACAAGGTGAATCAAGGGAAAATCGCGTGGATTGGCCGGACGTCAATGGAGGCGGGACTAAAACCCGAAAGTTGTAGTCCCGCCTCCTTCCCGACTGCTGAATAAAAATCCAGCCCAGGTTTTGTGTAATTCACTTTCAGAAACAGTTCTGTAGAGATTTTGCCTGTCGACTGTTAAAGTGAAGAAAACGCAATCACTGCAAAATATTTGGACATATTTGAAGGCTAATCTTTAACATTTCTGATAATCATCTGTATATTTCAATTTTTGAACTGCCGATGAGAAACCATTAAGGAATATGCTAATGAAAGTTACAATATCTGATGAATTTTGCATGAAAATTATAATACTTGATGACATTTTCATGAATAAGCAGAGACACTGAAGCTGATTTTATGGTTGATTAACTGTTTAGTTAAATCAGATACTCTAAATGTACAAATGGACTCCAATAACTTTTTCTATACAGCACAAAGTACACAATTCAGGTGCTGCTTGATGGCAGCAGTGGAGCAGGTTCCTCACGTGTTTCACATAGACTATATACTGCACCTCACCTAATGCATTTAGTGAAAGCGTAAAGGCTGTACGGTTTTACACATTTGGTTCTTTCAGTGACTGAAAAGAAATAATTGACTTTCCCTCAAACAAATTTGTTGTTAATAATGGAACACTGCTCGTTGACTCACTGCTCACCAGCCTCCGAGCTCCACCCGTCCCGACTCAGCTATTGAACACCGAGTGCACAGAACCTTGAATCTCCCCAGAGTCCAATCATTAAATGGATGCTACCTGTAACACAGCTATTAATATCTGGCAATAAGCAAACACACATCTATCGTGGATAATTTTTAGTATAGGACCAAATTTAATGGGTAGAAAATCACAGGCTGGATGTCCTCAAATTCCCCTGGTATGCTCCCTGTTGTAATGATCAGTAACATGTCATTCTAGAATGGTACACTAGGTGGAGCTGTATGTTTAGTAGTGGGCTACCCACAAGGCAGTAGTCAAGATGGGTGCCTGTATACTAGTCCACATGGCTGAATAAATGACTAGCACAAGCTAGCTGTTCATAATGAAAACGTCTATTTATTTATGAACATAACATGGTACCAGGATTGGTAATATCTGCTGAATATTGTGAAATGCGACATGGAGAATTTGAAGCCATCGGACGGTTTGAAACTCACGGGGAATGTCGACTGCAATTGGCAGACTTTCAAACAACAATTCGAACTCTACATTGCTGCCATCGGGTTCGGTACGATGCCAGACGCAAGGAAAATAGCGTTACTGCTCATGGTTGCAGGCCCGCAGGTGATAGAGGTATTTAATATGTTTGTATTTGATCAAGAGGAGGACAGAGAAAAAATGGACGATGTGCTAAAGAAGTTTGATACACATTGTTCTCCCAAAAAGAACAAGATCTATGAGAGGTACGTGTTCCGTTCACAGACACAGCAGCAAAATTAGACTTTTGATAGCTTTGTGACCGATCTGAAACTGAAAGCACAGACATGTAATTTCTCTGAACTGAAATCATCCATGATTCGTGACCAGATTGTGTTTGGTATTAATGATAAAAAGGTCAGGGAACGTCTGTTGAGAGAAACCGAACTAACATTGGAGAATGCTGTGAAAATATGCCATGCCAGTGAGCTAGCTCAACAGCACGCAAAGACTTTCAGTGAAATTAATAATAATGCGACTGTAATGAGTGACTGTGCTGCTGTCGGTGCTGTGTTCTACAAGGGGAAGAAATGTGGGCAGACCAGAAATGCAAAGCAATCGGAGGATGGAACTTTTAATTGTAAACGCTGTGGTTACCAGCACCAGTCAAGACAATGCCATGCATTTGGGAAAATGTGAACAAAATGTAATGGAAAGAATCACTTTGCCAAACAATGCTTTTCAAAAGTAAAAACAAAGAAAGGGCAACAAGTCAGTGTGATTGAGGACACTGATTTAAGTGAGACATTTTTGTAGGAATGGTGTCATGTGACAATATAGAAAAGGATACAGAAAATGTGCAGCCCTCAGGAATGGACAATGCTGAACATAAAGTTAATGCAGTAAAAGAGGACAAATGGATGATGCCACTACAGGTAAATGGAGCATTAGTTACATTGAAACTAGACACTGGGGCAAAAGCAAACTTAATCAGTATGAGTGACATTAAAAATATGAAAGAAAAGCCCAAAATACAGAAAAAGTCAGTACTACTGAAGGACTATAATGGACAGAAAATAAATAGCTCAAAGTGACAGTCAAAGACAAAGTGTATCATCTCATGTTTTCTGTTGTGGCTGAAGGACTTGATTCACTACTAGGTGACAAAGCTTGTGAGGACTTAGAACTGGTCAAGAGAGTCTACTGTATAAACTGTGCCATAAGCAGACCAGATGACTCAGTGGATTCTGTAGTGAGTAATTTCCAGGATGCGTTCAAAGGATTTGGAGTTCTACCATTCACGTACAAGATCCAGCTAAAGGAGGATGCTCAACCAGTGGTACATGCTCCACGGAGAGTTCCAGCACCCCTGCGTGACTGGCTCAAGAAAGAACTGAACAGAATGACCACACTAGGAGTCATCAGGAAAGTCGAAGAGCCAACAGACTGGGTTAACTCCATGGTATGTGTAAAGAAAAAGAACAATGATCTAAGAGTATGCATGGATCCAAAGGACTTAAATGCAAACATAAAATGTGAACACTACCAGATTCCCAAGCGAGAAGAAATCACCAGTGAAATGTCAGGTGCTAGATACTTCACAAAGCTCGATGCCTCACAAGGATTTTGGCAACTAAAACTGGATGAAGAGAGCACCAAATACAGTACCCTCAACACACCATTTGGCAGGTATTGTTTCCTCAGAATGCCTTTCGGGATAATATCTGCATCTGAAATCTTTCATAGAGCGATGGAACACATAATTGAAGGTCTGGAAGGAGTTCGGGTCTATGTTGATGACATCATCATCTGGGGCTCCACACGGAAAGAACACAATGAGAGACTGACTAAAGTGCTACAGAGCATACGCTGGAATGGACTGAAGCTCAACAAAGCCAAGTGTCAGTTTGGCATCCAGGAAGTTACTTTCCTAGGAGATAATCTATCTGGTAAAGGAATAGAGCCAGATATGGAAAAAGTAAACGCCATACTCAACATGCCCCGACCCACTGACAAAAAAGGAGTGTTACGCATCATGGGGATGATAAACTTCATTGGAAAGTTCATTCCTAACTTGTCAGCCAAGACAGCCTGTCTGCGAGACCTGCTACATAAAACAAATGAGTTCGCATGGACAGAAAGACATGAACAAGAGTGGATGAACCTTAAAACAGTGCTGACAACCACACCTGTACTCACCTTCTTTGACCCAACAAAGAGAATCAAAGTGTCAACGGATGCATCAAAAGATGGCCTAGGCGCGGCCTTGCTACAAGCAGAGGGTGAAGATTGGAAGCCTGTTGCCTATGCCTCCAGGTCTATGACTGATTCTGAGTGTCGATATGCCCAGATTGAAAAGGAATGTCTAGACTTGGTAGTTGGACTAGAAAAGTTCCATGGCTACATATATGGACTTCCCACCTTCACAGTTGAGACAGACCACTGCCCACTGGTTGCCATCATACAGAAAAATCTGAATGAGATGTCTCCAAGGATTCAACGACTCATGATGAAGCTGCAAAGATATGACATTGAACTGATCTACACACCAGGCAAACACATAGGCCTAGAAATTCACTAGCCTTAGCGCCGCTTTTGAGGCGCTAGAGGGACCAGCGCCAGAGTTATGGCCAGTTTAAAAATTCCCTGGGGCCCTAAATCGGCGTTGCACCGGTAGCGCTGCGCCGGCACCGATGACGTCATCGGTGTGCGCAGCGTCCCGGTTGCCGTGGTAACCCGCCCGAACTCCGAAATTGAGTTGCGGCCGCCTCGCCCGTGGCAGCCGCAAGCAACGTTCTGGCAGAGGTGCCTTACTCCAGTTTGCGCCGGCGCATTAAAGGCCCCGCGGCGGCCGGCCGCTTTCCCGCCGGCCGCCTGCCCGCAGCTCCCTCCCCGGACTTCTCCCCCCCCCCCCCCCCGGAACAGATGCAAGCCCGGCACTTGTCCGAGGTGCCGGGCTCATTTTTAAGCTGATTTGCACGGGCCGCGGCCGGGTGCAGGCAGCTCCTCCTTAACGGGAGGAGGAGGCCTGCACGTCCCCAGCCTGCCGCACCGCATCGGGTGCCGCAGCGCCGGAATTGCGGCGCGAAACGGCAGTTAGCGCCGATGTACCGCCGCAAAGACCCTTCAGTAGCGCCGGCAGCCGTTTGGGCGCGGCGCCACTGAATTTTTGGCGCGCGCAGGGGACTTAGCGCCGGCACTAACTTCCGGCGCTAAAGCCCTGGCTAAGCCAAAACCCAATTTCTAGGCCATAGTGTTAGCAGATGCACTATCCCGAGCACCCAAAATGAGTCATGTGAGCTCTACTGAGGAAGACGTGGATGTTCATGTGAGTATGGTCACTGCTGCGCTGCCCGTGTCAGACACAAAATCAAAGCAAATAGCAGAAGAAACAGTAAAAGATACAGGCCTAGAAATTCAGTTGGCGCCGCGCCAGGGCTTTAGCGCCGGAAAGTTAGCGCCGGCGCTAAGTCCCCCTGCGCGCGCCAAAAGTTCAGTAGCGCCGCGCCCAAACGGCTGCCGGCGCTACTGAAGGGTGTTTGCGCCTGAAAATGGGCGCTACCTGCCGCATTGCGGCGCTATTCCGGCGCTGCGGCAGGCTCAGGAAGTGCAGGCCTCCTCCTTCAGTTAAGGAGGAGCTGCCTGCACCCGCCCGCTGGCCGGTAAAATCTTCACAAAAATGAGCCCGGCACCTCGGGGAAGTGCCGGGCTCGCAGCCCAGAAGCATCTGTTCCGCGGGGGGGGGGTGGAGGAGTCCGGGGAGGGAGGTGCGGGCAGGCGGCCGGCGGGAAAGCGGCCGGCCGCCGCGCGACCTTAATGCGCCGGCGCAAACTCCTGTAAGACTCGGTTGCCAGAGTCTTAGTTGCGGCTGCCACGGGCGAGGCGGCCGCAACTCAATTTCGGCGCTGGGGCCCGTCACCACGGCAACCGGGACGCTGCGCACACCGATGACGTCATCGGTGCCGGCACAGCGCAACCGGTCTACCGCCGATGGTAGGGCCCCAGGGAATTTCTGAACCGGCTGTAAGTCCAGCGCAATGACCTCTAGCGCCGCAAAATGGGCGCAAAGCCCACTCAATTTCTAGGCCACAGTGTTACAAACAGTGAGAGAGAACATTCATCATGGTTGGCCAAAAGGTTCCTGTCCAAAGTATTATCACATCAGGTCAGAGTTAAGTGTCGCAAGTGGACTATTACTAAAACAGAACAGAAGAGTCATTCCACAGGCTCTACATCAAGACATGCTGAAAAGGATTCATGAGAGACACCTCGGAATTGAAAAATGCAAAAGGAGAGCAAGAGACACTGTTTATTGGCCTGGCATAAATAAGGACATTGAGAACATGATAGGCATATGTGAGACATGTCAGAAACACCAAAATAAACAAGCAAAGGAACCAATGATAGTAGCTGACTTACCAACAGCACCATGGCAAAAGGTTGGTATGGACCTCTTTCATTTGAATGGTAAAGACTATCTAATAGTGATTGACTACTATTCTAACTATCCTGAGATGGCGCTGCTCTCAAGCACATCAGCAAGCAGTGTCATAATGCATGTTAAATCCATCTTCGCCAGACTTGGAATTCCCAGGATTGCCATTAGCAACAATGGTCCGTGCTTCAACTGTAAGGAGTGGCAACAGTTTGCAGCACATTATGACTTTCAACACATCACATCCAGTCCTCTGTATGCTCAGTCGAATGGTAAGGCAGAGAAAGGTGTTCAAGTTCTCAAACAGCTACTGAAGAAAGCAACAGAAAGCAAGTCTGATCCTTATCTCGCCCTGCTGAGCTACCAAGCCTTCCCTTTAGACTGTGGTTCTTCACCTGCTGAACTCCTAATGGGTCGCAAGTTGCGCACCACACTACCCTGCTGTGCAAAAGAAAAGCAGAGTAAGGCACTGAGACAGAGACTTCAACTGTTAAAGCTGAAACAGAAATCACACTATGACAAGTCATCCAAAACTCTGAAACCATTGACAAGGGATGATGTTGTCAGGATTGAGGATCCAGATGCATGGAACAGGAAAGCTACAGTTCTTGAGGAAGTAGGACCAAGGTCATACACTGTTAGAACTGAGGAAGGACAGATTCTCAGGAGGAACCGCCGTTCCCTCCTGAAAACACAAGAAACTATCCAAGAGCAAATCGATGACAATGCCGCAACTGAATCTTGTCACTCACCACCAGAAGAATCTAACACAAACACACATACAGGCTCTCATGCAAACACATCAGACTTACCTGTGCTGAGAAGATCCACACGTGAAGTAAAAAAGCCTGATCGACTTAATCTTTGAGTACAAAGAAAACTATAATGAAAGAATGAAAAGCTTAGAGTTCATAAAGTAAAGCTTTTAAAATGTGTTGACTGTTGTGAAGATGTTTATGTCATTATGATTGATTGATATTGATTTTGTTTAACCTCTAAGGAAGGGGGATGCAATGATCAGTAACATGTCATTCTAGAATGGTACACTAGGTGGAGCTGTATGTTTACTAGTGGGCTACCCACAAGGCAGTAGTCAAGATGGATGCCTGTATACTAGTCCACATGGCTGAATAAATGACTAGCACAAGCTAGCTGTTCATAATGAAAACGTCTATTTATTTATGAACATAACACCTGTGAGCACCAGTCCTCATTGAGAGCACAGAAATAGCCTTTATGTGCCTTAGCAGATACTTTGCAGTGATATTAGCATACTCATCTGACTGCTATTTTAATGAAGACATGCATGTGTGTTAAGATTTTAAGTGTGTTCATTAATATCTCAACTTTTTTTTTAAAGATCAGCTGGGGGTCCAATACTCACTGAAACCCATCACCATGGTTTAAGGGTTTTCAAATCAAGCTACTGGGAAATTTGCACAGAGTTATTGTTTATCCAGTAGGGAGTGCACGCTCTCTTCCTATAGGGACACACCCCACCATTCTAAACAGAGGCCTGGCGTTTCCGCTCGGCTGCGCTTTTTTTTGGCACAATTCTTCCGATATGGGCGTAACCAGCGCAAAAGATCGCGGAATTTTAAGCGCAAATTGCGCTCAGCGCAACTCGAGTTTCCGCAACCTTTTGCGCTAGTTTTAAAAAGAGCACGCTAGAAGCAGGCCCCGCCCAGCAAAGTGGCCATGCCCCCAGGGTGAATGGGAGTTTCCGCTAATTGTGCTCATTTGCAGGCCTTCGAGGAGGCTCCAAAATTAAGCTGGAACTTTTGGGTGCAAGGACACGAATAGGTACGTTTTGGAAGGTTTCGAATGAAATTTTTAAAATTTTTACTAAGGAACTGACTATTGTACCCCACTAACTAGAAAATAGTTCTTTTGTATATTTTAAAAAAAAGTAATTTTCCACAATTTAAAATGGGATTACTCACAGGTGGTGGATTGCCACTGTGATTGAAAATGCTTTTTTAATATATACTCATTTTCAGCTGCGTTAATCAAACTTTACCAAGTTACCACTCTGAAATATATCAAGGAATATCTTTTAAAAGCAAATTTTTTTTAAATTACGTTTTAAAACGCTGCCTGAATGTGCCGGGTCATGGCAGATTTTGCGTTCGCCGATATGCAAATGAGTTTGAGCGGAAACCCGGGGGGGGGAAAAAAACACACTTCAAAACGGGCGCAATTTTGGGCGTCATTTCCGTCAGAATTGCTGATTGCGGAAACTCTGCCTCGGAGAGTTTAGGCCCAAGAGCCAAAGCTCAGGGGCCCCAAGTGTGTGCAGGGATGCCACTGGAGGTTAACCAGTTAAGACCAAAATAGAGCAAACTGCATTTGTCTTAGATAATCATTAGTTGGTCATTGGATACCTGGCAAGTATGGATTTGATCTCTCACTAGACTGACAACAAGTAATTACTGTTGGGAAATCGATATTGCACCTTTTAACTGTTTAATAGTATTGACATTTCACCTCCAAATTGTCTTCGAAAATTTGACACCCTTCTGGTACAAAATGTCTGCAGTGGTGGATCCTAATCCCTTCCAAAGATCCTTACCATGGTGGGATTTCACAATGTATTTCTAAATACCCCCAGCAGCAACTACTTCTAACAAGTTTCCAAGAATGGCTGCAGTATTAAAGACCACCATAAAATCCAGCACATAAATCATAAGCTTATACAGATTACAGATACAGCTTTGACCTCCAAACGAGGATGCAATTCATGCTTATCTTCCACTGCTCAGGGGCTCTCTGTAAAAATGGAATTGCAGCCCTTACACGAGTGTAACATCTACCCCACTTTTTATTATTCCACACTGCTTAAAGCATAATATGTAGTGAGTGAATCAATCTAAAATGAGAATGCCACCAATAATATCGTATTAAAAGAGGAATCCATTGCAATTTCACGGATTATTGTTCATACAGGACTCTGTACTGCTTGCGATCACAGATTGTGATCTGTCTGTTATAGTTTAAATTACTTATATATTAAATGCATAATTCCCTTGAAAGCTTGCCTAACTGTAGGTAGTGTAAAAGTGCTGTAAATTTTGATAGCTTTCAATCATTTATAACATAGTTAAAATAAAGAGTAAGGTTTAAAATTATATAAAGTATTACTAGTGGAACATGAAACAGTGAAACATTACCAGTTGTGGTCATGTCATGCTACTGTCAGTATTGGTGAACTGACTCAAAGCCTATAGTTTGCATGAACAGAAAGATTTATAGAATGTCAGGAGATAGAGTGAGAAACCGATGCTATGGGCTGCCATTACTACAACATTTTAAATGTTTTTTTTTATTGATGCATGTGAAAGGCCAAAGCCTATACCAAACTTGAAAAGAGTGGAGGAGGAGACAAAGCAAAACAAGAAGTAGTAGGTGATACCCAGCCTGTGAACATTTGAGTGATAGTCAGTATAAACTATAAAGTATACTGATAATCTCTGAGGTAACTGAAGGAGGTGATGAATCTTATTAACAGTCTCACTAATTCTGCTGAAAATCTGATCCCTAATTTTTTCTTAAACAGTTTGTATATTAGATGGTTGATGCTTTTGGAATAGCTTGTGAATACCATACAACAGCATACTTTGCTGATAAGACTTTCATTTCAGTTTGGTTAATAGAATGTATTCCACACCAGTGGAGCACAGTTAAATTTGGAATGGAAATGGACAGAGAATCTCATTAAACACAAAGGTGGCCGCAAATGATTAGTCTTTCCAGGAGATGATTTATTTTCCCCTCTCCTGAGCCACTCTTCTACTTGCCACTTTTCCACAATAGTGCAAAAGAGATAAGTAACCAACAGCGGAAGCACAGATGCCAACTTGCATCCTACCACACCGCGCCAATGCACCACTGTGATCGAACTCTTCAAGGACTACTGTAGAATTTTGTGTCAAATATAGAATTTATAAAATTATGAACTAAAAAAATATATTGGAGATATTATATGGCAGCCATTGTATATTTTGAAAGGAATAAAAGTAATGCAGCCCAGAAATGTTAATGATGTCAATATAAGTACACTACTAAAGCTGGATTATTACTAAGGAAATGGTAGATTATAAAGTTCAAATTACAGTCATAAGCAACAAATGGAACAGAGCGTATGATGCCTTAACTGTTAAATGAACCATTTTGTTTTTGCATCAAACTAAATTAGATTCGAACTCACATGGAAATTGGTAGAGAAGAAAAAAGCTTGCATATCAAATTAAAGCAATTGTGCCTTCAAACTTTCATGAACATTAGCATCTCATTTTGTTTCGTTATAATTTTCAGCTGTTCATCAGTATTGCACATATCTTGCAAGCTGCAAAATCATTTTTATTCAGTTAGATTTCAACTCAAGGAAACACTCTTTATTCTGAATGATTCATTCTTTATCTTGAGATGAAGAATTGCCTGTTCAAATACATTATTTTGCTGATAAACGCAGAATTCTACCAGTGTTTTGCAACCAAAATGGCTGGTTATCTATAACTGCTTTCAGATATCATGTATTATCTTAAATAATAACCTGATATTTTCCTATTATCTTTTTGCACATACTAAAGTATATGTTGAAATAATAATAAAGGCATAAGCAATGGAAAGTGT
The DNA here is from genome assembly GCF_052327205.1 of Somniosus microcephalus. NCBI lineage: Eukaryota > Metazoa > Chordata > Chondrichthyes > Squaliformes > Somniosidae > Somniosus > Somniosus microcephalus. The sequence continues at coordinate 31,730,457 of NC_141004.1, forward strand.
CTGATACATAAAGTCACTGAATCTCTCAGAACTTGGCGCCTTTAAGGTGATTGGCAGAAGAACCAAAGGCGACACGAGGAAAAGCTTTTTTAAGCAGCGAGTGGTTAGGATCTGGAATGCACTGCCTGAGAGGGTGGTGGAGGCAGATTCAATCATGGCTTTCAAAAGGGAATTGGATAAGTACCGGAAGGAAAAAAATTTGCAAGGCTACGGGGAAAGGGCAGAGGAGTGGCAGAGAGCTGGCACGGGCTCGGTGGGCCAAATGGCCTCCTTTCTGCTGTAACCATTCTATGATTTGAATTCCAAGTTTGTTCCAGCTAACAGTTTAAGTAGCACAATTTGTACACAGTTTTCGCTCGTCACAGCTCCCAACAAGATAATTCCATGGTGAAATAAAAATTGATAATTCAGCACAACAAATTATCACTTAATATTCCTCACATATAAACAACATAAGAAATAGAAGCAGGAGTAGGCCATATGGGCCCTCGAGCCTGCTGTGGCTCTTTAATAAGATCAAGACTGATCTCTTGCCTCAGGTCCACTTACCTGCCCTATCCCCAAACCCCTTGATTCCCTTAGTATCTAAAAAAAATCTTCTCAAATAAGAAGACTCCATAATACAATAAATAGTATTAGTGCCCATAGAATAAAGTGATTATCACAATAATTATGGCATTGCTTTGAATTCTAGATCTTTTTCTGAAAAATTGTTTAAGCTTCTTTGGAAAAAAAAAAACTCTGATTCATCTATAAATCTGGATCAGCGTTGGCGCTAATATCACTTTGGCACTAAGGATAGGGCTCATATCACAATGACACCATGGAAGCTACTGACATTGCAACAGTGCTGAGGAAAAGAAATAATAGAATATGACTTTTCCCCCCCTAACAACCACCCCTTTCATTTTCTGTTAATCCTTGTTGTTACATGTTCTTTGCAATATCTGTTACATAAATAAGGTAACTAACTAGATGACTATCCACTGTGATTCTATCAAGGAACTTGATTTGCGATATCAAATATAAAGATCCTCAACAGTTCATAACAAAATGTAATCTGTGTTGTCCACAGTCAGCTGATAACCTTGAGCGTCCTCGAATTGCCATGCAGCATAATTGGATTCTTCATATAGGGCCAATTTCAGAATGTTATCAGCATTTCCCTGCCCATGAAGTGTGATAAATGCACATTAACGTAACCTTCCACAGTGTTATATATTACTTAAGGTCTCATGTTATGCTTCTTTGGTATTAATCAAAGCTAGCTGGGATCCAGTCTCTCTTATGAATAGAAAATGTTATTGACAAATTTCAAGGATTTTAAAAAGGCTATTTGCAAAATTAATCTTTTTATACCCTCCCACAAGATATGCAAGCTTGGAAAATGAAAATACTGATAGTTTAGAATCTCATGTGCTTAAACATTCAAGACAGTGATTTCAATATCTAAAGAGCTTGGGCATAAAGGTTTTGAACTGAGGCATACGTGCCTTTAACATGGTGTGTAAATATGTCAGTATTAATGTACTGTAACATTCTGGGTTCTATTGAGAAGACCCATGAAAAAAAACATGGGTCTGCATTGTTGAGCATAGAAAACTTGGCTTTCATGTATAACCGCCACCTGAAATACACTGCCTCAAAACTTTCACTCTTGGGTGACTGCACCTCGCTTTATATAATCTGGCGTAGGAACGTTCTAACAATTAATCACATGAACAAATACATGCACGATCACAGTTACACTCAAGAAGCCCTTCACAACTTGTAAGGTTTTATCTAGAATATCTACTTTCAAAAAAAAAGAGACCAATATGCATCAATAGCTTACTAACAGAGAATACCTAACTATACCACCGTCATGTTGAGTAATATCAAAATACCACAGAGGGAGGACTAGGACTTAAGAATCATACGCTCTCAAAATCTTACAACACAGAAGGCGGCCATTCAGCCCATCTTTGAAAGAACTATCTAATCAGTCCCACTCCCCTGCTCTTTCCCCATAGCCCTGCACATTTCTCCCCTTCAAGTATTTATCCAATTCCCTTTTGAAAGTTACTATTGAATATGCTTCCACCACCCCTTCAGGCAGTACATTCCAAATCATCATAATTCACAACGTAAAAAAATTACTCCTCATCTCAACTCTAGCTCTTTTGTCAATGACCTTAAATCTGTGTCTTCTGGTTACTGTCCCTTCTGCCAGAGAAAACAGTTTCTCCTTATTTACTATATAATGTAATACAATACAATATACTAAGGGGAAAGATAAGACTACTAGTACGCATTTACCTGCAGAGTGTCTTCATGATTTTGAACGCCTTTATTAAATCTCCTCTTTACCTTCTCTGCTCCAAGGAGAACAATTCTAGCTTCACTAATCTCTCCACATAACTGAAGCCCCTCATCCCTGGTACCATCCTAGTAAATCTCCTCTCCTCTCCAAGACCTTGATATCCTCCTGAAGTGTGGCACTCAGAATTGGACACAGTACTCCAGCTGAGGCCTAACCAGTGATTTATAAAGGTTTAGTATAACTTCCTTGGTTTTGTACTCTATGCCTCCATTTATAAAGCCAAGGGTCCCATGCGCTTTTTAAACAGTCTTATCAACTTGCCCTGTCACCTTCAAAGATTTCTGTATGTAAACCCTCTGTTCCTGTATCCCCTTTAAAATTGTACCATTTAGTTTATATTGCTCTCCTCATTCTTCCTTCCTACATTTCTCCTATATTACAGCAGTGACTACACTTCTAAAGTGCTTCATTGGCTGTAAAGTGCTTTAGGACGTCCAATGGTCGTGAAAGGCGCCATATAAATGCAAGTCTTTCTTTCTTCCAAAATGCATCACTTCACTCTTCTCTGCGTTAAATTTCATCTGCCACGTGTCTGCCCATTTCACCAGTCTGTCTATGTCTTCCTGACATCTACTACTATCTTCCTCACTGTTTATTACTTTTCCGAGTTTCGTGACTTGGACTCAGTTTTTGTTGTTGAGTTGAGTAAATAGCAAATTAAAAACTAGATTAATATTTGTAAAGATCATGGTCATGTCATGGAACACGTACTGCATTATGTACTCTGTCTTTACAATATCAGCACAGTGCTGTGGCACATATGGAGTTAATGGAAGTAAAGGGCTCGATAATAACTCAGAGGCATGCTTAGAGCAGGAGATTGGATGGGGTGGAAGGAAATATCAGGTGCGAAACCCGGAAGAAGGCTTGTCAGAACGTGCAGTTTCAATGGGGCCACCTCATTATATTACTCTGGATTTGGCGTCTCCAGTGCACGATGTGGGTATGGTGCAAACTGGCATGATGTGATCTCAAATGGAGCATTTAAAGGGCCTATCCATGGATGGAATTTGGAGGAGTTAGGAGTTAGGAGTTGCAACAAACTGAAGAAGTGTTGCGATGGATTTGGGACGGGAACAGGCTGTGCCACGCTTCAGTGTCGCAACACTTGATGTACTGCTAGGTGCAAGTGAGGAGTAGTGAGAGATACTCTTCCCGGCTGCAATGAAGAGGACATGGCTGGAGGTGGCGGAGGAGGTCAGCAGCAGGAGCATTGTGCCATGCTCCTGGATTCGGTGCAGGAATTTTTTTTAATGACCTAACCAGGTCAGGAAAGGAGAGTACAGTTGCACATTCACCTGCAGCTTGCTGTGCACATCACCCCCTTCACTTTGCCTTGTCATCACATCACACAACTCCTCACACCCACTTACCTTGCAAGCGCACCCATCGTTCTATTTCTATGTGCTTTCTCACATCACGATCTATCCATTCACCACTGCCACTCACCCTAATCCTTATGCAACTTCATGCCTCTGCCTGATAGTAATCCTCACCAAATGCACTGCATCCAGTGGAGGAACATATGCCATTACAGTCACCAAGGGTAGGCACGTGGGTGTTCATGCAAATGTTAGGTTATTAAATTTCCATTGTTTCATAGAATCACGTAAAATGTATTACTTTGCACCGATTTCCAGTGTTGCCCATTTTTGGTTGCCAGGTGGCAAGTCGCCTTTCAATTGCTTGTTGATGAATAGGAAGACATGAAGTGACGGGGACCAATGTGCAATGGGTGGATGGATAGTTGCAGGGCAGCTTTGTGTCAGTGGGATTGGGGGGGGGGGGGGGTGGCAGGGGGGAAAGGAGTGGCCAATGGATCTGATAGTTACATTGGTCCAGTGGGAGTGACTAACTGAACTTTTCAACTATAAAGGGAATTCCTGGCATCCCGGGTGGCAATGTGAGCGGCTGGTGCGAAGTTGGGGGTACCATCGTCATCCTCCGCCTCCTCATCGTCCTCTTCATTGGAAGCGTGTGCAGGCGATATGTGCGGAGCACCTTGTTCCTGCCGTCACTCCAATCCTTGCTGCTGCGCATTGTTGTGTAGAGCACAGCGCATCACGATCATTCTAGAGACTCTCGCTGGCGAGTACTAAAGGGCACCTCCAGATCGGTCAGCACGTTCAGTGACACATCTGGTGATCATATTGTACTGCTGTTGGTCTTCATTGGTAGGCTTCCTCACGGGTGTCATGAGCCCAGTTTGAAGTGGGTATCCTTTGTCTACTTGTAACCACTCCTTAAGTCTGCCTTCAGGTCCTAAGAGGTCAGGGAGCTTGGACTGCCACTTCATGGCAGCTCTCGGGGAATCTGGCACACACCGGCATTAACCTTTTCTTGTGGTTGCACAGGAACTGCACATTGATCAAATGAAATCACTTGCAGTTGGCGAATACTCCCGGTTGATCTGGTGGTGCTCGGATTGTCACGTATGTGAAATCGATGGTACCCTGCACCTGTGGGAAGCCAGCCATAGACGCAAACTTGAGCGCCCGCTCATCCTGTCTAGTGTCATCACAGGCGAAGTTGAAATAACTGATAGCACTGGCAAACAATTCATCCATTACCTGCCATATGCATTTATGTGCAGCCAACTGGGAGATCCTGGATATGTCTCCGGTAACGCCCTGGAAGGATCCAGAAGCAAAAATATTGAGGGCAATGCGTGGGCATCAAGTCCAGCAGGGAACGGGTCTTCTTCTAGGAGGCTGCAGATGTCAGCCACTACCTGACGTGACAATCTCAGCCTCCGGAAGCACTGCTCTTCCGAGAGGTCAAGGAAGTTGAGCCTCTGTCTGTACACCCTGTTAGGTGGGTAGTGCCTCCTATGACCTCGATCGCTCTGTTGCTCCCCTCTCTGCTACTCCCCTGTCTGATGACCACCTGCAGTTCTCTCCAAACCAGGTCGTTGCTGCTACTGATAGTCAATTTGTTCCTCATCCAAAATCCAATCTAAGGCAACTATGGCACCAGACATCCTGATGTTCTGAATGTCAATTCCTCCAAAGTCCACAAATTAGTCACTCAGAACAAGTAGTTTCAACAAATCCTTTCCCAGTGGGAGGTAAGAAAGCAGCTGTGAGCACTGCGCATTTATTGATGCCCATATTTTAATTAGCCCTATGAATTTTCGTACAATCTTCTCGCTTTCCTTTCAATGGCAACTTTCAGGAAGCCTGGCATGTGTTGTTAAATTTAAATGCCCGTGAAAATCTCCTTCAAATATCCTAATTTAAATATTAATATCAGTAAGCCGCCTCTCTGGAGGGGGTTACGTGCATGCATCCAAACGCACCCGAGTTAAATCTGAAAGTCAGCGTCCAGCTTCCATTTTCGGCAAATTTAACCAGCCAACCAAACCCTGACCCACACACTCTTGACTATTAAAATTCCCCCCAAAGAGTGGCCATTCTTTATGTATTATCTTAGACAGTTGAAAGGCAATTTGGCCATAGGTGCCATCATAGCTAAGCCTAATTCTTTCCTCACCTATTGTCCAGAAAAGTGTACTTTTCAGCAACCAACCAATAACGATGAAGGGCATGAACAATGGCTGATCTTCCCCTCCAAAGGCTGTCCGGTCAATTGTAGCACATTTAGTGCCATTCCTGGTGAAATCAGCTATCTCAGCACGGATCAAGAACGGAGCTGCTGCTTTCACCAACTGAGTCACTAATCAGGAGTCGAAAACATCGTTGTCATAAAGAAAGGCATTGTGACATCAATGTTTGAGTCGTCATGGCAATAATAAAAAAATATACATTGATATCTAAGCTACCCTCTAAAAACTGATCCTTGGTAGATCAGTCTTATTCTTTTCTATCTCAATTACTGTCTTGTTTTACTACTTGACAGCAATCTCATTTATTACATAAACAGCAAATGAGTAATTGCTTTATTGTGTGTTATCATCATCAAGAGTGATGGCTTCTCAAACCTGTTCCCAAATTGAAGGGATTTTCATTTGCACCGAATTCAATCGGACCGGGTATAGGGCGGGCAGCCGATCTGCTGCTGCCTGTTTTCAACCCCATCATCTTTCACTGACAGGGGGCTCAAATTACTGTGCGCGCTATTTTTAACTGCACTAACATTATATCATTTTCAAATTTCTATGTGTGCTATTTTGACAAAGCTATTAATCTGTTCAGAATTTGATTAACCGGTGTAGTAAAAATAGCACAGAGAGGAATTTCAACTCCATAATTAGCAGGTGGTTGACTGAACTATGAGGTGTGCCTTTCTAAACTCGAAAAAGCAGTCTTAGCTATATATAAATAAAGATGGCTCAATGAAGCTCTTACCCCTGCTGTTTGTGGGACTTTCCTGTATGCAAATTAGAAACATAGATGATAGGAGCAGGAGTATGCCATTCGGCCCCTCGAGCCTGCTCCGACATTCAATGAGATCATGGCTGATCATCCAAACTCAGTACCCTGTCCCTGCTTTCTCCCCATATCCCTTGATCCCTTTAGCCTTAAGAAATATATCTAACTCCTTCTTGAATATATTTAATGAATTGGCCTCCACTGCCTTCTGTTGTGCTGCATTTGCTGACGTAATGACAGTGACTGCACTTCAAAAGTCATCAATTGGTTGTAAAGTACTTTGTGAAGTCTTGTGAACATGATTAGTCCCTGTACAACAATGGCGACTTTCAGGTATACCGCACCTTTAACATCACAAAATGTGCCGAAGCAGGAGTCCGTGGACCTCCCGGAAGACGAATCCTCAGAATATAATTCTTTCTTCTTTCTGTTGTGATTTGCTGCCTAGACCGAGTGTCATTTTGCAGTCTCCTTTAGGAGAAAAGGACTCACTGATCTTTCACAGAAATTAAATCAGTAAACTATTGAATCAAAGGAGCACACTAATTTGCAAACCATTTCACATGGGCTGGAGTACTTTCCTCCTATGGTTTCCTGAACCAACAGCCTTAGTCAGTAAGGACCACAACTACAGATAAAGACTCAGTGGGCTTGGACCTCCCCCCTACAACTAACATATGCATAACTATGCTTTTTAGAACAGCAACTACTCCCGACTTGTGGAAAATGTCAAACTACAGCAATTTTGGCAGTCCAGTCATTTCTCGAACCATGAACAAAATGGAAAGTTAACCTTGCATAGCAAAGGAGCCCCAGGTGAGATAAGGATTTAAACTGAATTATTTGGAAAGCACAGGGCGCAAAATTATTTTTTGACCTGATTAGTGGCACTATAACACATAATTGAAAACTGATTAGCAGTTGATGGATTTTTAATTAGCAATTTAAAAAAAAAACGACTATCCAGTTTAAGGCAGATATCGCATGGAATGTCAATGATGACAACCTTTAAAATTGTGCAATAAAGTGCCGTTAAAGTATGGAGAAATTTGCTATGCTACACCAGTTATTCCTAACGCTGAATTAAGGAAAAATGATGAAAAAAATCTATGAGTTCTGAAAATTGAATAGACAACATTCTCCAGCGAGAATCAGAAAAGAAACTGCAGCAGAAAGAATTGATCACATAGAACAAAGATTAAGTAGCTATGGCTCTGCCAGCAGAATGTCAAATGATGCACCCTTGAAAGCTCTCCGCTCAAGAATAAAGGAAATTAGAAAGAGCGAGCTATGGGAAAGGAGAGGGATTCAATAAATAAAAAAATAGCAAGATGCTTGTTATGATCTGAATGCAAGAAATAAATGGCAGCAGCTGTACATCTCCATAAGGTCTATCAACTCGTTGAGTATTGAGTAATAGGTAAATGTTTAGACGGATTATAGTCTGATAAACATAACCAATGCCAGAAATGTCAAAGATTAATCAGTACATATGTCGAAAAAATATGGGCACAAATTTCCTTATAAAAAAAATAGGTACTCCCTATTTCTCAAAGCATAATCCAGTCAATAGCATGCCAGTAGATTATTGGAAATGTTTTAACATCTCAATATATTTTAAATATTGCATCTTGCTTATTTTTTAACAATATTTTAAGAGAGTTTGGAAGAAATATATTACAAATTATTAGAATGGAACATCAGCTGGAAAAACAAAGCCTTGAAATTGTGCCACGGGATACCAGCATTTCAAATCTTTCCGTAATCAAAATAAATTACTTCCCTCATTATTTTATTGAGGCACTAATCCAAGTTAATACTTCTTATACACAGGAAAAATATTCAGACAAATGTATTGAATATTCATACACTAGTATTCCACTGCATAACTTCAAGGCTGCGAAAGAATCATATCACTTGTGATCATAGCTCCAAGATTCATATGGGCTGATTTTAACTTTCGGTGGTGGCGGAAAATGTAACAGTTCGGCCGCCTGTTATACACCCTGCCTGATTTTCCCATCCATTGAAGTCAATGCAAAGGAAAATCGGGCACTGTATATAATGGCCAATCTGCTACCGCCTATTTTCTGCTACCGCCAAAAGTTAAAATCAACCCGTACATTAATTTTCCTTGGTGAATGATCTGTCCATTGAGCAATCAATTAATGCTGGTTTTATCGAGTATAAATAAAATAGAATTTGGAAGCAAAATGAATTGCAGAAGTCTTAATCATGCTTCTGGGCAACATTAGACTATAGTACAAATCTACCCTTGCATGTGCCACTAAATAGTATTACATTTGCAACTGTAAGCATAGAGTACGTGGTTCAGTGTCACCTTGTATAGCAAGGGTTGGGCACATTGTTGGGTCAACGTGGTGCGTTAGTTTTGCCTTATATAGCCTGATTTTGCGGTCCCAGAAAATCTAGGCTGCACTTGACCATGGCATGGGCACACCTGCGCCCATAGTGTGGGGTCAGTCCGCATGGAATTTTGCAATCAAAGGGCTGCTCCTAATTTGAATAGGCTACAGCTATAGGAAAGCCTTGCCTAAAGTGCTTGGCCTGCAGCACACTGGTTGCAGTGCAAAATCCAGCGAGAGGGCAGCTCTTGACGCGTTGCAGCTCGCCATAAAAGTGGAAGTTGTGATGGTGGCAGAGAAATGAATTGTTCACAATGGCACAGCAGAGACCCGCGGGCACTAATGCTCTCTTTTTCAGCTGGTGATGTAGAGGTCCTGCTGTAGAGTGCACACGAGAGAAGGGCACAGGACCTGAGCTAGAGTTCAGGCACTATGGCTTTCTCTCCTAACTGTGGTGTGGCTGCAGATTGAGTCCGTGCACACCGTTAGTCCATACCTGTGCTCTGTGGTTGCAGTGCTGTAATTGGGTCTTGCTCTGTGTTCAACATGATTTTATATTGAGTAACTTGGAATAAGCTCAGACCCAGAGGTGATGGCAAGAGGTCAAATAAAAGAAAACAAACTCAAATGTATTAAATAGCATGGTAAAAACACTCAAATATAAATGGGTAAACCATTCATTATATATAAAATAGTATTATATATAATTATAGAGTTACGTTGGATTAAAATTAGAACATTTCTAGCTGCTGATTAGACAGAGGTTATGTACAACTGGGTAGATAGTAAGTGGGGACCAACTACTTTTGATTCTTGTAGCAAATAAATCTCACATTACAGTTTCTAGCCACATTGTCGATGAATTCCATGTATCAAAGATTTATATTTATAATTGTCACTGCGAAAGTTTAACAGGAACAGTTTTATACATTTTTTTATGTTGCTGGCAGCAAGCTCCACAAGAAATCCATCAGTTGAAGCATTTAAGTCATAGATCTCAAGAGATCAATTAATTGTACACCTACCAGTTTCATCAAATAACTCACATGACCGTGAAACGTTCAAAATTTATCAGGCCCAGGAAGGATTCTCTCAGAATGCTCATCATCTCTGCTTTATTGTCTCATAACTGTGTCATATCATTAATTGGGGAAATAAGATTAGACAGCATCACATAATTTTCTCTGACATTTAGAGCTGAGCTACTGTTGTCTGAAAAGGTTAATGAATGCTCATTTACTCTTGTGGAGAATAGGTTGGTGTCCATTCCCCCATTACATACTCCTTGCACTCATGCCTTTGAACATTTGAATGCTTTTTCCTTCACTATCATTGATTTATTTTCCCCCACGGCAGTTAAATATAGACTGGGGAAAGGGAATAGCTTGTTTAGCAAGCAAAACATTGGCTCACAGAATAACTGATGAATGTTTAAAATCCTAACCTTATTCCAAACCTCAGTAGCAAAGGGTTTACACCACTTGGATTTACAGCAATAAATACATCTACTGGTCTGATTCTCAATATTAGTATGATATGTTCGTAGCACCCCCGGACCACAGTAGATAAATACTTCTTGATATGTGGCATGGCTTCAAGTCCCAGGCCTCCAATATGTTCTCTGATAAAACTTTCCTAAACATTTTTAGTTTAGCACTGGCCAACAGCATCAAGACGGCTAATACAGAAATGGGGAGAGGAAGAGAGAAGAATCAGAATGTGGAGAATTGTCCAGCTGTTCCTGGAAGTCTAAAGACTAATAATGACATTGTGGATTATTAATGAGAAGCCCTTGAATCTGTCCACCCTAACTTACTGGATGAAAAAGGAGTATATGCTCAGTATGACTAGCAATGTTTCAGTTGTAACTTAACAGCACAAAATAGATGTAAACTTTATATAACCATGGACTCAATCTGTGGTCTGAATTGTTGACCTTCAGTAGAATAGGAACACAGGAACAGAAGTAGGCCATTCAGCCCCTCGAGGCCGTTCCGCCATTCGATGAGATCATGGCTGATCTGCGATCGAACTCCATATACCTCCCTTTGACCTATATCCCTTAATACCTTTGGTTAACAAAAAGCTATCAATCTCCGATTTAAAATTAACAATCGATCTAGCATCAATTGCCGTTCCAAACTTCTACCACCCGTTGTGTGTAGAAGTGTTTCTTAATTTCACTCCTGAAAGGTCTGGCTCTAATTTTTAGACTGCCCCCTAGTCCTAGAATCCCCAACCAACAGAAATAGTTTCTCTCTGTCTACCCTATCTGTTCCCCTTAATATCCTGAACACTTCAATCAGATCACCCCTTAACCTTCTAAATTCTAGGGAATACAACCCTAATTTGTGTAATCTCTCCTCGTAATTTAACCACTGGAGTCCAGGTATCATTCTGGTAAACCTACGCTGCACTCCCTCCAAGATCAATATATCCTTTCTAAGGTGGGGTGCCCAGATCTGCTCAACCTGGTCCAACCAGGGTTTTGTATAACTGCAGCATAACTTCTGCCCACTTGTACTCTAGTCCTCTAGATATAAAGGCCAGCATTCCATTAGCATTTTTGAATATTTTCTGCACCTGTTCATTACATTTTAATGATCTATGTACCTGTACCCCCAAGTCTCTTTGGACATCCACTGTTTTTAACTTTTTACCATTTAGAAAGTACCCTGTTCTATCCTTTTTAGGTCCAAAGTAGATGACCTCGCACTTGCTTACATTGAAATCCATTTGTCATAGCTTTGTCCATTCACTTAATCTATCAATATCCCTTTATCCCTTTGTAATTTTATGCTTTCATCTACACTGCCTACAGTAATGCCACCTATCTTTATGTCATCGGCAAATTTGGATATATGACTTTCTATGCCATCATCTAAGTGGTTAATAAATATTGTGAATAGTTGAGGCCCCAACACAGACCCCTGCAGGACACCACTAGTCACATCCTGCCAATTTGAGTACCTACCCATTATCCCTACTGTCTGTCTCCTGCCACTTAGCCAATTTCCTAACAAGGTCAATAATTTGCCCTCAACTCCATGGGCTTCTACATTAGATAATAGTCTCTTATGTGGGACTTTATCAAATGCCTTCTGGAAGTCCATATTAATAACGTCCATAGACATTCCCCTGTCCATTACTTTAGTCACCTCGGGTTTGTCAGGCATGACCTACCTTTTACAAATCTATGCTGGCTCTCTCTGATCAACTGAAAATTTTAGGTGTTCAGCTACTCTAACCTTAATTATAGACTCTAGCAATTTCCCCACAACAGATGTTAAGCTAACTGGTCTATAATTCCCTAGTTTCCCTCTCTCGCCATTCTTAAATAGCGGAGTGACATGCACAATTTTCCAATCTAAGGGGATGGTTCCTGAATCTAGAGAACTTTGGAAGATTATAGTTCAGGCATCTGCAATGTGCTCACCTACTTTCTTTAAAACCCTGGGATGGAAACCATCTGGCCCTGGGAATTTGTCACTCTTTGATGTGTTATTTTCTTCATTACTGTTATTTTACTTACATTAATTTTATTGAGTCCCTGTAGCTGATTCAATATTAGTTTCTTTGGGATTTCCGGCATGCTATTCTCTTCTTCTACTGTAAATACTGACACAAATTAATTTTTTTATTTTTTATTTTTTTATTCATTGATGGGATGTGGGCGTCACTGGCTAGGCCTGCATTTAGTGCCCATCCCTAATTGCCCTTGAGAAGATGGTGGTGAGCCGCCTTCTTGAACCGCTGCAGTCCATATGGTGTAGGTACACCCACAATGCTGTTAGGAAGGGAGTTCCAGGATTTTGGCCCAGCGACAGTGAAGGAACGGCGATACAGGTCCAAGTCAGGATGGTGTGTGGCTTGGAGGGGAACTTGTAGGTGGTGATGTTCCCATGTGTTTGCTGCCCTTGTCCATCTAAGTGGTAGAGGTCGCGGGTTTGGAAGGTGCTGTTGAAGGAGCTTTGGCGAGTTGCTGCAGTGCATCTTGTAGATGGTACACACTGCAGCCACAGTGCGCCGGTGGTGGAGGGAGTGAATGTTTAAGGTGGTGGATGGAGTGCCAATCAAGCGGGCTGCTTTATCCTGAATGGTGTCGAGCTTCTTGAGTGTTGTTGGAGCTGCACTCATCCAGGCAAGTGGAGAGTATTCCATCACACTCCTGACTTGTGCCTTGTAGATGGTGGAAAGGCTTTGGGGAGTCAGGAGGTGAGACACTCGCTGCAGAATTCCCAGCTTCTGGCCTGCTCTTGTAGCCACAGTATTTATATGGCTGGTCCAGTTCAGTTTCTCTGAGCTGTCAAATGATGACAATTCATCTGTCAAAAATTTGACAGATGAAATGTCATACAGTGATGTTCTCTGTAACCGGCTTCCCCTTAATTGAATAGCAAAATACTGCGGATGCTGGAAATCTGAAATAACAACAGAAAATGCTGGAAAAACTCAACAGGCCAGGCAGCATCCATGGAGAGAGAAACTGAGTTAATTGGCCTGCTTGGGCGGGCTTAACAAGGTCAAGCAAAGGAAAATAGCATGGGTTGGCCACAAGTCGATGGAGGTGGGACTAAAACCCGACAAGCAGCAGTCCCGCCTCCAACGCGCCCCCATTGACAAAATCACCCCCTTAGTAGCTGTTTTACATTTCTCCCTTTCAAATGCTACTTTAAACTCGATCATGTTCTGATCGCTATTGGATAAATGTTCACGCACAGTTAGGCTGTTAAGTAAATCTGGCTCATTACTCATTACTAAATCTAATATGGCATGCCCCCTTGTTGCCTCTAGGACATATTGTTGTACAAAAATATCCCGGACACACTCAAGAAATTCACTACCTTTCTGACAGGTGCTAGTCTGCTTTTCCCAATCTATATGAAAGTTAAAACCCCCATTAAAACCACACTGCCTTTACTACATGTTTGTCTAATCTCTGCATTTATACAATCTAGCACTTTAGAGCTGCTACCAGTGGGCCTCCCACTACAGTCTTAGATCCTTTCCTATTTCTTAATTCAACCTATAAAGTCTCCACTGGCTGCTTACCTCTCTTTAAATCCTCTCATCATTGAAGTGATTTCATCCCTAATCACTAAGACTACTCCTCCCCCTCTGCCATTTTCCCTATCTGTCATGTAAACCTTACCACCTGGTATATTTAGTTCCCAGTCCTGACTGTCCTGCAGCCATGTCTCAGTAGGATGCATATCCGCTTATCCTTCACATGGAACAAAGCTGTATATAATAGAACTTAACTCATTCCCCAGTATTATAACAACATTTCTCTGTATTGTTGGACCTTATGTCACATGATACAACTGAGGACTTTAATCATAACTACTGGTACCTCCTCAGGCTGAATGTGACAATCAGCATCATTTTCCACAGACCATTAGGACAGACTTTTTCCAACAATAGTGTATCCCACATCATTATCAGACTTTGTAGCACCTAACTTCTCATGACCAAATGAACATACACAAAGGGCTGAATCTTAACTCCCAAAAACAGGTGGGTTGGGGTTGTGTCAGAGGTTAAAATGCAAAAATTCTGGAACAGGAACGCAACCCGCCTTGAACCCGGCCACTTGTAGTTTTAACGGAGGTGGGTGACCAATCCGCTCGCGGGAAGTGGGTTGGTCATTTAAATATTATAATGAAGTTGCCTGCCTTTATTTTAACAGTCATTCTATTTTTAATGGGTTTCCCGGGCCTTGGGAAACTCGGCAGCTGAAAGCAGGCGAGAAGGGCTGAATCCATGAGGTAAGTGCCTTTACAGGACTGCTTGAGGGACAGGAGTTGCAGGCCCAACAAGCTTACCTGTAAATCCCCCCATGGTCTGTCTGCTCCCCCACAACCATTGGAATCCCCCTACAATGGGACCCCCCCCCCAGACCACAATCGGACAACCCCCACCACTGCTACAATCGGGACACCCCTAGACCACCATCGGACCCCACCCACCCACCATCTCCCCCTTACTCCTTTATTTGAGAGGTGGCAGAAAAAATCAATTAAAAAAAAAATTGATGGTAGTTAGTATTTTAGCAATAGTTAGTTATTTTCCAAAACAACTCCAGTTTCTGATACAACAAAGTAGCTGGAGAGTTCCCCCAATACACCTAACTGCTCTTGTAGGCTTCAGCCTTGTGAAAAGCAGGCTTCCTGTCCAAAAGGCCTCCAACCTGTCAGTCAATCAGGCTGCCTATGAGTACCCCACTTAAAGGAGCCTTGCAGTTAAATTCTGCAGGACATTCGGGAAATTCGTTCTTCCGGGTTTCCCGACCACACAACAGCCCCCATGCAACAGAACTCGCCTCCAGGCTAAAATCCAGGCCAAAGAGTGTGAAAGGGCCATCAAACCCATCAGTGCTCATCCTAGCCACTGGACAGTTCAACCTCATGTACAGATCCTCCCTAACCATTAGAAATGCTAATTGCTGAAAGAGGGAAAATAGGCAGAGAATAAAAAAATTGTGGCAATTTCAGGAAGAACTTTGGGGGCGGGGGGAGAACCCAGAAATTTGGGGGACGCGGAGGTCCTGGCAAATTTAACGGCAGGACCTCATCATCGTTTTTTACTTCCGTTTCCCACCTGGAAGTCTACCAGATGGATAGGCTGGCCAGCTGCCCACCGGGAAAACCAGTGGTGGAAGGCCGCAGCCAGGGACCATTGTGGATGGTCTCCGGCAATTGGGAAAGATCGGGACTTGGTGGGTGGTGGTGTGGGGTGGAGGCGGAGGGGGGGGGTGGAGATCAGAGGCTGGCAATCGGAAGGGAGGGAGGGAAAGATTGGGACTTGGGGTGGGAGGTCAGTTGATTGCAGGCAAGATGGCTCGGGATTGGTGCTTGGTGGGGCAGGGTCGACCAATCGCAGGGTAGGAGGCTAGAGATCAGGGGTTAGGGGTCGCCAATCTTGGCTGCGATTGGCAGAAGGGAGGCCAAAGCTTTGCTTGAGGGGCTGGAAGGAGCACTTCTGCTCCTCCTGACCTACAAAGAGTGCTACCTATTAATATAAATCCAAAAATTAAGACTAATGTTTTATTGAAGATTGAGTTTAAAGCAATTATTTTTAATTATCTGGCCTTTTCTAGTATCTGCATTCCTATTCATATTGATTTTAAAAGGAAGTTATTAAATTAATTGTCTGCGGTTATGGTATATTAGGGCCACTGGGCAGTGTCAGGCAAAGGTGAAAAGCAGGACTATTCAATTAGTTGTGCAGCTGGATTGGAAGAGCATGCCAGCTCCGGTCACTGCTCAGTGCATTCCAGCTCCGGTCACTGCTCAGTGCATGCCAGCTCCGGTCACTGCTCAGTGCATTCCAGCTCCGGTCACTGCTCAGTGCATTCCAGCTCCGGTCACTGCTCAGTGCATGCCAGCTCCGGTCACTGCTCAGTGCATTCCAGCCCCCATCACTGCTCAGTGCATGCCAGCTCCGGTCACTGCTCAGTGCATTCCAGCTCCCATCACTGCTCAGTGCATGCCAGCTCCGGTCACTGCTCAGTGCATGCCAGCTCCGGTCACTGCTCCGTGCATTCAAATCACAAGCACAGGGAATTTTAAATGTGGGACTGGAGGAAATTTTTAAGACCCAATTTTAACACTGCCCAGCCAGCGTAAACCAGGCTGGTGGGCAGGTAAAATCAGGGCAGCGATTAACCGCCCCCTCCGATCCCGCTGCCTTCCTGTGGGATGCAACTTTAACTTACTATTTTTAGAAGGCAGTAGAGGATTGGGTCTTGGACAAGCTGGCCTCGATTTTAACCCCATCCCCTCCACGGGCAGGCAATGGTCGGGTGAGGGGTTAAAATCCTAAAAATTGTGATCCCACCTCCGAGCTGCTTTGTTCCTGGCTGCCATAATATTTACCGGCAGCAATTCAGGCCCGGGACAAGATTTCCGCAAGAAGCAGGCAGGGCCTACATAAGATTCAAAAGTCATGACCCGATGATTTCATTGGCACCGCAACATCATTTTAAGGTCCACGCAGGGGGTATTCCCACGCTGTCTGCTGCCTGGCAACTGCAACATGGTGGGAGGAGCCGACTGGCCAGGAGAAGTCCAGGTAAATTTGAAAACTTTGCCTGTCTTTGAACTCCTTGTGTGCCAGGAGGAGCAGGAGGGCTCACCCCCACCCACCATGCCCCTCAAGGAGCCCTTGGGCCTCTCCAGCCCCGGCATGCCCCCCAATCTTCAGTGGCTAGGAAACAATGTTTGTGGTGGGGACTGAAGAAAATGGCCTTAATATTTACAGAGAGGCAGGGAGGGAGTAAGCGAGCATGCTAGAAAATATTGTAGTTAAGTTTAACTGGCAATAAATTGTATCCGTGTCTGTCCTGTGTGCTATAACCCACTGAACAACAAGAATTTGCACTTATATAGCTCCTTTAATGCACAAAATGATCCAAAGCACTTCACAGAAGGGACTATACACCAAGCAGGAGGTAGAAGAGTTAAGGAGGTGACAAGCTGTGGTGAAAGAGTTGGAATTTCAAAAGGCTCTTGAAAAAAGAAAAGAAAGACTTGCATTTATATAACATCTTTCACGACCTCAGGACATCCCAAAGCGCTTTACAGCCAATGAAGCACTTTTGAAATGTAGTCACTGTTGTAATGTAGGAACATTGAAGGTGGAATGAGATGTAACCAAGCAATAGGGTTTAGGAAGAGAGTTCCCGAATGCAGAGGCATGACAGAGTTAGAGGAGTGGCGGGTGAAGATTTGTATGGAGTGTATGGAGGGACGGTGAAGGATGCAGAAATAGAATCAGATGAGGCCAAGAGGGATTTATACATGAATTTGAAATGAATGTATTAGAGGATGGTAGCCAGTCAAGACAGTGAGGACAGAGTGATAGGTGAGTGGAGCACAGTGCGGGATTGGATGCAGGCAGTAGAGTTTTCGACAAGTTGGAATCTGGTAGGGTAGAGCTCAGAAGGCTGATGAGTAGAGGATGAGCACGGATGAAAGTATCAGTGGCATTGGGGATGTGCACATTGCTGCTGAAAAAAAATGCCATTACAGAGAGGGAGCAATTCTTTGTCATAAACCGTTATTAAAGCAAGATGCATGATTTCTTTTAAAAGGCGACCAGATAGTTGTTTGAAGATGACAAATATTGAAAAGCATGGGGAGGAAACAGGACAATGTAATTCGACTGGGAGGTTCATGTGAGAAAATTACCGGAGCAGACTTGTTGGGCCAAATTGCATATTCCTGTCCTGTTACATTCTATAATTTCTCAGATTGTACCAGTATCACGGAGTGTCACTTTAAAGATCTACAGCTCCCAGAATGTGGCACAAGATGTTGCCTTCCACCGAGTTTAATACAGTACTGGACAGGGCTTACAAATAGTTGTGGTATGCTCAGTAAATGCCCAATCTTACATAGAACTACATAGAATTTTACAGCACAGAAACAGTTCATTCGGCACAACTGGTCTATGCTGGTGTTTATGATCCACACGAGCCTCCTCCCACCTGACTTCATCCCACCCTATCAGCTATCATAGAAATACATAGAAATACATAGAAGATAGGAGCAGGAGTAGGCCATTCGGCCCTTCGTGCCTGCTCCGCCATTTAATGAGATCATGGCTGATCCTTTAATTCAGTATCCCGTCCCCGCCTTCTCTCCGTAACCCTTAACCCCTTTTGCCCGTAGAAATATATCTAATTCCCTCTTAAATATATTTAATGAGCTGGCATACACTGCCCTCTGTGGCAATGAGTTCCACAGGTTCACCACTCTCTGAGTGAAGAAATTCCCCCTCATCTCTGTCCTAAATGGTTTAGCCCTTATCCTTAAATTATGTCCTCTAGTTCTGTTCTCACCCGCCAAGGGAAACATTCCTTCTGCATCCAGTCTGTCTAGACCTGTCAGAATTTTATACACTTCTATGAGGTCCCCTCTCAATCTTCTAAACTCCAGTGTGTACATCCCTAAACTACATAGTCTCTCCTCATAGGTCATTCCCGCCATTCCTGGTATCAGCCTGGTGAATCGCCGCTGCACCCCCTCCATGGCAAGAACATCCTTCCTCAGATGAGGCGACCAAAACTGTACACAGTACTCGAGGTGTGGTCTCACCAGTGCCCTGTACAGCTGCAGCAAGGTATCCCTGTTCCTGTATTCTAACCCTTTTGCTATGAAGGCCAGCATACCGTTTGCCTTCTTGACCGCCTGTTGCACCTGCATGCTCGCCTTCAGTGACTGGTGTACAAGAACACCCAGGTCTCTCTGTACTTCCCCCTCTCCCAATCTATTGCCATTTAAATAATAATTTGCCCTCCCGTTCCTGCACCCAAGGTGGATAACTTCGCACTTGTCCACATTATAGTGCATCTGCCATTTATCCGCCCAATCGCCCAGTCTGTCCAAATCGCTCTGGAGCTTCCTGGTCTCTTCCTCTGAGCCCACCCCCCCTCCTAGTTTAGTGTCGTCTGCAAATTTGGAAATGCTGCATCCGACTCCCTGATCCAGGTCATTAATGTAAATTGTGAACAGCTGGGGGCCCAGGACAGATCCCTGTGGTACCCCACTTGTTACTGCCTGCCATTCAGAAAATGAGCCGTTTATTCCAACTCTCTGTTTTCTATCTGACAGCCAGTTCCCTATCCACGCCAAAACTTTCCCCTTTATCCCATGAGCCTCAATTTTCCATGCTAATCTTTTATGTGGGACCTTATCGAAGGCCTTTTGGAAGTCCAGGTACACCACATCTACTGGCTCTCCCCCATCTATTCTACCAGTTACTCCCTCAAAAAATTCCAATAGATTAGTCAAGCACGATTTACCCTTTGTAAATCCATGTTGACTCTGTCCTATCCTGTCCCCATTTGCTAAGTGCTCCGCTATTTCATCCTTAATGATGGACTCCAGCATTTTGCCCACAACTGATGTAAGGCTTACAGGTCTGTAATTACCTGCTTTTTCCCTACCCCCCTTTTTGAATAGTGGGGTAACGTTAGCTACCCTCCAATCCATCGGCACTGTTCCCGAGTCTAATGAATTCTGAAAAATCATCCTTAGTGCATCCGCTATCTCTAGGGCCACCTCCTTCAGTACCCTAGGATGCATGTTATCAGGCCCTGGGGATTTGTCCACCTTCAATCCCTTTAGCTTCCTTAACACCATATCCTTAGAGATATTGATTTGCGTCAGTTCCTCCTTTGCCAATGTCCCTATTTTTCCCGATATCCCAGGGAGGTTTTTTGTGTCTTCCTTCGTAAAGACTGACCCAAAGTATGCATTTAGTTGATCTGCCATTTCCTTATTTCCCATTATATATTCCCCCGTATCTGACTGCAATGGACCAACTTTGGTTTTCACCAGTCTTTTCCTTTTGATATACTTATAAAAGCTTTTGGAGTTAGTTTTTATATTTTCCGCCAGCTTGTTTTCGTAAGCTATTTTGCCCCTCTTGATTATGCCCTTTGCCCTCCTTTGCTCTATCTTAAACTGTTCCCAATCTTCCGCTCTGGCGCTTTTTTTGGCTATTTTATACGCCCTATCTTTGGATTTTATGCTGTCTCTAATTTCCCCTGTTATCCACGGTTGAGTCACCTTTTTAGATTTCCTTTTATGCCAGATTGGTATAAACAATTTTTGCAATTTTGTCATTCTATCTTTAAATGTTTGCCATTGTTTATCTACCTCCAGTCCTCCCAGGAACGTTGTCCAATCAGACCTACTCAGTTCCCGTCTCATGGCATCATAATTCCCCTTGTTTAAATTCAGGACCTTAGTCTCTGAGTCAATTTCTTCGCTCTCCATTTCGAGTGAGAAATCGATCATGTTATGATCGCTCTGACCCAAGGGTCCCCGTACAACAAGATTACTGATTAGTCCCTTCTCATTGCACAGTACCCAGTCCAATATAGCCTGTTCCCGAGTTGGTTCCTCGACATATTGATCCAGATAACCATCCCTCAAACACTCAAGGAATTCCTCCTCCTCATTATTTTTACTGATTAGGCTAGTCCAATCTATATGTAAGTTAAAGTCACCTATGATGACAGCTGTGCTCTTATTGCACGCTTCTCTAATTTCCCTCGTGATGCCCTCCCTAACCTCTATTTTACTATTTGGAGGCCTATATACCACTCCTATTAATGTTTTTCGCCCCTCGCTATTTCTTAGCTCCACCCATATAGATTCTGTATTAACTGAGTTAATATCCTTCCTTTCAATTGCATTTATCCCCTCTTTTACTAGCAATGCTACCCCTCCTCCCTTTCTTTTTTGTCGATCCTTCCTAAATACTGAATACCCCTGTATGTTAAGCTCCCAGCCCTGCTCACCCTGCAACCATGTTTCCGTAATCCCAATTAGATCATAATTATTAACCTCTATTTCCACAGCTAATTCATCTACCTTGTTCCTGATGCTTCTCGCATTAAGGTATAAAACCCTCAGGCTTTTTTTATGCTCACAATTTTTATGAATTAGTTTGGCCCTTCGTTTTTTGTTCCTCACCCTTTTACCATTTATTTCTGTCTGCCTTTCACTTTCCTCTATTTCACTACATAGGTTTCTAGCCCCCTGCCATATTAGTTTAAATGCTCCCGAACTGCTTTATCAAAAATTACCCCGAGAACATCAGTTCCATCTCTGCACAGGTGTAGACCGTCCCTTTTGTATAGGTCACACCTACCACAAAACTGGTTCCAATGCCTCAAAAATTTAAAACCCTCCCTCTTACACCACTGCTCAAGCCATGTATTTAGCCTAACTATCCTGTTCTCTGTACTCTTACTAGCACGTGGCACTGGTAGTAATCCAGAGATTACTACCTTCGAGGTCCTACTTTTTAGCTTGGCTCCTAACTCCCTAAATTCTACTTGTAGGACCTCTTCCCTTTTTTTAGCTACGTCGTTGGTACCAACATGTATCACGACAACTGGCTGTTCCCCCTCCCCCTCCAGAATGTTCTGCACCCGCGCCGAGACATCCTTGACCCTTGCACCAGGGAGGCAACATACCATCCTGGAGTCTCGGTCGCGACCACAGAAACCCCTATCTATTCCCCTTACAATCGAATCCCCTATTACTATAGCCCTGCCACTCTTTTTCCCTCCCTTCTTTGCAACAGAGCCAGTCATGGTGCCATGAGCCTGGCTGCTGGTGCCTTCCCCCGATGCGTCACCCCCCCCGACAACAGTACCTAAGACGGTGAACCTGTTGCTAAGGGAGACAACCCCAGGGGATTTCTGCACTACCTTCCTGCCCTTGCTCTGCCTTTTGGTCACCCATGTACTGTCTACGCTGGCCTTAACCTGCGGTGTGACCAACTCACTAAATGTGCTATCCACACCCCTCTCAGAATCGTGGATGCTCCAAAGTGAGTCCATCTGCAGCTCAAGGGCCGTCATGCGGTCCCACATGAGCTGCAGCTGGACACACTTCCCGCACACATAATCGTCAGGGACACAGGAAGCGTCCCTGATTTCCCACATGTTACAGGAGGAGCATGACACAGGTCCGAGCTCTACTGCCATGACTTAACCCTTATATTACTTTTTAATTTTCTAGTTTTAGTTTATTTATCGACTTTTGTTTTCCCGAAGCTTACTTAGACCAATGTATACTGTACTCCTCTTATTCCTTTTTAAACTAACCAAATCCCACTAGTTTTGGTTTTACTTTCTAGGAAGGTTTGAGGAAAGTACTTACCAGTTAGTCTTACCTCCCTGGTCTTTCGCTGACTTCCTGGTCTTGTGTCCCCTTGGTCCTACGCCGACTTCCCGCTCCTCCCGGTTCCTGCCCTGCTGAAAAGAAACTGAGACCAAAAAATTTGTGACCTCTGTTTTTAGACAGCTGCTAAAAGACTACTAGGTTAGAGGAGGAGGGTGGGTGGGGTTTCCTACTCTGTAGGAACTCGGGTTTAAGCCACCACCCTCCTTAAATACCTTTCACCTGGGTGCTTCCCACCAGGTCCGCTTCTGAAAAAAAGCTCACGAGCTGGACTTCCGCCTCAGCTGTTTTTTTAAATGGCTTTTTACCTCTCTCCTTCCCTGAGATTGGAGATTGGTGAGGCCTACCTGGGCCTCTGGAGCCTCTTGTAGTCGCTCTGCCGCTCAGCTCCGCCTCCACCCGCTGCCGATGCCGCACTGGGGCCTACCTGGGCCTCTGGAGCCTCTTGTAGTCGCTCTGCCGCTCAACTCCGCCTCCACCCGCTGCCGATGCCGCACTGGGGCCTACCTGGGCCTCTGGAGCCTCTTGTAGTCGCTCTGCCGCTCAGCTCCGCCTCCACCCGCTGCCGATGCCGATATCCTTCTATTCCTTTCTCCCTCGTGTACTTATCTAGCTTCCCCTTAAATGCATCTATGCTACTCTCCTCAACTACTCTATGTGGAACAGGTTCCACACTCTTAACTACTCTCAGCAATGAAGTTTCTCCTAAATTCCTTATTGAATTTATTAGTGACTATCTTGTATTTAAGGCCTCTAGTTTTGGACTCCCCCACAAGTGGAGACATCATCTACCCTATCGAACCCCTTCAGAATTTTAAAGACCTCTATCAAGTCACCTCTCAGTCTTGCCTTCTCTAGAGAAAAGAGCCCCAACCTGTTCAGTCTTTCCTGATAGTTAAACCTCTCAGTTCTGGTATCATTCTTGTAAATAGTTTTTGCCCTTTCTCCAGTGCTTCTATATCCTTTTTGTAATATGGAAACCAGAACTATGCACAATACTCCAAGTGTGGCCAAACCAAGGTTCTATATAAGTTCAACGTAACTTCTCTGCTTTTCAATTTTATTTCTCTAGAAATGAACCCCAGTGCTTATGCTTCATGTTTTATGGCTTTGTTAACCTGCGCCACTACTTTTAATGATTATCTTGCTGAATGTCCGCGGGGTTCTCTAGTGGGACATTGGAGGAACCCCTGGAGATACTGCATAATTGACTAAGAACAGCGGTGGGAGATTTGGGAGCACTCTGGAAATTCTCTTCTGCCCAGAACTGTGCTTCAGGCAACAGCGAGCAATGCCACCTGAGATCAGCTAGTATATACAATAAATTAACATATCATTTTGGCTATAATAGAAAGATCGATTCCTCTTTTTGGAATGTTGAAAAAGGAAAGTCTCCCACTTTTGATATTTCTGTCCTTCATGACTTCCCTTTACTGCTGCTTTCATTTACCGAAAGTGAAAATTGCAAGAATGTCTTGTTCTGGTCATGTTTTAAAAGGTTAATTGTTTGTGCTGACAGTAAATGGCTACACAGCAGGCCTTTTAGTAAAATCAAATAGGGAGAAGCATTTGTTGCAATTTGTGAATGTGCTGTTACAAACTAATTGGATTTTCATGAAACATCAAATATGTTAATAAATGTTGTCTTATCATTGTGTAGATCAGTATATATTCCTATTGCACACTGCAAAAACATTTGTATAACAAAGATTATTTTCCCTTTAGCTACTGGCCTCATAATGGGATGCATGATTTACCCCGATGGCTGGGATTCAGATGCAGTCAAACAAATGTGTGGGAACAAAACTGACAAGTACACTTTGGGCGCATGTTCTGTTCGCTGGGCCTACATCTTGGCTATAATTGGGATCCTGGATGCTCTCATTCTGTCCTTCTTGGCCTTTGTACTTGGCAACAGGCAAGACAGCCTTCTTCCTGAAGACTTCAAGGTGGAAGATAAAGGTAAGTGATTGTGTGCTTTTTGTGCTGTAAAGGATTTTAATTCAATTGTACCTGAACAAAATCCAGTGTTCTCACAGGGGAATAATATGTCTTCAAACTGATGGAGTTGCCAAGACTTGATTGAGGATACTCTCATGAGATAAGCCATTAGCAACATAAATATTCTGGATTATTTTATTAAATAAGATCAATGATTGTAAGATCTGATAAATAGCAACAGTGATCTTGTGCTTGCATTTCAGTCGCGCAGTATATCCTTCAATCAATCTGTTGAGGCCTGGTTCCCTGGTGCAGATGCTACTATATTTATTTACACCTTTCTCCTGCGCTACACACTATTTTCCCAATCACAAGCGAGATCTGTGGCAATGCCACACTTAATTGGCCACCACAAATGCACTAGAATGGCACAGGCTTACTCACCTTCATGTTCTTTGCTTCATCGGTATTGATGTCCCGTAATGGCTGAAGATTTGTGTGTCCTTCTATCCTGTGCATCTGTCGTTGTTCAATTTGATTTTCTCTCTACACAAAAAAATCCCTGAAGAAAATAAAAACACTGGCACAAAAAGAAATCACAAGGAACAGGTGGTGCCATTGGGATCAATGTCATTGTTAAGGAAGTCAGTGAGATACCCCCAACACGTTTCACAGCCTGCATTCAGCATTGTTGGCTATAAGGGAGCTGCCAACTAAATCAATAGGACAGCCTGCACATATATTTTTCATTCCATATCAAACTTTTTTTTTTTTTAAATCAGCCAACTTGATTCTCGGCCTTGAACAGCAATTCAAAAGATGGCTACCAATCCATTCCTTAAACGTTCATAAAATGGTACACTATCAATTGGTCTCTGGAATAAAATGGGAACTCTGGCACATCATATCCTTTCCCATTGTACTGCTTATGAGAATTAAGCACTCGTGAGCACACAGAGTAGCAAGTTTTAAGTGAGAAAAGAAAGTTTGCCTGAAGGATGGGAATCCAGCCAGTCAGAATGCTTTCCTCAGTTACAAATTACAGGAAACTTTGGTTTATCCGGAGGTTGTATGTCCGGAAACCTCGATCTACCGGCAGAAATCAGGAGCCATTTTGATAGGTTTTTTTTCTTCTCGTGGCTTTTTCTTCTTCTCGTGGCTTTTTTTTCCAACAGTCAGGCTCTGGAAAGTCTCTCTGAAGCTGTTGCTAAGCTACAGAGACGCTTCCAAGGTACGGGCCAACTGTTTGAAGCTGTTGCTAAGCAACAGTGTTTGTTGTCAGATACGGAGAGGAAAACCTCCGTATGCTTCAACACTAACGCTGGTATGTCCGGCAGTTTTGATAGATCGGCAACAGCTTGGTCCCGTCGGTGCCGGATATAACAAAGTTTCCTATATACTGTGATTACAAGTTCATTATTGTAAAACAAAACTGTTTTGCAGCTTTGAAAATAAATAGTTGTCTTTCAATTTGCTGGTGTTGTCATGAGGTGGCTGCTTGGTGGATCAGAGGTAGCAGTGTAGCAGCAATACTCCCTGTAACTGCTATAAATCTTTTAAGGCAATGGGCTAAGAAAAATCTAAACCATAAGTTACTGGTTATTAATTTTTTTTACATATTTCTGCCTTGCACAATAGTGAACTACTTCATAATACCGCGTCACATGGGAGTGTCCCAATCTGTTAGAAGAAACATAGAAAAATAGGAGGAGTAGGCCCTTCGAGCCTGCTGCACCATTCAGTATGATCATGGCTGATCCTCTATCTCAATACCATATTCTCACTCTCTTCCCATACCCCTTGATGCCTTTTGTGTCTAGAAATCTATCTATCTCCCTCTTAAATATGTTCAGTGACTTGGCCTCCACAGTCTTCTGTGTTAGAGAATTCCACAGGTTCACCACCCTCTGAGTGAAGAAATTTCTCCTCATCTCAGTCCGAAATGTCCTACCCCTGTTATTGCTGGTATCTGTTAACCAAAAATTGGGAAACCCCTGTGGCCAATCAGAAGCCAAGAAAGGTTTCCAAATGCACTTGAATGTTTCTTATTGTTGCTCTGATTTCCAAATTTAATTTAGGAAGCAGTCTAAAAATCTCAAAGACATGTAGCTGCTTATCCCTGACAAAATTAACATCCCGGAAGATGATATTATGTGTGATACTGTTCCAATTGCATCCAAATTGAATGATCTGTTGAACGTCTCACCTGTTAATGTTGTTTGTATACACAACCACTCCAAATTTTCAAATGAACACCAAGTGCAATCCACTAGAAAAGCCCAGTGACACACAAACTTCTGCACCAAAATACGAGTACAGCACTCACTTTCCAGTCTACAGTCATGGCCATCAGCTGACACAGTGGGCTTGATTTTAACTGCCGGGCGGGAAACGCGGCAAAGCAAGCAACGTGCCCGTCCCGGGGCGGCAGCAGGCAGGTTAGCTGATTTTAATGGCCAGGCCTCATTAGCATGCCGCTTGCCAACTGACCAAAACAGCTGGGACGTCAGCAGTAAGCGGATGCTCAGCCATTAAAATTGGGCAGCAGGAGGCCTCCATTGGGGACCCAGGAGTACGGTCCCCAGCACGAAGAAAGTGCTCCGGGAGTGAAATCCTGGATGGAGGAAAGGAAAGAAGTTAGTTAGTTCGTTAGTTATGCCTCACGAGGAATCCACCACTGCTCCCCAAATCAGGCCTTGGGTTTAAATGGCAAATAAGGCCCCAATGTTGTCATTGGAGTCTGATCAGCATATTTAAAGAGGACCCCGCCGGCTTGGGATAAAAGTCCTTGCGACCCCCCCCCGCCCCCCACTTTGTAAATTCGAGGGGATTCTTCTAACCAGTTGGGTTTTTTCTGTGAAATTTATAAATCATTACATCAATCGGAGTGATCTCAACCTGTGAAAGAACATTTATTGTGTAAGTTTACAACACTGCGAGGTGTCACTTACTTCCATTTTGAATGTCTTTGCAAGGCCAAAAGAATAGCTCGAAATGGAGGCTACTCCACTAGGGGAGGGAAAAGAGATTCTGAAAAATCTCATTTATTATATCAATCTAAATATTTATCTGTTGGGCTCTAAAGAACTTTCATCTCTCTACATTCAGCCGGCCTTTCCAGCTGATGGTTAAAAAGAGCAGCTGTGATAGACTGGCTAACAAGCAACTCTCAAATCGACTGAGATTGCGATCTTGCATTTACTGTTGCAGTTACTTTTGATTGGCCAGAAATAGCCTGTCAATTTATAAAAATATTCATGTTGAGATTCCACTCTTTCAAATAACTGTTCTCTACTCATTCTACTGGCAAATAGCTGCTGGATCACCTCACACAGAAGGAAGGGGGGATTTTTCAAAACTACAATATAAAATCTTCTAGCAGATTTATAATGATTTACCAAAATAAGGCTTATTATTAAAGGTTGATTATATATGATCGGGGAGTCACAAATGTAGGCCTAGAAATTCAGTTTTGCCAGTTTTGGGGCGCTAACGTTAGCGCCCGCCCGACTTTAGCGCCCCCCCCAAAGTTGCGCCCCCTTCACCGAAATTCAGTTGCTTCGCCCTAAGAGGTTGCTGGAGCGCTAAAAGAGGCGTTACACGACTATCTTTAGGCGCTAAGCCGGCGGTGCAGAGGGATAGCGCCGAGGCGGGGCGCAGCGCGGTTGCGGTCATTTTTTGATTGACAGCAGACCCCGTGGCGCCGGCCAGCTCTTAAAGGGGGAAGGGACGATTTGGTCTGCTGCCACGCCCTGCACACTGCAGCTTTCAAACTAGACTTCAACACTGCTGCTGAGCCCAAGGAGCCATGGCAACGCATGAGAAGGCCCGTGAGCGTGCCCTGCGCTTCTCAGAGCGTGATCTGGATATCATGCTGACAGCATTGGAGAAGAGGCGCAGGATCTTGTTCCCAGACACTGGCAGGAATCCCACCCACCGCGTCTACACCAAAGCCTGGAGGGAGATCGCCACCAGGGTGTCGTCCTACGGCGATGCCCCCAGGGACAAGGTGCAATGTCGGAAGAAATACAATGACCTGACCAGGATTGTCAGGGTGAGTACCCTTTCCACTCTCCTCCTCATTCTTGCATGTACACCTGACATGATGGGCAAAGGGACCTGAAAGGCCTAATGGGCAGCCCTCAGCCAGCAGCTTTGGGACAGTCATGAGCATCAATTGCACATTCTGCACTTTACACACTGGCCAAGCTATTCCACCATGAGAGGCAGTGCACACTAGATCAGGGCTACACTCTGGCCAAGCTATTCCACCATGGGAGGCAGTGCACACTACATCACGGCTACACACCGTACTTAGAGCCCGTCCTTTCTCTTGCAGGCTAAACTTGCGAATAATCGCAAGCGCCGCGACATCACTGGGGGAGGCCGCGCCAAGTTCCAGAAGCTCACTCCCCTGGAGGAGCGCGTGAGTGGCCTCATGGGAGGCCACGTGATTGTGCCCAGAGCGTGCGGAGAAGCCGACCCTCCGCTGCCCGGCAATGGTAAGGACCTCGCCTTTTGGCCCTCTCTCATCGCACTTGCGCATCCGAGCTACCTCCTTTGCCACTGTGCCACCAATGCGCTGAATGCCACCAGTCATGACTCCCTCGCTGACGCCCTCTCCTCACTCTGAAGCTACTCTTGTGCCTTCCTGCTTTCAGCTGGTGACGAAGAGCTCCCTGAAGCTGCCAGTGACAGCCCCTCCGAATAGGAGGAGGAGGAAGAGCAACCCGGACCATCAGGGGAGGACTCAGGTCCCGCAGCAGAGGGCAAAGTGTTGGACACGTCTTCCCTGGACGAGAGCCTGGAGCAACTTTCGGAGGGGAGTGCAGCTGCTGGGACCAGTGGCGTCCAGCCACCCAGGAGGGCTGCGGCCTTCCCCCCAGAGGGGGGAAGGATCGGAGGGGAGTGCAGTTGCTGCGGACATTCGGCGCCAGCAACGTGCCAAGGGTCGCCTAGCTCGGACCCCTGCTCCCCAGCGGGAGAGTCCCGCCTCCAGTCCGGCCACCTTCACCTCGGAGGAGGCGCGCCAGCTGGACAAAATGGCCGAGGATTCGGACCGCCGCCACACAGAGCTCATGCAGGTGGTGGGACGGATGCCGGAGGCCATCGAGTCGCTGGCGACCAGTGTGCGGGAGTTTGGGGCATCAAATGCCGAGAGTGGCCGGATGATGATGGAGGTAGTGGAACGGATGCCTCCGGCGATGGAGTCGCTGGCTGATGCCGTCAAGTCAGTGGCGGATGTGATGCGGGCGCAGACCAGGGCAACAGGGGCACTCACTGCTGCCACACGCGCTGCCTCAGCCAGGCATCGCCAGGACACCCACCGCGCTGCAGCAGCACAGCGATCCGCCCTTCGGCTGATTGGTGCAGATCATGCAGTGCGTGCCCGGGCGAGGGCCAGCATGCGACATCACCAGCCAGCGCCTCCAATACGCCAGCTTGCCCACATTGCGCCATCCGTCGCCGCCACTCCCCCAGTGGAGCGTCAACGGCAAGCGGCTGGAGCTGATTGTGGGCATGCACATGTGCGCCAATCAACAGCCGGCCCCTCGAGGCCCAAAGCCCGTGTAGGCCGCCCCCCCAAGGCCATCTGGCGGAAGGACATCTGACCCTCAGGCGCCTTCCCCCAGCCTCGCAGCAGCCACTGGGCAGAGCTTGCGGAGGAGCAGCAGGCCAGGCAGGGGCGCCAAAAGGCTGGACAAGGTCTCGCCCTCGCGGGCCACTAAGTAGAGGGTGTGGCCAGCTTTCATTTTATATGGCGGTGGACATCTTTATTTTGCCCATGGTTGTTTTGTTTATGGGTATGTTTTTTGCGTTAAGGCCGAGGTTGAGGCCTGGTTTGGTCAAATGTGGAGTTACTCCTCCCCAGGTTGTGGGAGTGAGTCGTTTGTTGCACTTTTTGTGGGGGCCGTAGATTGTTTTTGGGATTCATGTGGGAAGGGGTTTCATTTTTGTCAAATATAAATTTATCTTTATTCAGACAGTGTCCATGGTTGTTCTTGTTAGTCTTTGTTGCCTTCGCTGGCTGAGGGCTTGCGGAGCGGCTGCATTCATCTTGCTTCATGGCCACAAGGCATTCCCTGACAGGGGGCTTAGAAGTTACGTTCAATAAGCTGGCGACGGACGGCCCTTGGACCTTGTCGCTCCCTCCTGGGAACGTACTCCTCCTCCTCCTCCTCCTCCTCCTGCTCCTCCTCCTGAGGTGGTGGTCCAACGTCAGGTGGCAGTGCCTGAATCCTGCGGAGAGCCAGGTTGTGTAGCATGCAGCAAACTACGACAAATTGGGAGACCCGGTGCGGCGAATACTGCAAAGATCCGCCGGAACGATCAAGGCAGCGGAACCGCTGCTTGAGGACCCCAATAGTTTGCTCGATGATGTTTCTGCTCCTTTGATGGCTCTCATTGTATGCCTCTTCAGCAGCGGTCCTGGGCGCGCGGAGCGGGGTCATGAGCCAGGTACACAAAGGATAGCCTTTGTCCCCGAGTAGCCATCCTCTTGGGGGAGGCTGTGCCTCGAACATGTCATGCACAGTACTCTGCCGCAGGATAAAGGCATCGTGGCAGCTGCCTGGAAAGCAGGCATTGACAGCCAGGATGCGCTGCTTGTGGTCACACACCAGCTGCACATTGAGAGAATGGTAGCCCTTCCGGTTGCGATACTGCTCGCCATGCTCCAGAGGTGCCCGCAAAGCCACATGCGTACAGTCAATGGCGCCCTGCACCAAGGGGAAGGCCGCGAGTCTTGCAAATCCCACTGCACGCTGATGCTGGCTCTCCAGGGCCATGGGGAAGGAGATTAATTGGCGTCTCCTTCTGAAAAGGGCATCGGTCACCTGGCGGATGCAGCGATGCACGCCGAACTGGGATATGTTAGCTATGTCCCCAACAGCAGATTGGAAGGAGCCGGTGGCATAGAAGTTCAATGCCACCGTCACCTTCACTTCCACCGACAGAGACGTCCTGCACCTGAGCTTTGGACGCAGATCTCTGCGAAGCAGGTGGCAGATCTCTGCAACCACCTCCTTTCGGAATCTCAGCCTTCTTACACATCGCGCGCCACTCATGGTGAGGTAGGAGCACTGCTGGCGGTATACCCTGACTGGGTAAGGCCTATGTTGCCGACGCCTGTTGCCCCCTCTGCCTCTAGCCAGGGCTGCCCCTCTGACCCCGCGTCTGCGAGCCCTACGCACATGGCGCTGAAACTCCGCGTTGGCACCCCATGCAACCCCCATCAAATGCTGGCAAACAGTCAAATTTCCAACAGGGCACTTGCAGCGCTTTGGCCTGAGTCCAAAAATACCTGAGCTATTGCTGCACGAATCCAGTTAGCTCTCCTCCTTGTTGTGTGTCCAGAAATCCGTTGCACAAGAGTGTTTGCTGCAAAATGGCTGCCCTTTATACTGCAGGGTACGTGCCCTTTAATTTGTGCTTCCCGGGGCCCGCGTCGGCTGTGTTGCGTTCCATTTTACAAACGCTCTGGCCGCCAGCCGCACAATGGGGCGGTCCGACTGAAGTTTGGAATCGGGGCGCGCAAAGGGCGTTGCACGAGGATGTGACGTCATTTTCTGCGCGCGCAGCCGGGCGGGCGCTAAACTTTGCGCCGGTGCTAAGGGTCAACTTAATTGGGGCGAGGCGCAAACTGCGCTGCGCCCGGGCGCTACACGCATAGCGCCCGAAATTCGCTTCTCTTAAGGCGCTAACTGCTGGCGCAACCAACTGAATTTCTAGGCCGTAGTGTTTTCGGACACAATGGTAAAATGTGTGTTTGTTGCTATTATTCTTCCATCTGGTCTTAGCCAAGCAGAGCCAACAAGCGACAGTCCCTTCCCTACAGGCAAGGTATGAAAATCCCATTTGCCTCCTGGCAGCCGGGCGCAGAGCACATTTATCCAGATAATAACTTAAGAACAGGTCACCCACCTGTCCCACAATTTCAGAGAATGGCGTGTGGTACCAAAAGAAGCCAGGAAAAGGGAGAATTAAAATGAAAAATTAATGAGATTAGTAGGGAGCAGCAACCTCGGACTCGAGAGTTTCTACTCCAAGCTTAAGTGATACCTTATTGTTCATGTGCATGGATTGAAAGTCTTTCGAAGAGGTACTAATGTAAACTTCTCAGGTAAAAGGAGATGGCTGCAATAGGGGGAAAAGTCATCAAAGCAAATAAAATGAAAATGGGAGGATAGATTTAAGTATGTGTGGAGTTTAGTGGTGAGATATAACAAGTAATGAGAGACAGTACTGAGGTCTCTATAAATGTATCTCTTTGAGCTGTCACTGAAGGTAGATTGTGTTGTGTATGTAATATGTGTGCTACTTTGAACCTATGGACAGGACTGCACTACTTGTTGGGCGTAGTGATACGCAGTACCACTCCTGGCCATAGGGGTATAAATAGTACTGTGGGTACTGATCTCCCCTCAGTTCCCGCCTGTGGGCATGAAGTAAAGACCTACGTATAGTCCCTACCTCCAACCAGTAAAGACCTGTTTTATTGTTACTGATTAAGTCTGAGTATTAATTACTTGAACAACTCACAGATTTAACACTGGCGACGAGTCTGATTCGGACCCTGCGGCAGTCACTCCACGGCAGCTTCGTCCACAGCCAGGACGTTGCAGAGAGGTTTCCACCCTCTCCACCCCACTGGAAGACATCCTGACCTCGGAGCCTCCATCAGCGACCGTCAGCTTCTTCTCCAGCTTGGTGGTGGGTAAGCCGTTGTCTGAGCCGGGCAGCGACGCGACAGGCAGTCGACCGCGTTGGCCGCACGAACGGGGCTGGGGGAGCTGGAGGAATAGGGCGCGAGAGCCGCTTCGAGCGGGAGGCGTTTCAACGGAGCGATCGCATCTCCTGATAAGAGCCGAGAGCCGCTTCGCGATCCAGCGATCGCATCCGCTGATAAGGGCCGCACTCGGGCGATCGCGGCGAAGATAAGGGCCGCACTCGGGGGCTGAAGGGAGACGGCGTTGGGGGACGGGTGAAGACCGCCAAGTGCGGGAAAACCGCCATTTTGTGGGCGGAGGATGACGGCAAGAGCGGGAAGCCGCCATCTTGGATAGCAGTAAAAAAAAAAAAAATCTGAGAAATTGCAAATCTACAATGCCTAAACACGGGGCAAAGAGTGTACCCCATCGGGAAAATAGAGGTTGCAGTGGTCCACAAGGGCGAAGACAGTCAAATAATGGACTTATATGTGATATCTGAAGGAGGTCCTCCACTACTAGGACGGGAGTGGATTAGGAAAATGAATATGGACTGGCATTTCCTACAAACAATAACGAGTGAGAACTCGGTGAAGATAGTCGGCCCAGACTCTGGAACGGATGATGGTAAGCCCAACTCAGGTGCAAAAGACAAAGTTTCAGCACAGAATTCCACTGAGCAACAACAACATAGTTTAACTGTGGATTCTGAGTCTGGCAAGTCTACTGATGTGCCCATTTCTGAGGGACACCGGGCTCGAACTCAACTCCATTTCAAACTACAACAGCAATTAGAACAAATGCTTCGCCGTTGTGAGCAAGAGTTGAATGCAACGAAAGAGTTCTTTGATATAGAGTTGGAGAATCTGGAAAGACAACAGAAGCAGCTGATGGAGAAAATGGAACAGGAGCACACAAAACGTCTGATGTCAGAGGAGTTAACGGTCAGCCAACTCCTGCATATGCTGAAGGACAGGACTCTGAAATGGGAAAAACTTGAACACGAACTTCAATATTCAAACGAAAGGGGTTCGGAGCTCTCAAAGGTTATTGGAAGAGCTGAGGTGGCAACACAGACTGAGATGACTGCAACAGAGCAGCCCTTGGATGCCAAAAGTACGCTGACTCACGTCAACGTAGAACAACAGACCGCTGAAACAGCTGCTCCGGTAGAGGGATTGCATAGTCCGATCAATCAATCTCCAAAGGAAGTTGAAGTATTAAAATCACAAATGAGGTCACTAGTAAACGACTTGCTGAAAGCCCAGAAAAAGCTGGATGCAGAGGTACACATGAAGAAGTCTCTTCAGGAAAGATGTCTGGATTTGGAACAAGAGCTGGCTAACGTCCAGCTGGGTATGGAGGAAATAGACGACCCTCTCACTGGTCTAGCTCAGGACGACACCGAATATTACTATGACCTGGTGGACGACACCGAATATTACGATGTCCTGTCCTGCCCAGCTTGTAACTTCGACTCCCAAAGTGCAGAAATCATGGAGGAGCACCAAAAGTCTACGGAACATCGGGAGAAGCTGGCTCTACGACGGAAACAGGAGGAAGAGAAGGAGGAACTGCGCATGCAGCTGGCAGCTGTGGCAGCTGACAATGGAGCCCAGAGAGTCTCCAAGAAGCAGAAAAGGAAAAGTAAAAACAGAAGATGACCCATCTGAACCATTATCACCTCTACCAGATCACACACGTGGTCCCTCCGAACGGAGCCAATTCAGTTCGGAAGTTCAAACTGTTAAATCCATGGAAGGACTATTGAATGAGTCACTCCAGCAACGTGAACCGACTCCACCACAGAGATTGAATCTGTGAACTGTTTTCCGCAGAGACTGAATCTGTGATCTGTTTTGACATGAAGTTATCTATGTATCTATGTTATTCTGTTATGTAAACCTGAAGTTATATATGTATATATGTTATTACGTTATGTTAAATGGGGAGATGACTGTAAAGCTAGGAAGGGAGGAATGTTGTGTATGTAATATGTGTGCTACTTTGAACCTATGGACAGGACTGCACTACTTGTTGGGCGTAGTGATACGCAGTACCACTCCTGGCCATAGGGGTATAAATAGTACTGTGGGTACTGATCTCCCCTCAGTTCCCGCCTGTGGGCATGAAGTAAAGACCTACGTATAGTCCCTACCTCCAACCAGTAAAGACCTGTTTTATTGTTACTGATTAAGTCTGAGTATTAATTACTTGAACAACTCACAGATTTAACAGATTGTTATTATTCAGAAGGTGCTCAAGACCTTATCAATATGCAGTATGAATATCATCGCTCTCTCAGTTGCTGGTATGTCTTCAGTCAGAAACAATTTCAGACTAACATTGCCTTAGCTTCAGTTCATTTTGAAGCAGTGAGTAACAGAGCTGAACTGATCTGAAGTGCTCACTGGAAGAGTTTTGAGAGCTTTGTTAAAATTGCTGTGTTTATTCTTACTATAGTAAAAGATGTCAACATCGATCTTAAAATTAAGCTGTATATACAAGAGTTTTGAAAATGTTTCGAAGTGGGTGCACTTAATGACTCCATTCTAAAATTACATCAAAATGTAGATGCACCTATAGTAAACTGTGCTTACCAGGGCTTACTGCACAGCACAAATATCAATGGAAAAATGTATTTGGCACAAGCCAGATAGAAAAATAAGTCATCTAATGTATGTGAGAGCAGTACAACCTATCTTCCTAGGAATGCGATGAAATCTATTTCAAGTAACATGCATTATATTAATACAAACAATTCTCAGTTGTGACCGATGGAATATAGGAATATGGAAATTATAGATAATGTTCAAAACAGATAAGTAAAATGCACTTTTAGGTAGAATCAGGACAATAGATCATCCACAGTAGACAGCTCTGGTCGAAAAGCCGGCACAGACAGAAGCATTGGACCAAATGGCCTTCTGTGCTGTCATTTTTATGATCAAGTTGAATGCATATTTGAGCTTTACATTCTAACTAATTGGAATTCAGTTAGTAAATTTATAAAGATAAAGTATGCCAAAAAGACCACGCTATTAATTCATGTGAACTGGCAGAAATGGATTCAAATGTGGCCAACCGCCATTGGATTATAACAACTGTAACCTTGGGACGGGTTTTAACTTGGGACGGGTTTTAACTTGGAGTGGGTTTCCAGTGGAAACTAATTAGCTGCCCGCCAGAAGCAGCAGAAGGCCACTAAGATTTTAACCGCCAGGCCTCATTTAACTGCCGCCCGGCCACTTCCTCCCCAGAATGGGTGGGAAGAGAGCACAACACAGCTGCCAGCAGGGGAAGATCAGGTGACCCTTGGCCGTCCGCTTGCTTGTGGGGGAGTGGTGGGGGTGAGTGTTTCGGAAGGCTCGTGTGGAAGGGAAGGAGGAGGGTCCAGGGCAGGGGAGGCTGTGACTTTCCTTGTGGGGCCCAGAGGAGCACGCCTGCTCCTTTTTTGACATACCTGGAGGGCCTCAGTCTTTCCCACCAGCTGCTGATCCACTTCAGCCTGGCAGGAAAGGCGAGACAGTTTCCCTACTTAGACCCTGGTTAAAATGCAACCAGGGTCCTATTGACAAAATAGGACTCTGATAATCATAAATTCACGAAGCTGTCTGCAGGTTAATATCAGAGACGGCATGAAAGGATCGGGTTCCGAGCGGGTAAGTAACCTACTCGTTTTTAACTGCCCACTCTCCAAATTTCCGCTGGGCAGGTAAGGTTAAAATCAATCCCTTTATGTCAAAAGGATTTTTTTTGTCTTATCAGTTGATCTTAATGTTATTTCCACTGCTGGAGAATAACTCTGTATGGTGTGAATTAAACTAAATGAGTTGAAACTATACGAAGAGAAATATCTTATATAACAAAAAAAATTATTATAGGGACAAGTCGACACTGCCTATTGGAGCACCCGTGCGGTGTCACACAGGCACACAGGTTTGATCCTCTGAGCTCCTAATCTTAGCCAAGTTATAGATGAAAGCACTAACAAATGCCAGGTGTCTCCCATATGCGGCAGGGAAATTAGAGGTCTGTTCATCACCATGCATGCAAGCCATCCGCGCTTGATGTTAACATTCAATATTTTGGGGGTCCTATTATGTCCATGTATAATTGAGACACGGACTGCAGGAGTTGATTATAACAAGTCTTTACTGAATGGAGACAACCTGGAAACTGAAACTGCAGAAGCCTGCTAGGGCCTTTTATACAGGGGTGGTCACTGCCGGTACTGCAGTCTGAGACCAGTTATTCCCTTAAAGGTACATACACAACAATTCCTCCCCTTTTAGATAAACAGTACATAACATTCATTTAACAACTAAATAATAACTAATTACAATTACAGTTGCTAGATACATTGGTTGAAGTTAAGCAATTATAAGTTCAGTCTTTGAGGAGGCTTTCTGATTCTGTCTGGATAACGCCTCTTTGGGATATCAGGTTCTTCTGGCAAGGTTGAGTCGGGATCAATGTCGTTGTTTGGTTCATCTGCTTCCAATATCACCGATTCTGCGGTAGATGCAATTGGTACTTCGGTTTCATCGTCAGGTGTATCAGATCGTGGTGTGGAGTTGACGTTTTCCAGTGACTCTAGAATCTGGTCAGCATGGCGCCTTACAATGCTCTCTCCAATGTCCACGGTATACATTAGAGGTCCTTGCCGTGTACAGATCGTTCCTGGCTGCCATTTCTCTGTGCGGTAGTCCCGGGCCAAAACTGGTTGACCTATCTTAAAACTCCTGGTCGGCCTTTCATTCATATTCTGAAACTGCCTGTTCTCCACATCTCTTCTGACGTTTGTCTTAACCAAATCCAAGCGGCATCGTAGTCTTCGATTGAAGAACATCATGGCTGGAGTTTGGTTGGTAACCGCATAACAAGAAGTTATCCACCTTGTGTTGTAGGGGTATATCTTCATTACACATTGCCTTGATAGCCTTCTTGATAGCCTTCTTGAATGTTTGAACAAACCTCTCGGCCAATCCATTAGTGGCTGGATGATATGGGGCGGATGTGTAATGCTTAACACCATTGTTCTTTAAGAACCTCCGGAACTCTTCAGACACAAACTGTGGTCCATTGTCAGAGCAAATCTGTTCAGGCAGCCCATTCCTGGCGAATATGGTTCGTAAGACTGTGATAGTTTTTTCTGTGGTGGTTGAGGACATTTTTATTACCTCTGGCCACTTTGTGCATCCACCGCAATTAAAAACATCGAGGCCATAAAGGGACCAGCAAAATCAATGTGCACCCTTTGCCATGGAGATGAGGGCCACTCCCATGGATGTAGAGGGGCTTGTGGTGGGGCGTTTTGGACCTTCTGGCATCCTGTACAGCTCTTGGTCATCTCTTCGATTTCTCTATCGATTCCTGGCCACCACACAAACGCTCTGGCTAAGTTCTTCATTTTTACCCCTCCCAGATGACCCTCATGAAGCTCATTGAGCACTCTATCCATCAATTTGGGTGGAATTACTATTCTGGATCCACACATCAAGGTTCCTCTGCACACTGACAGCTGTTCTCTTCTCGGCGAGAATGCTGGCAGCAGTGGTTCGCCATGTGCTGGCCATCCCTTCACCGTTAAATCATAGACCCAGGAGAGTGTCGGGTCATTTCGTGTTTCCTTTTCTATGTTTGCATTCGTCACGGAGACATTCGACTATAGTCGAGTGGAATAACTCCACTGGATCCACTGCCAGTTCTTCTTCCACCGTCGGCAACGGTAGGCACGACAATCCATCAGCATTCCCATGCTGTTTAGTTCCTTTGTACACTGTCATATTGGTGAGCCCCTAGGAAAAGGGACCACCTCTGTAGCCGTTGTGCCGTCATTATCGATACGCCCTTCTGAGGGTTGAAAATGGAGACGAGAGGTTGATGATCAGTTAGTAGAGTAAATTTCTGACCGTGCAGGTAGTGATTGAACTTCTTCACCCCCCACACCAGGCTGAGGGCCTCTCTGTTAATCTGGGCATAGTTACGCTCAGCTGAAGTTAACGAGCGTGACGCAAAAGCTATCGGCCTCTCTGAACCATCAAGGAATTTATGTGACAGTACCGCCCCAATGCCGTAGGGAGACGCATCACACGCCAGTCTTATCGGTAGTGATGGGTTGTAGTGAGCCAATACTTCTCTTGAAGTGATTAGGTCCTTACTCTTCTGAAAGGCCCGCTTGCATTCATCGCTCCATTTCCATGCTACTCCCGTTCGTAGTAGGGCGTTCAGTGGATGCAGAATTGTGGACAAATTCGGCAATAACTTATGGTAGTAATTCACCAATCCGAGGAATGACCTCAGTTGCGACACATTTTCAGGCGCTGGAGCCTTAACTACGGCTTCAATTTTGTCAGGGGACTTATGCAACCCCTCTTCATCAATCACGTGGCCACAATACGATATCTGTTTCTTAAAAAACTCGCACTTGGGGCGATTGGCTCGTAGCCCATGTTCACGTAGTCTAGTGAGCACCTGCTCTAGGTTGGCAAGGTGTTCACTGTCATCTTCACCTGTCACTAGGATGTCGGCCAAGTAACACTGAGTCCCCGGAATCCCTTGCAGGACTTGTTCCATCGCTCTTTGCCATATCGCCGGAGCTGATGCTACTCCGAATACCAGTCGATTATACTGGTAAAGACCTTTGTGAGTGTTTATCGTGAGATACTTCCTAGAGGATTCTTCAACCTCCATCTGCAAATATGCTTGTGCTAGGTCAATTTTTGTAAAACGCTTCCCTCCAGATAGTGAGGCGAAGATATCTTCTATCTTTGGAAGAGGATATTGTACTGTGTGAAGGACTGGGTTCACCGTCACCTTGAAGTCCCCACAGATGCGAACCTTCTTTGGCTCCTCAGACTTATTGTTTAATGTTTTTTTCATGACAGGAATGATGGGTGTCGCCCACTCGCTCCAGTCTACCTTAGATAACATGCCTGCATTCTCCAGATTCTCCAGTTCTGCCTCGACGGCTGGGCGAATTGCATATGGTACCGGTCTTGCTTTGAAAAACTTGGGAATTGCATTCTCCTCTATTTTTATCGAGGCGGTTACGCCTTTAAGAGTGCCCAGTTCTTGTTGAAATACCTCTTTGGCGTCAGCTAAGATTGTTGACAATCGTCCAGGAGTGACGTCGTCATCCTTTTTACCAGCCACCGTCAGTGCCTGAATGGAGTGCCAGTCTAAACTTATCTTTTTGATCCATTCACATCCCAATAACGGTGGTCCACCATCTTGCAGAATGTAGAGATACAATTTCCGTATTTTCTTGCGTTGTATTCGACAGGCACCCTTATTTTTCCTCTGTGGTATACTTTTTGCCCCGTATACGTCCTCAAGACAATGGATGTCTCTCTCAAGGGTATGTGTGAGAATAGCCGCTCATAGTCTCGTCGATTCATGACGGTTAGAGCTGATCCTGTATCCAATTCCATTTTGACTTGGGACCCTGCTATCGTGAGGGTGACCCAAATGGATCGGTGATCCTCTTTTGCGATTACGTTGTGAAGTTTGAGACAGCTTAGTCTCTTGTTCCCGGATTCACTATCGCTCATCTGGTCTTCGGAACTACTGTCCGTCATCTTTTGTACTTTCCTGTACGGTTCCTTAGTAGCCTTTTTGTTGTCGTTGGTCTTCTTCCCAGACCTGCAAACTCATGCAATGTGTCCCATCTTTCCGCATTGCCTGCATATTTTGTCCTTGGACCAGCAGTCCTTCTGGTCATGGTTTGTTCTGCCGCAGCGATAACATTTTGCAAATCCCCGTGTCATTTCGTGGGTACCGTATTCCTGTGGCTTTTGTTGTATTTCCGCAGCTCCCCTTGCAGCTGCTTCTTACGATACTGCCACGCTGAAAGCCTTATCTAGCGTCAGCTCTTTCTCTGAGAGTAACCTCTTCTGGGTTCCTTCACTCAGGAGTCCACAGACAAATCTGTCCCGTAAGGTATCTGCCAGTCCTGCTCCGAACTGGCAGTGCTTTGATAGCTTGCGTAGTTCCGTAAGGTACTCAGCATTGCTCTCATTTTTATGCTGATTTCTCCTGTGGAATTTAAATCTTTCTGCTATCAGCAGCGGTGTAGGATTTAGGTGTTCCTGTAGGATAGCAACAATTTCGTTAAAACTCTTCGCCTTCGGTTTGGCTGGAGTAATCAGGTCCCGCAATAGGCCGTACGTTCTTGCGCCTATTAAATTTAGCAATACCGATGCCTTTTTCTCATCGGCTATTTTGTTTGCCTCGCAATATACCTCGACTCTTTCCACATACGTGGTCCAGTCTTCTATTGCATTATCGAAGGCAGTGATATCACCAGTGTTTGGCATCTTGAAAATCTAAGATGGCGCCTCCTGCGCTTTTCCTTCTTCCCCGCCGAGTTAAGATGGCGCCTCCCGCGCTTTCCCGCTGCTGCCAACGCTGTTGCTGGCGATTATATTTATTTTACTATCCTGTAATGGCGACGCCCTATGGTCTTCGCGCCTCCCCGATCGCTGCTGCCAACGCCGCTCTCCGCGGTATTTTTATTTTTCTATCGCGCTTCAATATTTGCTCCGTTAATTGAAGAACCGTTCCCGTCGTGGAGCGGACCCTCTGGGACACTTCCCTCCCTCTTCTTAGGTCCGAACGCTGCCCGGCTTCGAAGCACCGGCCGCGCCCCGAGTGCTCCACCCTCTCTCTCTCTCTTTGCTTCCCGACTCGCTGCCCAGCCCCGTTGCAGAGCCACTCGATCGAGCTCTAGCCCGCCACAGCCCAGGAAGGATCAGTGCACTACCTGCCACCAGCCCGATTAGCTGGGAAACCACAGACTGGAGAACCAAGCCTGGCTCTCGACAGTCTCTCCTGCAATTTTTCAATTCGATGATTTGGAGGGCGGTTGCCCATGGTCGACGCCCATTTCTCGAGTTTCTTTGGATTATTATTTTTTTCTTTCCTCTGGCTCCGACCTTCGATAACGTCGTCTGAGGTGCTGCCGAGTTGCAGGTAAGTTCGTTTCTTACTCGGCGCCAGTATTATGTCCGTGTATAATTGAGACACGGACTGCAGGAGTTGATTATAACAAGTCTTTACTGAATGGAGACAACCTGGAAACTGAAACTACAGAAGCCTGCTAGGGCCTTTTATACAGGGGTGGTCGCTGCCAGTACTGCAGTCTGAGACCAGTTATTCCCTTAAAGGTACATACACAACAGGTCCATTTAGAGATCAGGCCCTCCACCCTCAGAGCGCTCTGAAGTTCCTACCCAAGTCCTGATGTTGCTGCTGCTGCTAAAAGGCATAGTGATTGACGGCAGCTGCATGCTATGGGCAGGAATATGCTAATCGCTCAAGATTCATTCATTTCCATAGGATTAACTACAGAGCTGCTTGTACAAAACTACAAGCTGCTTTTGAATAATCGAGTTAGAAACATGAGTTTTCTTTCACCTCATTTATTGAAGAAACTCAAATCCAATTCTAAATCCTTGTGTCTACTGCCATATTTTCATTTTTTATACTACCAATAAAATTTTAGTTGTGAGATATTCCTTCAATAAGATATAGAAAACTGGGAGGTGGATAAGGAATTGGCTGAAAGAGTACAAGCAGCAGGTACTAGTTGGGAGAGTGTTGTTGAGTTGGGAAGATGCACTGAGTGAAGTGCCTCAGGAACAAATCCTCAGAATTATTTTTTAATCTATATAAACAACCTAGATGCAAGCCCTGTCCTACTGCAATTACTCGTCAGATTGTAGTTTGGCATGTATGGACCATCTCTTGGACACCTTGGAGCAACCAGCTCAAAAGTGGCATTTACAAAATCCATGGAGTAGTTTGCCCACCTTACTTTCCTGGATCACATTTTGGCACGTGGCCTGGAGAGACCGGAACAAGTTGGAGAAAATAACTGCTTTAAAAAGGTGGAAGGACCAGTTTGACGACAGCTAGTCCATCGTAATTGAAGAGTTTAACAGACTGATAACTGCTTAATCTGAGAGAATTTAAACCCAGCATTGTGAAGTACAGGATTAGAATAATTTCCAGACAGCTCAACACTTTGGCTAGGGCTTTCCACTTCTAGACTTCCTAGCCCGTGATTTTAGGCCTATTCACTTTAAAGGATGGAAAATTGCCAGCTTACAAGTGCAGAAGCAAACAATCCTAGCCTTTGGGTTTTTTTGCAGTAAAAATTGAGGGTCCAGTAATCTGACTGTGAAGTAGGTTCTGTGGTTTTTTTCTCCCAATGTTTTCCTGAGTACAGTATGTTCAGAAATATATCTCCATAATCCCAAAGGGCTAAGAAGAAGAGACTCACCAGTATGTCACAATTCTCAACCCAAATAGAACCTTTTATGTTGTCATTTTCAATTTGCTAGCAAACTACGACAATAACAAGGCTTCTCTCAAATATTGTGCATCCTTTCTCAGTAAAACATTCAAGCCTAACCACTTTGTACTTGGTAAATCCATATCCTTGGATTTTCCTGAGGGAGAGGGGATTAAAATAAAATGGAGATCATGAATAACAACAGAAAATGATGGAAAAGCTCAGCAGGCCAGGCAACATCCGTGGAGAGAGAAACAGAGTCAGCGTTTCGGGTCGAAACCCTTCTTCAGAACATGACCCCCCCCCCCGTCAGCCCTGTAATATTGTCATCCTTTTTTCAGGGACTGTTACTTTAACTTTAAATGGGAAATTTGATGACATCGACCACTCACAGGAAAACTAACAGCTGCTACCAAAAGCAGAGCTGTAAAAGTTTCACATTTGAATAAATTACACAAAACTTGTGAACAGAGAATTACGAAAAATTGCACCCTCTCAGCTCAGCTGCATTATTTTAACTGTGTGATTCATTTGTGGTCGCTTTTCAGTTGTAAATTGTGTTTCTTC
Organism: Somniosus microcephalus; assembly: GCF_052327205.1. Classification (NCBI taxonomy): domain Eukaryota; kingdom Metazoa; phylum Chordata; class Chondrichthyes; order Squaliformes; family Somniosidae; genus Somniosus; species Somniosus microcephalus. The sequence goes on from NC_141004.1 coordinate 31,774,738, forward strand.
ACAGAACTCCCAGGACTCAAAACATTTAGTCTTCTTCTTAGGCAGTCCCTCGGAACCGAGGATGACTTGCTTCCACATTAAAAATGAGTTTGCAGGTGACTGATGAGTCCAATGCGGGACCTACAGTCTCTGTCACAGGTGGGGCAGACGGTGGTTGAAGGGGCTGGTGGGTGGGGTGCTTGGGTTGACGTGCGCTCCTTGCGCTTGGCTTCCGCTTGCTCCCGGCAAAGAGACTCGAGGTGTTCGGCACCTTCCCGGATGCTTCTCCTCCACTTTGTGCGGCCTTGGGCCAGGGATTCCCAGGTGTCGGTGGGGATGTTACACTTTTTCAAGGAGGCTTTGAGGGTGTCCTTGAAGCGTTTCCTCTGCCCACCTGGGGCTCTCTTGCCGTGCCGGAGCTCCGAATAGAGCGCTTGTTTTGGGAGTCTCGTATCGGGCATGCAGACAATGTGACCCGTCCATCGGAGCTGATTGAGCGTGGTCAAAGTTTCGATGCTGGGGATGTTGGCCTGTGCAAGAACACTGACGTTGGTGCACCTGTCCTGCCAATGGATTTGCAGGATCTTGCGGAGGCAGCATTGGTGGTACCTCTCCAGTGCTTTGAGGTGCCTGCTGTACATGGTCCATGTCTCTGAGGCATACAGCAGGGCAGGTATCGCTGCTGCCCTGTAGACCATGAGCTTAGTGCCGGGTTTGAGGTCCTGGTCTTCAAACACTCTCTTCCTCAGGCGACCGAAGACTGCACTGGCACACTGAAGGCAGTGTTGGACTTCGTCATCGACATCTGCCCTTGTTGACAGTAGGCTCCCGAGGTAGGTAAAACATTTAGTAAAATGCAGCAATACTCAAATGAGTGTCAGAATTAAGAGCTTGGAAAAAAATCCAATTTAAGTTGGGGGGTCAAATTGTGTAGTTAGTATCAATTGATGTAAAGTGAAGATTTTGGATAGAAATATATTTATTTAATACTGAATTTACCTCTCAGTGGTGCCACCAAGTGGCAATGGTGCAGGAATGTAAATGAGGCAGCACTGCAGCTCGAAAGGTGTGTACCCCACCAAAAAAAAGCGGTTTCCTGTGGAACTTCAGGAGGCAGCACCTCCTACAACAATATAAACATTACCAGCTGCATCCATGTTTTCTGGTGCCCACACAGTCCAGGCAATGAGCTCTTTCACTCAACGGCCTGCACCTACCTTCCCACTCACTGGGACACTACTGCACTGCTGAACTGTTTCCCGGAGAGCCAGTATTGTAAATAGGGAGCTCCACTTAATTCACCAACAACACTGCCACCCTGAACTGATTTGTTAAATAGATATGCAATGTTCAGATGCAACCACCGTATTCTTTGGCCGGAATTTTCATGCTGCCGTGCGTGCGGGGTTGGAGGCGGGGTGGGAGCAAAAGTCGCAAGAAGCGGGAGTGTGTCGGGAACCCGCCGTCATCCCGCTTCCTTGCACCTTTAACTCGGCCGCATTTGCTGGCGCGGCACAGACACGGATGGCAGAGGCGGACGACCTAATTTAGCTCATTAATGACTTGTTGTCAGACCCTTACTAGTGTTTTTAACCAGACATTTTGAATTTCACTGGATGGCCACGGGATTCACGCAGCTCAGGAACCATGCCTGTCAAGCTGAGGCGGAAACTCAGTGGCCATTGATCAAGGTCATTACTGCAGAGCATGGAAAGCACAATAAATACTCCCACATGACAGCTGCTTACTTGCCTAAGGGAAAGGCTCTTGCTGAGTGCATGTTGAGCACAGATTTAGGTGTCTACAGTTTGCAAGTCTTTCCTGCAACTTCAGAAGCCACTCTTACCTCACTGCTACTCACCATCACACCTTTGACAGATTGCTTCTCTTATCTCTACTTGACCTGCCATCTATTACATCAGCATGTGTGCTGTTTATACTGTCTCACCTTGGTCCTCAGAATCGGACCTCGATGAGCCCCAACAGCAGCAACACCAACAACCTTCTCCTCAACCACCTGATGCTCCACAGGCACAGAAGGCATCAGTGCAGGACTGCACTGCGCCGGAGGCGATACCCCCAACACAGGGTTTACAGGCAGAGGATGAGCTTCCTCAACATGACTGAGCAGCAGTGCCAAAGGAGGCTCAGGCTATCGTGCCAGGTCGTCGCAGACATTTGCAGCTTACCTGTAGCCCAGAGGATCTGGTGGACACTCCTTACCAGTGGCTGTCAAGTCACCCTTGCCCTCAACTTCTTTGCCTCAGGCTCCTTCCAGGGATTTGCAGCAGACATTTGCGGCACCTCGCAGTCGGCCGCCCACAGATGCATCTCACAGGTCACCGATGCCATGTTTGACAAGTCAGCCAATTATATCAACTTTGCCACTGATGAAGCCAGCGTTACTGAGCAGTCACTCGGCTTTGCCGCTCTGGCTGGCTTCCCACAGTTGCAGGTCATCATCGACTGCACACATGTGGCCACCAGGGCACCCCATTATCACTCAGGAGTCTTTGTAAACCACAAGGGTTTCCACTCCCTCAATGTGCAGCTGGTCTGCAACTATAGGAAGATCATCAGGCATGTGTGCGCCAAATTCACTGGCAGCTGCCATGACTCCTTCGTCCTGTGCCAGCCCTCAGCTTTTTGCACCGTCAAACACACTTACCAGCTAGCTGCTTGGAGACAAGGGCTATCCTGAAGATGTGGCTCATGAAACTCTTGAGGAGGCCAAGTACTGAGACCGAGGAGAGATATAATGAATGCTACATGTCCACCAGATGTGTCACAGAGTAAGCAATAGGCACGCTGAAAATGCGCTTCAAATGCCTTGACAGATCTGGAGGAGCCCTTCATTACACACCAGCCAGTGTCTCCAGAATCATCATTGTCTGTTGCGCGCTGTATAACATAGCACAGCGACGAGGATTAGGCGCTGCATGAGGAGCAAGGCGCAGAGAGCACAGCCTCTTCAGAGGAGGAGGAAGAGGAAGAAGAGCATCAGCTGTAAGAGGAGGAGGAGCAGGAGGAACCTGAGGTCCAGATGCCAGCAGCACCGGAGCACATTGCTGCCCGGGAGGCCAGGGATGGCCTTATCATGGCCAAATTTACTTAACTTCCTGCATTACACCCAATGGCTCAGTGGGTAGAACACTCGCCTCTGAGTCCAAAGGTTGCGGGTTCAAGTCCCACGCCAGAGACTGGAGCACAAAAATCTAGGCTGACACTCCCGTGCAGTGCTGAGGGAGTGCTGCTCTGTCGGAGGAGCCATTTTTCAGATGAGATGTTAAACCCAGGTCCCGTCTGCTCTCTCAGGTGGATGTAAAAGATCCCATGGCACTATTTCGAAGAGGAGCAGGGGAGTTATCCCTGGTGTCCTGGCCAATATTTATCACTCAATCAACATAACAAAAAAAAATCATCTGGTCATAATCATATTGGTGTTTGTGCGAGCTTGCTGTGCTCAAATTGGCTGCCGCGTTTCCTACATTGCAACAGTGACTACGCTTCAAAAAATACTTCATTGGCTGTAAAGTGCTGAGAGATTTCTGGTGTTCGTGAAAGGCACTACATAAATGCAAATCTTTTTTGTTTGTGTGGCTGCCACATGCTGTGCAAGGTTAACCCCCCACCCCGCCCCCAACACCACCATAAAGCATCCCAACATTGACCAAGCCATTCCTTTCACACTGACCACCATTGCTGGAGGTAATGTTATGTCTGACCATTCACTCCAACTCACTAAGCCACTTCCAAAGTAGCATACAAAAATGGGCAGGACTGGAAAGTGGTGAAAATAAAGTTTTTATATGTGACATAACAGTAGCGGAACATTAACAAAAACACTTCTTTAAACACCCATGTGCTTACCCTTCTGCATCTACTTCTGAGTAATTTTTTGTTTACTCGTGCTTCTACGAGGTGCAACCCCTGTGGCTTCAGCAGAGGTAGAGGCAGCCTGCTCACTTCCCTGCTGCAACTGCATAGACACTTTTGGTGGATGTCCTCTGGGTTTTGGAGCCTGTGATGGCCCCGCCAAAGTCTGCTGCTCCTGTGACTGTGCAGGGGCAGACTTGGCCATCGCAATACAAGGAGGCATCTGGGGCTCTGACTGAGGGGGAGACAAGGGGATGAGAAGTGTAAGCGCATTGAGAGGAGCCCCCACTTCCATTTCCCCTCTCACCATCATCCCTCTCATGGGCCACCCGCGCTTCCCTGCTAGCAAGGAGCTGGAGAGCACCTTGCTGCACAGCAGTGGGACCATGAGAACCCATGTCTACGTTGACATCCCTCCTTGAGAGGAGGTCTGAGCCCCTGCCATCTGTACTGAGTCAAGGAAGAAAAGGTAGGTTTTCTCTGTTGCTTCTTGTTGTGTATGTACCTTTAAGGGAATAACTGGTCTCAGACTGCAGTACCGGCAGTGACCACCCCTGTATAAAAGGCACTAGCAGCCTTCTGTAGTTTCAGTTTCCCAATTGTCTCCATTCAGTAAAGACTTGTTATAATCAACTCCTGCTGTCCGTGTCTCAATTATACACGGACATAATATTGGCGACGAGCAGATACGAACTTACCTACAGTCTGCACCACCTCATGGGATCCATTCCTGAAGCGAAGTGAGCAGAGGTCGAGGCCAGAAGGAAGAAAGAAGCAGTAGAAACGGGCGTCGACCGTGGGCATCCGCCCGAGTCAGCGAAGTTGAAGATTGCAGGAGAGGCTGTCGAGAGCGGGGCTTGGTTGCTGTCGATGGTGCTTCAGCTAATCGGGCTGGTGGCAGGTAGTACACTGATCCTTCCTGGGCTGCGGCGGTCTAGAACTCGAGCGGGTGGCTTGCAACGGGGCTGAGCAGCGTTGTCGGGAAGAGGAGAGAAAGAGGGTGGAGCACACAGGGCGCGGCCGGTGCTACGAAGCCGGGCAGCGTACAGACCCGAGAAGAGGGTGGCAAGAGTCTCACAGGGTTGTTCCACGCCGGGAAAATAATAAAATAAAAAAATTTAAAAAATATTAAACGCGCAGAAAGCCGCGAGGAGCTGCAGGTTGCCACAGAAACCGCGGAAAGCAGCGCTAGCAACAGCGGGGACGGCGGCAAATCGCGGGAGGCACCATCTTAATCCAGCGGGGAAGAAGGCAAAGCGTGGGAGGCGCCATTTTAGAGTTCCAAGATGCCGAAGACTGGCTGTATCACTGCCTTTGATAATGCAACAGAGGACTGGATCACGGATGTGGAAAGAGTCGAGGTATATTGCAAGGCAAACGAAATAGCCGATGAGAAAAAGGCATCGGTACTGCTAAACTTAATGGGCGCAAGAACGTACGGCCTATTGCGGGACCTGATTACTCCAGCCAAACCGAAGGCGAAGAGTTTTAACGAAATTGTTGCTATCCTACAGGAACACCTAAACCCTGCACCGCTGCTGATAGCAGAAAGATTTAAATTCCACAGGAGAACTCAGCATAAAGATGAGAGCAATGCTGAGTACCTTACAGATCTACGCAAGCTATCAAAGCACTGCCAATTCGGAGCAGGACTGGCAGATACCCTACGGGACAAATTTGTCTGTGGACTCCTGAGTGAAGGAACCCAGAAGAAGTTACTCTCAGAGAAAGAGCTGACGGTAGATAAGGCTTTCAGCGTAGCAGTATCGTATGAAGCAGCAGCCAGGGGAGCAGCGGAAATACAACAAAAGCCACAGGAATACGGCACCCACGAAATGACACGGGGATTTGCAAAATGTTATCGCTGCAGCAGAACTAACCATGACCAGAAGGATTGCTGGTCCAAGGACAAAATATGCAGGCAATGCAGAAAGATGGGACACATTGCACGAGTTTGCAGGTCTGGGAAGAAGACCAACGACAACAAAAAGGCTACTAAGGAACCGTACAGGAAAGTACAAAAGATGACGGACAGTAGTTCCGAAGACCAGATGAGCGATAGTGAATCCGGGAACAAGAGACTAAGCTGTCTTAAACTTCACAACGTAATCGCAAAAGAGGAGCACCGAACCATTTGGGTTACCCTCACGATAGCAGGGTCCCAAGTCAAAATGGAATTGGATACAGGATCAGCTTTAACCGTCATGAATCGACTAGACTACGAGCGGCTATTCTCACACATACCCTTGTGAGAGACATCCATTGTCTTGAGGACGTATACGGGGCAAAAAGTATACCCCAGAGGAAAAATAAGGGTGCCTGTCGAATACAACGGCAAGAAAATACAGAAATTGTATCTCTACATTCTGCAAGATGGTGGACCACCGTTATTGGGACGTGAATGGATCAAAAAGATAAGTTTAGACTGGCACTCCATTCAGGCACTGACGGTGGTGGGTAAAAAGGATGACGACGTCACTCCTGGACGATTGTCAACAATCTTAGCTGACGCCAAAGAGGTATTTCAACAAGAACTGGGCACTCTTAAAGGCATAACCGCCTCGATAAAAATAGAGGAGAATGCAATTCCCAAGTTTTTCAAAGCAAGACCGGTACCATATGCAATTCACCCAGCCGTCGAGGCAGAGCTGGAGAATCTGGAGAATGCAGGCGTGTTATCTAAGGTAGACTGGAGCGAGTGGGCGACACCCATCATTCCTGTCATGAAGAAAACATTAAACAATAAGTCTGAGGAGCCAAGGAAGGTTCGCATCTGCGGGGACTTCAAGGTGATGGTGAACCCAGTCCTTCACACAGTACAATATCCTCGTCCAAGGATAGAAGATATCTTCGCCTCACTATCTGGAGGGAAGCGTTTTACAAAAATTGACCTAGCACAAGCATGTTTGCAGATGGAGGTTGAAGAATCCTCTAGGAAGTATCTCACGATAAACACTCACAAAGGTCTTTACCAGTATAATCGACTGGTATTCGGAGTAGCATCAGCTCCGGCGATATGGCAAAGAGCGATGGAACAAGTCCTGCAAGGGATTCCGGGGACTCAGTGTTACTTGGACGACATCCTGGTGACAGGTGAAGATGACAGTGAACGCCTTGCCAACCTAGAGCAGGTGCTCACTAGACTACGTGAACATGGGCTACGAGCCAATCGCCCCAAGTGCGAGTTTTTTAAGAAACAGATATCATATTGTGGCCACGTGATTGATGAAGAGGGGTTACATAAGTCCCCTGACAAAATTGAAGCGGTAGTTATGGCTCCGGCGCCTGAAAATGTGTCGCAACTGAGGTCATTCCTCGGATTGGTGAATTACTACCATAAGTTTTTGCCGAATTTGTCCACAATTCTGCATCCACTGAACGCCCTACTACGAACGGGAGTAGCATGGAAATGGAGCGATGAATGTAAGCGGGCCTTTCAGGAGAGTAAGGACCTAATCGCTTCAAGAAAAGTATTGCTCACTACAACCCATCACTACCGATAAGACTGGCATGTGATGCGTCTCCCTACGGCATTGGGGCGGTACTGTCACATAAATTCCTTGATGGTTCAGAGAGGCCGATAGCTTTTGCGTCACGCTCGTTAACTTCAGCCGAGCGTAACTACGCTCAGATTGACAGAGAGGCCCTCAGCCTGGTGTGGGGGGTGAAGAAGTTCAATCACTACCTGCACGGTCAGAAATTTACTCTACTAACAGATCATCAACCTCTCGTCTCCATTTTCAACCCTCAGAAGGGCGTACCGATAATGACGGCACAACGGCTGCAGAGGTGGTCCCTTTTCCTAGGGGCACACCAATATGACATCGAGTACAAGGGAACTAAACAGCATGGGAATGCTGATGGATTGTCGCGCCTACCGTTACCGACGGTGGAAGAAGAACTGGCAGTGGATCCAGTGGAGTTATTCCACTCGACTATAGTCGAATGTCTCCCTGTGACGAATGCAAACATAGAAAAGGAAACACGAAATGACCCGACACTCTCCTGGGTCTATGATTTAATGGTGAAGGGATGACCAGCACATGGCGAACCACTGCTGCCAGCATTCTCGCCGAGAAGAGAACAGCTGTCAGTGTGCAGAGGGACCTTGATGTGTGGATCCAGAGTAGTAATTCCACCCAGATTGACGGATAGAGTGTTCAATGAGCTTCATGAGGGTCATCTGGGTGGGGTAAAAATGAAGAACTTAGCCAGAGCGTTTGTGTGGTGGCCAGGAATCGATAGAGAAATCGAAGAGATGACCAAGGGCTGTACAGGATGCCAGAAGGTCCAAAATGCCCCACCACAAGCTCCTCTACATCCATGGGAGTGGCCCTCATCTCCATGGCAAAGGGTGCACATTGATTTTGCTGGTCCCTTTATGGACTCGATGTTTTTAATTGCGGTGGATGCACATTCAAAGTGGCCAGAGGTAATAAAAATGTCCTCAACCACCACAGAAAAAACTATCACAGTCTTACGAACCATATTCGCCAGGAATGGGCTGCCTGAACAGATTTGCTCTGACAATGGACCACAGTTTGTGTCTGAAGAGTTCCGGAGGTTCTTAAAGAACAATGGTGTTAAGCATTACACATCCGCCCCATATCATCCAGCCACTAATGGATTGGCCGAGAGGTTTGTTCAAACATTCAAGAAGGCTATCAAGGCAATGTGTAATGAAGATATACCCCTACAACACAAGGTGGATAACTTCTTGTTTGCCTACCGGAATGCGACACATGCGGTTACCAACCAAACTCCAGCCATGATGTTCTTCAATCGAAGACTACGGTGCCGCTTGGATTTGGTTAAGCGAAACGTCCGAAGAGATGTGGAGAACAGGCAGTTTCAGAATATGAATGAAAGGCCGACCAGGAGTTTTAAGATAGGTCAACCAGTTTTGGCCCGGGACTACCGCACAGAGAAATGGCAGCCAGGAACGATCTGTACACAGCAAGGACCTCTAATGTATACCGTGGACGTTGGAGTGAGTATTGTGAGACGCTATGCTGACCAGATTCTAGAGTCACTGGAAAACGCCAACTCCACACCACGATCTGATACACCTGGCGATGAAACCGAAGTATCAATTGCATCTACTGCAGAATCGGTGATATTGGAAGCAGATGAACCAAACGACGACATTGATCCCGACTCAACCTCATCAGAAGAACTGGATACCCCAAAGAGGCGTTATCCAGACAGAATCAGGAAGCCTCCTCAAAGACTGAACTTATAATTGCTTAACCTCAACCAATGTATCTAGCAACTGTAATTGTAATTGTAATTAGTTATTATTTAGTTGTTAAATGAATGTTATGTACTGTTTATCTAAAAGGGGAGGAATTGTTGTGTATGTACCTTTAAGGGAATAACTGGTCTCAGACTGCAGTACCGGCAGTGACCACCCCTGTATAAAAGGCACTAGCAGCCTTCTGTAGTTTCAGTTTCCCAATTGTCTCCATTCAGTAAAGACTTGTTATAATCAACTCCTGCTGTCCGTGTCTCAATTATACACGGACATAATACTTGTCAAATGGAAGTAACATTTTCCATCACAAGGCAGTAGGTTTTGAAGTTACTCACTATGACTTACTTAGGAATGCCAACTCTTACCAGTTCCACCAGTCAGCTTTGGTCCCCGTTTGTCCTAGCCATATCTTTGGTGGGAGAGCAGTGGAATCCCCAGAGCAACGGCCATTTTCAGCCATTTACACCATTGCTCTGGGGTTTCTGGCAGTCTACGGCTAAAGTTACGACATCCCTGCAGAACTTTAGATCCAGCACATTGTCATCCAATTACCCAGCCTGTCAATGGCTGCCTGCAGTGATTAAATTGCTGCTTGTTTTTCAAATGGAGAGTTAACCATTCTGTATAGGGGAGTAGCACTAGCAAAAATAACATTTATTTTTGATGGCACCTACCAACTCAGTGATGAAAACAAGTAACAGGGTGGCCAAAGCATGCTTCTCTGATTTAATGTGGCTTTAGCTTTTTATCTCCGATGGACCATTTGTTGGATTCTTTATTGTTGGCTCAGCACACGGAGTTGACTTTAGTTACTGCAGGCTGTTTCTGCAAGCTGTGAATAATAATCCATTATGATATGCGGAAGCCCTTGATGTACATAAATTGATTACTACCATAATGCTGAACTTAAGGAAATAACTAGTGTAAAAACATAATGCCCAGAAATTCGGGTCCCAACGCGTGAGTGCACACGGGGTACTTGCACGTAGGCCCAACGAAAGTGCCGGTTTTGTGCATGCACTGCGCATGCGCGGGAAACCGGCACTTCCGTTCCCCTGAAAGAAGGTGGAACGCGTGCGCCAGAGAGGCAGCGCATGCGCATCGAACTTACGTTTTTTTTCCAGGTTTTTCCCGGGAGGGTAAGTCTCTAGCAGTTACATTTTTAAAAAGCAGGCGCAAGGCCTGCTTTTAACAAGGTAAGTGGTGAATTAATTAAAATTAAAACATTTTTCCCCACAGGTTTATTATTTTTAAATATTTTAAAGAAAGGTAAGTTTATTTTTAGCCCTGTTAGAAAGTGTAATTAATTTTTTCAAAAATTTAAATTGTTTAAAATAGTTATTACATGTAATTTATATAGTTATTTTAAAAATGTGATTAAAAAAAAAAATTATTTGAAGTTTTAGCGATGTTTTGGGGCCTTTTGTATTTATAGGTTTGACAGCTCTTCCTGTCAAACTTATGAATGAAGCATTCCCTGCTACCATTGGCTCTCCATGGCCCACGTGATCCCAGGGGACGCATCGAACTAACTGCGCCCCTGGGATACGCAAGCACTGTGCGCCGGCAGTTGGAGCAGGCCCAGGATCGGAATTCCACGCGGGCCTGCGGGCCCACAGCTCAACGGCTGGCGCGCTAGGTAAGTGCAGGTCGGGGGCTTGCACCCGCGGGAAGCCTCCGACCCGAATTTCTGGGCCAATAGCTGTTGATCTATCTCAAATTAGGGAGAGGTAAATGACAATTCTAAGGAAGAGGTCATAGCCCTCATTGTTCCTCTCTTCTATCTCCATTGGTGCATTTTGATTAGCACATTTGCATAACCGGCAAAGGAGGTGGGGGGGGAATCATAATTTTCTCTAAATTAAACTTAAAATGATACAAAAATCTGATACTCAAAATGGAAAAAAATGATTGAGAAAAGTTAGAGAATAGATTTACAGTAGAAACGATTGGAAGTAGCATAGCTCCGTCGGGCTACTTTTGGCTGAAATTGAACAACGTTCAATCTAGAATGGTGAATTAGGACCAGGACTGCAAAAATAGAGAATTGGATTTGCAGCTAGATCGACGTTTCTAGTGCAATAGCCTTCATACTATTCAGCAGCCGAATAAACAGTGCATGATGGGATATGGCTTTAGTTAAGTAAAAAAGTTTGCCTCTAAAATAAATACCTTAGGAACGACAATAAATCACTGCTAGTCACACAACCCCTGGCTACTCATCTCAAAACTTTTACATAATAACCTTCAGTGGTTTATAAAAGGTATTCGAATACACAAGTAAGTCAGTATCAACAACAACTTGCATTTATATAGCGCCTTTAAAATAGAAAAATGTCCCAAGGCAACGCTTGACCGAGTAAATAGTAAAATAAAAAAGTGTCAAGTGATATATTGCCATGACAATCATTATCTCACGCATAAGCGGCAGCCAATCTTCTGCCAGGCTTCGGTGCTAAAGTTGGCACCACTCCTCCAATTAGTTCTCACTTACCATTAAAAGTATGCTGGAGTCAGCGGCACTGATTTTCCTCAGCCTAGCTGTCTCTAAATCAGAATTCAGGCGTATCCTGGGTACACAAGTCTGGCACTCCCTTCACAGTCAATATCAACATGCCTTGTAACTGATGTTAACAGATAAGGTTCGTAGCGAAGGATCATCCAAAATAAAAAGCATGAGGCAAAAATACAAGAATGAATTTAAGGTTATTCTTTACAAAGCAGATTTTTTTTTTTTACACAATCTTCTATAGTCCATAGGTTGGGCCAAGGGGAGCGGGAGTACTTTATATCTATAGGCTGTTATAATTATACCATTGCACGAGCATTGTTACATATTTTATGGTAAAAGTACCTTTAATTTTCAATGACATTCTCCAGTCTATAATTTCAATAGATTTTAGAATTATTGATAGAAAAAATGTCACATATACAGGGGTCTGAGCTTTAAAAAAACATAAACCCACTGTATATTTATTCAGAATATGTACTATTAATTAAATGGCATAGCAATCTGTATACTTTTGCATTTACCTTCTTCTGTCAGCAGGAAGAATTACAAAACTTTAATTCAATTGATTACAGCGGTCTTCAGGTGGAATTAGCTAACTTTCTCCACAGAATCTGCTTAACACATACATTATATAAAATGCAGTATTAAGAAAGAAAGGATTGAATATTCTGGCTATATTAGCTGTACTGATTTTTTTTTCATGATTGGCAAAACCATATAGATCAGGTTACTTTCTACATAAGGTTAGTGGGGATATTGGTATTCACTGCATAATATAGCAACCACTATTAGAGGAGAGACTGGAATTAGGTCTTAATGTTCTTTCATGTTGTGCTGAAACTACTTTCTCTACTCATTTTTGTTAATACAAGCCTATTTTTGATTTTGTATTTGGCCATTCTTCTGTGTCATATGTAACGGCACATTTTTAAAATTTGTTTCTGGGATGCAGGCGTCACTGGCAAGCCCAGCATTTATTGCCCATCCCTAGTTGCCCTCAAGGAGGTGGTGCTGAGCCACCTTCTTGAACCGCTGCAGTCCGTGTGGTGAAGGTACTCCCACAGTGCTGTTAGGGAGGAAGTGCCAGGATTTTGACCCAGCGTCGATGAAGGAACAGCGATATATTTCCAAGTCAGGATGGTGTGTGATTTGGAGGGGAACTTGGGAGGTGGTGGTGTTCCCATGTGCCTTCTGCCCTTGTCCTTCTAGGTGGTAGAGGTCGTGGGCTTGGGAGGTGCTATCGAAGAAGCCTTGGCGAGTTGCTGCAGTGCTTAATGTTTCTTAAAGCTGAATCCTGTATTAGTGGTATTTTACATCATTTATATTCATTAATTCTAAAAAACTATTTACAACCAACTGAATTTATAAACCAGAGGCTTTCATCACAACTTAAAAGGTACTTTTACCATAACATGTGTGACAATATTTTTTTTTCTGACCATGCTGACCGTGAGCACTTCCTTATTAGAAATGTAGACTGTAATCTGATCTCCTGCCAGGAGATTCCTGTAATGACAGTGCTTTTTCCACAAACTAATAAATGCTAGATCCATGGAAATCACGGTAAATTGATCCACATCATTGCTTCTACAGCAACAATCAGCAGTAACCAAAAAACTTCAGTGTCCAACTTGTGGATTCTGTTGTGAAGTGTTGGGGTGAAAATAAATTCACATCTAAACCGTGTAAAAGTAAAAAGATGCAGTTTATTATTTTATTATCAGAGCTCTGGGAGAAGCGTCTCAGACCCCGCGAACACCTTCTCAACTTTACATAGCTGTTAGGCCCCTTTTATACACCTCAAGGAGCTGAAAAAAAGTACAGAAAATACATAAATTCACATGGTTATTACATCACTGCCTTAGCAACAATTGTTCTCCAGTTAAAATCTTTCAAAAACAGTTTATTGATAACAAAATCTAGTCTTTCAATTGATTGGACAGCGTACAATAGCTAATTGACCATATCCTGCAATGATTCTGGCAGTTAAGCCCTCATGACCCTTATTTGGTCTACAATACTGGGCTGCAGGTCATAGGTTACTTACAAACAACTCGTTTGTAACTGAGCCCCTTCTTTCTGTTTTGCTTCTTATCTCTGTCACTTGGACCATAAGTTCGGTTCTACAAACTGCCAGACCATGTTTACTAGGCTGAGGTTCCTCTTTCCTACCTTTCCGAAACTCAGAATAACTATTAATATATACTATGCAAGCCAACTGCCAATTCTGCGAAGCCATTTTATTTCTTTATGTTACCACTCTAAGTTTAGCTGATATTTTATTAAATCTTTCTCACACTTCAGCATTAGCTGTGTGTAGCCTGGTGGCTATGCCTTATCTTATTCTTGTAAGGCTCTATTGTATAATGTCCTTGGGCTGGGCTGGTTTATCGCCACCTGGCTTCTTCTCAGCTCTTGGTGATCTTGCACATGACCCCTCTCTCTGTCCTTTGTCTGAAGTAATTTGTTTGCCCTGCATTTTAAACACTGAAAGGATTTGCTTTAACCCTTTCAGAAGTATGCACTAATTACTTGACATTGCATCATAAGAGATGGACTGGTATCACATTTTAACTTGCATGAATTAAAAGGCCACATCCAACAAATTTTGGTAAAGGCGGTGGTGTATGGGTAGAGATCAGATTACAGTCTGTCCATCGCCAATCAGCAAGTGCTCACTGCGCCCAGCATTGTCACAAAGAAATATATTGTCACATATTTTATGGTAAAATACCCTTGGGTTGCAACGAGAGGCTCGATGCTGGGAGCCGTAATCGATATGCTAATCAAACTGCCCCCAAACAAACAGCATGATGATCTCTGGTCTACACTGATAAATTGCCGAGCAATTGTTGTTATAAATATGTTTAGCAGTTTGATATTATATGATTAGTTCTACTGGTCAGGCAGCCCCTGGTAACTGAGGTGCACAGTGTTATAACTCCATCTACTGTATATATCTGCAAAAGCAGGTTTCACATCTTTAAAATATATTAACAATCAAAGTAGAAGAGTTAAATACAATAGTGTTATCAATAATACTACTCAAGGCTGAAACCACTGCTAGTACTGTATGCATTTTATAAGCTACAGTGTGGGTTTTAACTGATGCTATAATAGATTATAGAACTATTTTAAATAGTTGAAATGTTTTCTATTTGATAACCAGCACATTTTTATACAGTAGCAAATATGGAATTTTCTTATATTTTTATTTGCAGTATCCATTATGCGGAATCACCTCAGCTCAATCCTTGATATGTTGTGAGCAATGTTTTTTAATGTATGAATTATATTCTTTGAGATTGGGATTTTACATGCTATTTGGTCTATATTCAGGAAACGTGGTGTTGCTAAAGCAAAGGTTAAGAACCTGACCCCCGTGACCTATGCTGATTAACCCTTTATAAGAATATAAATGCAAGACCTACCTCTGAGCTTTAGCCGGTATTTTAATTCAGTGAAGATTTTCTAAATCTGTATTTGTATTTATTAAGTGGTGATAATTGTAAGAATAAATGAAAACTGATGTGAAAAACAAGTATCGCACAGAGGCAAAAAACAAGTAAAAATGATTTGGAGGGACAGTCGGTCCAGGCCATTTTGTACGCCTGTTATTGGGTAAGTTTTTTAAAAAATTGTCATATTAGGGTGCATACAGAAGCAAATATAACAAGGAAATATGCCGCATAAATTTTTGCTTGCGGATTGCTGGGATCATAGAAAAACCCTCTACCCCACCACTACCTTGATTGGGGAGAATGACCATGATCAGCGGGACTTCTAATTGCTCCGGAGCTGCTCCACTGACCATGGTCATATTTATGGCTCCAGTTCATTTATATTGGGAAAGGAGGAGTTGGCAGCCAAAAGGAAAAAGGTGGCTGCCAAAAGAGATTTTTTTTTTTTTTTTTTACTTGTGAATATTTTTACTTTTGTAGATGGGCCCTGTGCACAGCTATTCAGAGGGATTGGGAAGGGCCTTGATCACATTGTCCTCTAGAACCCCCTTCCACCAACATCTGAATACTGGACGCCAGAGCCTAACAGGCAGCCCCTGCGCATCCAGGTTTCAAAGAGTGCAAATGGAAGGAAAAACAGCACAGGCTGCGCTTCCCTCATTTGCATGTTGTTAAGTCTGTGGGTTGTATTGTAAATAATACACAGACTCCACGATTAACAAAATAACAGGTCTTTACTATTCAGAGGTTCGGGCGATTCTGCCCTAGTTAACGTATCACAACCCTTATATACTGGTGTGGTCACTATCGGTATTACAGTATACATGAGCCAACAAATAGTGCCACACCGAAAGTAGTGCTCTTAAAGGCGAACGGTTACATTCTATAGTTCCCTTAAAGGTAAACGGTTACATACACAACACTCCTCCCTTTTTAGCTTATTACTTACAGAATCCCCTTTAAACATACAATCTTCAACTTCATATAACAGTTTACAGATATACTCTCGATGGAGTCAACGTCATATAACAGTTTACAAGTTCAGTCTCTGTGGAGGTTTCCGGATCCTCTCTGGATAACGCCGAAGTGGTGTCGTCATTCCTAGCGGCCCAGTAGGGGTGCCTGGCAAAATCGATTCAGCTGGAACAACAGTGTCAGGTTCATCTGATTCCAATGTTACTAGATCAGCAGTAGGTGTTCTAGGTATTTCAGTTTCAACATTACTCGGGTCAGGTGGTGAAGTCAAGTGCTCATTTGTGGCGGACTCTATGAGCTGGTCAACATGGCGCCTTATTACATTGTCCCCAATGTTCACCGTGTACATCAACGGGCCTAGCCTTTTTTTAATAGTTCCAGGCTGCCATTTTTCTGTACGATAGTCCCGGGCCAAAACTTGTTGCCCCATCTTGAAAGACTTAGTTGCCCTGTCATTGATGTTCTGGAATTGCCGGTTCTCCACGTCCCTTCTGACATTGGGTTTAAGTAAATCCAGCCGGCATCTTAAGCGTCTGTTAAAAAACATCATTGCGGGAGTTTGATTTGTGACCGCATGTGTTGCATTTCGGTATGCCAACAAAAAACTGTCTACCTTATGTTGTAGACTTATGTCTTCATTACTCATGGCCTTTACGGCCTTCTTGAAGGTCTGGACGAACCTTTCAGCCAACCCATTGGAGGCGGGATGGTATGGGGCTGATGTGTAATGTTTAACCCCATTGCTCTTTAGGAATTTCTTGAATTCCTCGGACACAAATTGTGGTCCGTTATCGGAACAGATCTGTTCCGGCAGGCCATTCCGAGCAAACATGGTTCTTAACACCGTGATGGTTTTCTCCGTCGTGGTGGTGGTCATTTTAATTACTTCCGGCCACTTGGAGTGGGCATCTACCGCTATCAGGAACATCGAGTCCATAAATGGACCAGCAAAGTCGATGTGCACTCTTTGCCAAGGAGATGAGGGCCACTCCCATGGGTGCAGAGGAGCCGGTGGTGGTGCGTTCTGAACCCTCTGACATCCTAGGCAATTCTTGGTGATCTCCTCTATGTTCCCGTCGATGCCTGGCCACCACACAAATGCTCTCGCTAAATTCTTCATCTTTACTCCACCCAGATGTCCTTCGTGCAGCTCCTTGAGTACTTTCTTTTGGAGTTTGGGCGGAATCACCACTCTCGACCCACACATTAGGGTTCCTCGGCACACCGACAGTTGTTCTTTCCTCTGTGAGAATGCCTGCAGTGTTGGTTCGCTCTGTGCTGGCCATCCCTTCACCGTTAAGTCATAGACTCGTGAAAGAGTCGGGTCATTCCTTGTCTCCTTCTCAATCATTGAGTTTGTTATCGGCAGACATTCCACAATGGACGAGTGGAACAACTCCACTGGGTCCCCTGTACTCGCTTCTTCTACTGTCGGCAATGGCAAGCGTGATAACCCATCGGCATTTCCGTGTTTTGTTGACCTTTTGTACTCAATGTCATACTGGTGTGCCCCAAGTAAGACTGACCATCTTTGTTTTTCGGATCCACTCCCGTCCTAGAAGTGGTGGACCTCCCTCAGGCAGTACATACAGATCCAGACGGCGGTAATTTTTGTCTTTGTATCGCACATTAACTCCTGCCTTCCCAATAGGGAATACTTTGTGTCCCGTGTATGTCTGTAGTACTAATTCTGTATTCCGTAGTGGAATATGTTTGAAAAACTTTTTATAGTCATGCTTATTCATGACCGTCAATGCCGATCCCGTGTCTACTTCCATTTTGACTTTGGCCTTTTCAATCCGCAGCGTCATCCAAATGGTTTGTCTGTCAGCTTCGTTGTTCACGTTGTGAATTTTTAGACTGTCCAGTCCCTTGTATTTGGAGTGTGAGTTGGACTTTTGTTCCCTTGGACTCCTCTTGTACCCTTTTTTTGCGGACTCCCTCTTCTTGTCAGTCATTCTTGACCGGCATACTTTTGCTATGTGCCCGATCCTGCCACATTTCCTACATTCTTGGTTCTTAAACCAGCACTGATTCTGGTCGTGCGTTGTCTTTCCACAACGGTAGCATTTGGAAGTGCTTGCAGTAATTTGATCCTTCAGCACTGCTACGATCTCTTCGAAGGTCTGGTCCACTGGTTTAACTGGTGCTATTAGATGTTTCAAGAGCCCATATGTTTTTGCTCCCATCGAATTTAACAAAGTTATTGCCTTGTCGTATATGGCTACGCAATATATTCCTATGCGTTCCACATACGTGGCCCAGTCTTCTATTTCAGCATTAAAATCATTAATATTTCCTCGCTTAGGCATCTTCTTCTCTTTCCGAGAACAGCACAAGTATTTCTTTACTTATTATTAATTTTCTTCTCTTCTTGAGAACACCACAAGTATTGCTTTACTTATTCTTATTTTTCCTCTCTTCTTGAGAACACACCAGCCTTTCTGAAAATTCTTATTAATTTTCTAAGATGGCGGTTTCCCGCTTCTGTCTTCTTCCCCAGCGGTTTTCCCGCGAAAAATGGCGGCTTTCCCGCGCTTCTCGCTCTCCCCGCCCACTTCAATGGCGGTTTTCCCGCGCTTGCCGGTCTTCACCCGTCCCCCCCGACGCTGTCTTTCAGCCCGAGTGCGGCCCTTATCAGCGGATGCGATCGATGGCCCGGCTGCGCCTCGCACTTGAAAGCAGCCCGGCCCTTATCAGTGCTTGCGATCGATGGCCCGGCTGCGCCTCGCACTCCAAAGCACTTATCTCCCGATCGCGATCGATGGCCCGCGCTGTGCACCGCGGCTCTCGCGCCTTCAATTTCTGCAGCCGCTGCCCTTTTCAGCCCGAGTGCGGCCCTTATCGGTGGTTGCGATCGATGGCCCAGCTGTGCCCCTCACTTCAAAGCGGCCCGGCCCTTATCTGCCGATCGCGAGCGCCTGTACCTCTGTCTTCCCAGCCCTGTTTCTTCTGCACTCCAGTTTTCAGTCACTGATGGAGGCTGCAGGGTCCTAATGCCTGTCGCTTCCAGTGGGGTGGTGAGGATTGAAACCTCTCTTCAACGTCCTGTCTTTGGACGGAGCCGCCGTGGAATAACTGCCGCAGGGTTCGAATCCCATCCTCGTCGCCAGTGTTAAGTCTGTGGGTTGTATTGTAAATAATACACAGACTCCACGATTAACAAAATAAAACAGGTCTTTACTATTCAGAGGTTCGGGCGATTCTGCCCTAGTTAACGTATCACAACCCTTATATACTGGTGTGGTCACTATCGGTATTACAGTATACATGAGCCAACAAATAGTGCCACACCGAAAGTAGTGCTCTTAAAGGCGAACGGTTACATTCTATAGTTCCCTTAAAGGTAAACGGTTACATACACAACACATGTCTTTATCATTCACCCAATAGGTATAGCCCTCAGAAAATTTCAGGCTGGTGGGGCTGGAGCAGCGCACATTTCCAAGTTGCTTTCCATCTCCAGCTACCTCAGATCTGCAAAAAAATGGTGCGTGTGGTGGAAAGTTGAGTCTTGGAGAAACTGTACCCGAACACCAAGACACATTTCAGAGATTTTCCATAGCCTACTGCATGCCATATCAATCCTGGTTCAGCAAAAGATGGGGCCCCATGTGATCACAATGGCAAATGATGGTTAGAGAATGGTGTAAAGCAGGCTGACTGCCTATTCAGTTGGCTCGAGAAGTGTTTATGCAACCCGGAATGATACAAGTTAGGGTGAAAAATAAATAAAATATGGGGGGGGTGGGGGGAACCTTTTTCACTAATATGGTACTCAATAAGGGCAAAGGTGTATAACTTTACTCTCATTAAACATCATAAATTGAGAAAAGGCAACGGGGCGGGGGCAGAGATAATAAGATTTCAACTCGTGTTAGTAAGTGCAAAATTCTGCAGTATTGTCTTCTCAATTGCCACCACCCCCCAACCCTGCCAACATTCTGTTCAAGTAATAGTAATAAGCTTATGTAATATTACCAGTTTGCGTTTTGTATTCACGTCTATTCACGTGTAAAATAAAAGGAAAAGCATGGAAAGCAAGTTAAATAGTGGGAAACTGAACATTTATTATAGCTCTGTTACAGAGGAAGGTTGTGTCTTAAACTGTCAGATAAAATTCTAGCCTTAAGCTTGTTATACCATAAATAATCCTTTGGTTTAACTTTAAAAATGAACATATCTTCCTAAAATATATGAATAGGTGAAATAACCCATAATACACTGGAAATAGAATGCACAGGTCACACCGTGATTTACAGTGTTACGATGATTAGGTGAAAACTCAAAGTCAATGCATTCACAAGGTTTATTACACTAATAAGCTTAAGCGTTATAATTAGATGATTATGTACATCTTAAAGTTTCTTTTAAATGTAGTACATCTAACTATTTAGAAGCTAGCGGGCCTCTAATTTGTGTATATTTATCCACCTCAAGTATTTAAAAAGGATACTTACAGAAAAATGAAAGTCAGAATTAGAAGTTACAATTGTCTATCATTTTCATTATATAAAACTGTCAAGCTAATATTTCTTATGGAAGTTGATGAGTGAGCTACAGTTTTTAAGCTTTTAAAACTCTAATAACACAGTCCTTATACTGCGGGTTTAATGTTTGAAACCTGGTTGTATGTGGACTCATCAGAAGAAGGTGATCTACTTTTAAAAAAAGTATCACAATAATTAGTACCATATTATTGTCTGCTATTTCTTAGTTCAAATGTTGTATTCGGGTTACACACCCAGCTTACTTTTTAGTGGTCTATGCTTCCTGGTCACTCTCTCACTGGGATTGTGTTACTGTATCATAAAGTACAGGGTTTGAAATGCAAGAAAGTCAAATTTTTCTACCACATCTGTACCCATCTAATTTCCTGTTACTTTAACAATGAAAACAGGCATTTAATAAAGCAACTACAAACCAGATGCAATCCTGTCAATGGTTGAATTGGTTTCAGTTACTTAAACAACATTCAAAAGTTTGAGCTGGCAAAATCGCCAGTGTGGGCTTGCATCTTGCAGGTACATAGTTCATTAAACCAAATACTAAACTACACTTCAAGTGTAGGAGATTGGGTGACACAGTGTATAAATCACATCTTTCGAATTTGATCCAAATCCAGCCCATCTGAATGGGCCTAAAGTCTCTATTCACCCATAAGAATCTTTTGTGAAATGAATTGGGCAGTCTTAATCACTTCCTGCAGACACAGACCCATAACACAAAACTCCCCAAAATCTGTGACTCAACTGGTAATCTGACTTAGATATCATAGGATGAGTATTGTGGGAAATGGAAAAATTCAAGACAATAAATATCATAAGAGGTGCTCTCCGGAGATTGAATTCATTGCTCATTATTGCAGCTTTACGCCAACTTACCTGACTTGGTTTAACTTCATACTGCTACTTAACGCCCAAGTGAAACCTTTGTCCAAAATTAACACGCTCAGGGGAAGAAATTCATTATAGCCCCATTTGAGGCGGTAAATTAAAAAAGTTTGGAACATTAGCGGCAGGCGCTAATGTTTCTAAACTTTAAAAAAATTCGGTTTTGCGCTCCAAGAAGGAAGTGAAGCACTAAATCAAGCTCCACTTCCTTCTTGGAGCGCAATCGGCAGCAGGCGGGGCGGCGACTTCAGGAGCTGCACACTGGGCCATGCAGCGCTGCCGCGTTCAAAGGCTCCTTCCCTCCCTTAAAGGGAAGGACCATCGCTACAGACTCTGCAATAGAAAAATTACCTACCTGGAGCACCAAGGCAGCTGCTTTCCCACGCGATCTGCCCGGCACTAAAGCAGAGCGCCAGGCTGATTGATCGCGGGCAGGAACCCGCAAAAAAAGTAGAATAAGAAAGGTACTTTTTTTTTAAATCTCCCTTGGACAACTCACCTTTAATCATTGCCCCAGAAGCGGCCAGCTGCCCGCCTCCTGCAGTTGTCGGTGTTTTCACCTGGCACTGCTGCAGGGGGCGGATGTCAATTTCAGGTCCGGGGCACTAGCGGGACAATGCGCATGGCGATGACATCACGATCTCCAGGCAGAGGAGATCGAGGTGCAACACTGTAGCACTGCCGCAAAACTCCCGCCGAATATGTCAGTGCCGCGCCCGGTCACAAAGCCATCTCCTTACCACGCCGTTAAAAATTAACTTAACACTTGATGGACAAGCCCCAACTTGTTCTGGCATGTTTAGTGGATATCTTATCACGTAAGTACCCCAACCTCATGCCATTCCGTGTATTTGAATGCCGAATCTTTTGGCGAGATATCGGTATATCATAACTCTGGAGGAGCAGGGCAACTCGGCAGTAACTTCCTGAGTTCCACGCATGTGTGGTCACCGGAAGTTGTTGACTGATTTACTCTTTAATAACAGTGAGCACCGTTAGCCTCACTGTTATTTCTACCGCAAAATCCGGGACATTGACAAACAAATTCAAAACTTAACCACAGCTCCCATTGTCTCTCGGCTAGTGGGTGCTGGTAATTTAGGGTGGGTGCGCCAGTACTTAAGGGAATGGAGGAAATTGTGGATTCTTGCTGGGATGGGGATCTCCGATGGGTGTCAGACTGAAGATCGGTTCTGACAAAGGGGCATAAACCTGAAATGTTAACCCTACCTTACTTTCTCAGCCAATGCTGCTTGACCTGCTGCGGCTTCCAGCATTTTCTGTTTTTAGTTTAAATATTATAGAATCAGAGCACAGAAGGCCATTCGGCCTATCTTGTCTGTGCTAGCTCTGAAGAACTATCCAATTAGTCCCACTCCCCTGCTCTTTCCACCACCTTTCAACTAGTGCATTCCAGATCATAACTCGCTGCATAAAAAAATTTGCATCTCCTCCTCCCCCCACAATCCCCTGGACTTTTTTTGCCAATTATCCTAAATCTGTGTACTCTGGTTACCGACCCTCCTGTCAGTGGAAACAGTTCCAGATATATAGCAGCTTTTATATTGATCTTCAGCTACTGGCTTCCCATAGCCTAGGTCTCCATGAGCAGCAGCTGGGTGAAGGCAAAACTGCCAGATTTTGTTGAGATTGATGGCCAAGAATGTATTGATTTCTTTGTGGGTTCAATGACGAGGCATTTATGAAAGAGAATGAGTTTTAATCTAAAGTCTGTTCAACTCTTTATACAGCATTTCAGGAGACACCCTGCTAGTGATGCATCTAGAATGAAACTGAAACTAAACCAAACTGCCTTGCTTGTCTTAGTCACATGCCCTCTGCTGGTCAGGCACAAGCAATCAATACATGCAATCATGCTGGTAAGGCATCATAATCGAACAGGCAAATACCATCTCTATTTGCTGATATCATTACAAAGAAGACCTGCTTTTCCATTGATTTCAGCACCTGTTGTCACTCACTGAAAGTGTCGTGTTAAGGGAAGCGTGATTTAGGATCCCCCCTCTCCTGATGACATCAGGATAGTTTATTGCATTAGATGTTTTGTATATTATATCATCTCTTAACATGATGACACAATTACATTCCGCACAGACCAATTTGCCACAGCCATTCTGCACATGCACAATGGTACTGGGTCAGAGGAAGACTGATTGCACTTGCGCTGTGTAATTTTGGAAGTGATGCTCTTGGATGATCTCCCAATCATTTTAATTTTATTGACGTGTTAACACAAAAAAACAAGCTGGTGAGAACTCAACATGGTTTATAAAGGGAGAAATTAAGTTAATAAGTTAGAACTATGAATAATAATTGTTAACTTTCATTTACTACATTTTATGCATAATGTGGATTTTTGTTAGTCTTGGAAATTCTATTATGCACGCCAGCTCATGAAGTCAATTCTTTATTCATTTATATGGTAATCAGTTCCAAGTGCCTTGTATTTATTTCTTGTATTGCAGATGTGGACAATGCTTAAGGCAGACATCAACATTCTTATCAATTATGGTAAGTAATCTATAAAGCCATACACACACCTGCTGCCTTAGTAGAAAATGTAATTCTTGCAGTGTTGGAAGTTTCAGATTGTTGCACATTACATACAGGAAATAGATAAAAGATTAAGGCCTAGAAATTGGGTTCTGGCGCCAAGTTCGCCTGGGCGCTGGTTTTTGCGCAGCGTTCAAAGCTGTAGCGATCATCAGAAATTCAGTTGAAGTGCCCCTAGAGGGAAACAGGGCGAGGCTCGAGGCGCTCCGCCTCCCTCTTAGGGCGCTGAAACTGAATATCGCAGCGCAACATGCGCACAGCACGCTGCGGTACTGCAGGCCTTCCTCCCACTGTTAAGGGGGAGGGGCCTGTAACAGTGCGAACCCCGATCGCGAGTGCCGGCAAAAGAGCCTGGCACCAAGGAGAAGTGCCGGGCTCTCGGGAAACAGCCGGCAATGCCGCGGGGGGGGGGGGGGGGGGAAGAACCAGGAGGCCGGGGACTAGGAGCTAAAGTTTTAGCATCAAGAAATATATTCTAGATGCCAAATTTAAACTGACTATGTGAAGCTTTTTATTTCCCTTCATGCCTCACTCGCATTCAGTTCACACCCTTCTTACAGGCAGTGTAGTGATAACAGGTACTGCACTATTGAAGGCAGTACCTTAGGAACATAGGAATAGGAGAGAACAGAAAATGCTGGAAATACTCAGCCGGTCAGGCAACATCTGTGGATAGAGAAAGAGAGTTAACATTTCAGGTCAATGACCTTTGAAACGTTAACTCTTTCTCTCCCCACAGATGCTGCCTGACCCGCTGAGTATTTCCAGCATTTTTTGTTTTTATTTCAGATTTCCAGCATCTGCAGTATTTTGCTTTTGTAGGAATAGGAGTAGGCCATTCAGCCCCTTGAGCCTGTTCCCCCATTCAATTAGATCATGGCTGAACTATATCTTAACTTCCCAATTAGTCATTAGTTCTGAGGTCCCATGGGTGGTGAAAATATTGCATTGCTCACAAGGAGGGCATTGCCCTGGTTGGCCAAACGTTTTCCAAAAAAGAAAATCTATTGTTACCTTAAATTCTCAATGTGAATAAGCTACATTAAGCACACAGAATAAAAGACAAATAATTACGGACACTGGGATTGACAACCTGACAAGAATCTACATTAAGGCCACCAGAAAAATCTTTAACCCTTTCACTTTTTAATTCCTCACCAAGGAAACATCTGGGGTTTACCACTCCGTCTCTGCCTAAGAGTTAACACTGCCTAAATTTGGCTTGCCAATTGTCTTATCTTAACTGGTTCAGATTATTTTGGCATGAACTAACGGTTTATTAACCTTAGAATCAATGGGTCAGATTTTGCTGTAGCAGAGCATCTCACAGCATCTGCCATTAGTTAGACTTGCCCCTGTACCCTTCAGCTCGAAAAATGTTTACCCACAAAGTTGCTGAAAGTGTGAGCGTAGTGAGGGAAACAGGGCATCTAAGATCTTAACCAATGAGATTTAAGGATTGGGAAATAAACACAGGAAGGACTGAGGAGGGTTAAAGGGGGTGAATTCAATCAGGTACAGAAAGAGACAGAGGGACAGCAAGATTGGATTGAGAGTGGGGGGACAAAAAGAGACAGAAAGGATTTTTCTTTTAATTTGACCTTTTTAAAATCTTCCCGAAAAATCCAAAACCTGAATAAATGAGACTCCACACTTGTAGTTAATTTTCGGTGCCAGAGAGGTTGATTGGCAGTCATTAACACTTATCACATCGTTAAGAGTACTTATGCTTATAATGACAAGACTTAACTTTCTGTGGCAAGTTTAATTGCAGATTAATGGGCAAATACAGCAAGTTCCTAATAGAAAATATGGAAGTAACAGCAGGGCAGCAGAACTCTGACAGCAACTTTTGAATATTCACATTTAACCGCGCATCTGCTCCTTGCGTGAAGTTGCTGTACCATTTACCCATAAATAATGGTGAGTGCCATTAGCCTTGCCGTTATTTTGACAGGGCAACGGTAGAATTATGTTACTGGACTAGCAATTCAGAGCCCTATACTAATGATCCAGAGGCACAAGTTCAAATCCCACCATGGCACCTGGGGAATTTAAATTCAATTAATAAATCTGGAATAAAATGCTAGTGTCAGTAATAGTGACCATGAAAATACCAGATTGTCGTAAAACCCATCTGGTTCACTAATATCCTTACCCGGTCTGGCCCACAGCAATGTGGTTGACTTGTAACTGCCTTCTGAAATGGCCTAGCAAGCCATTCAGTTGTAACAAACCACTACAAAAACTGCAGCGGTTTAAGAAGGTGGCTCAAGGGCAATTAAGGATGGGCAATAAATGCTGGTGTTGCCAGCGACGCCCACATCCAGTGAACAAATTTTTAAAAAGTTCTCGATCAGTTATCAGCACTTAAACATTGAGAATGCAAATAATTGGTAGGGTTAACTGATGAAATAAATAAGATTACGAAGACAGTTTAGTTGTCACAGTAACTCAGCATCAACTGCTTGCTGATTATAAATTTACAGTTGAGGTCAGTGTCTGAAATTGATATAAAGTGGTGACATACATTTAGGATTCCTTAGATAGCTGTTAATATATATTACCAGTCTATTGAACAGATTAAAGTTTACATGCTTGTAGTTAGCAATGTTTCCAAAACTGATGACCTCATCCTTATGCTCTGGCATGGATGAACTGGTTGCCTCACCATCCTTTGGGAGGATGGCGTTAGTCTTTTAAAACTGATGAACCGCCATCTGTAAAGGTGCTATCTGTTCATCCTGGATCATCTGCTCCTGGGTACAACCGCCTTTCGTGGACAAACTCACCTCCCTTGATATTGGGGAAACTTGTACATCTATGTGACACACCTATCTCTACCTGCATCTGGCATAAGGCATCACAACTGTGTGGGACAGGTTAGATGGGCCAGGTCTTTTCCTGTTCATTTTCAGATGTTCGTAAGTCAGTTATTCCCTCATACAGGCTAAATCTGGCAGCTATACCTTCAAAGAAAGACTTGCATTTATATAACACCATTCACGACCACCGGACATCTCAAAGCGCTTTACAACCAATGAAGTACTTTTGGAGTGTAGTCACTGTTGTAATGGGAAATGCGGCAGCCAATTTGCACACAGCAAGCTCTCACAAACAGCAATGTGATAATGACTAATCTGTTTTTGTTATATTGATTGAGGGATAAATATTGGCCAGGACACCAGGGATAACTACCCTGCTCTTCATCGAAACTGATAAAAATGGAGATCATAGGCAGAATCTAGGAAAAGGAGCAAACATTTTTGGTAGTCAACTTATACCAGCAGTGGTGGGTGCAGGTCCTGTCAGTCCACTTACAGGTAATGTCATTGGGAATACTGTTTTTTCCCCTGTTGTTTTAAATATAGCTGGTGATATGGTATATTGGAATGTGAAAACCTGTATAGATTTTTGAAATGCAACCTAAATGTACCTAAATAATATTTTTCACGGCTGTATTCTTTCTTTTACTTCCAGAGCGGTTCAGCATGCTCATGGCATTCAAGACAAATTCCACAAGAGTACTGTATCAAAGAATCTTCAGTACTCTCCTCAGCAGCTGATGCGAACTATGTTGCAGGTTCCCGAAAGGATCATCTAATACAGCAGTTTGTACCTCTCCTGTGGAAGTGCATCCAAGTTGTAATAGTTGAAATTATGAAACGTGATTTACTTTGTTTCATTCCATTGGAGGCAGTGTTACATGGCCATAAAGTCAGAGGATTAATGTGTTACAAGGTTTTATTCCTGCCACTGTGTTGATACAAATGAACCTCATTAGGAAGAACACTAGCATTGTTATTAGATTCAAATCCAGTGCGATAGCATGTTTCAGTACTATCTGTGTATACTGTATTGAATGCAAGTACCTTAAACTGACAGAAATTGTTCTTATTAATCTGTGATAAGTCTTAATTCTTGATGACAAAAAACTAGTTAAAATCTGAATGTTTCTATGTATATGTAATGTTTTAATTAGGTGTGCTGAAGAATTGATGTATGCTTCAAATTGAGAGATCTCATATTACACCATTTTTGAACAAGATTATAAAGCTGCTATTAACGGGAATAAGGGATTGGTTCTTTGAAATCTGTTCATAGTGGCCGTGACAAATTTTGTGTTTTAATTAGAACTACCCCTACCCAACACCTCTTAAAAACAAAAACAAAAATTACACCTGCAGAGCTCAAATGAGGAGGTTTGATGCAGCAAGTGTGAACAGTCACTGAAAAGGCAAATTCTCTCTCATTGTCTACAGGATGCCAATTTTAGATGGCAAGTCTGAAACCTAATACATGTCTGCCAGCCTTGCTGCCTTGTAAATTTAACTCTTAAAAGCAAGCGTTAACTTACAAGCACATTTTAAAATAGTTCATATCAAGATCCCATCTTTGGAAAAATTATTAAATAATTATTAAAAATCCAGAAATGTGATGCAGGTCAAAGAGTTCTTTGCCCAAATGCCAGAGAATCACAGAAATCTTGCTGGGTATGGAAATGGACAGCTGCAGCTTCCCTGATACATGGGCTATGATATTCCCTTGCAACTTGAAATGAAATAAAACCTAGTAACACTACTGTCCAAGTAACATGGAACAAAGCTGCTTGTGTTCAAGTCAGATGATTTTATTGTAGTAGCTGTGTGTCCATTGTTGTCACCTGACATCCCGCCAGCAAAACAAAAAAGTGGTAAGTTTGTAATTTATTGTACAGGAAACTTTTGATTAACCGGCACCTAAATAACTGGAAATGTCGGTTAACCGACAAAATTCAGGAGTAGGTTCAGGTAACTTTTATTACTTGCCTTCCTCCATCTGTTGCTGTGCAAGGGTGTGGCTGCAGCTGTTGCTAAGCTACAGAGACGCTTGCAACTTGCGACCATTGTTTTGAACCACAGGGTTTGTTGCTTTATACGCAGCTCTCAGCTCCGTATCTTTTACTATAGCTTTTGGTTATCCGGAATTTTTGATGAACCGGCACCACGTCGGTCCCGTCCATGCCAGATAAAAAAAGTTTCCTGTATACAGCAATAATTTTATTGTCTTGCAATCCCTCCGAATTAAGACAATATTAATAAATCTTGAGAGCTTTGCTTTCATGGTTTATGACATTGAGCGCCTCACGCGACAATGCCTCACCATGTGCCAGACTGTTAGCCTAGATATTTTAACATACAGGTTTACACTTTAGTGATTAGAACATTACCACAAAATAATGGACACAGGTAAAACAGCTTAGACATTGATACATACACATTTATTTCCCTTAAAACAAAATATGTTTCTTTTTAGAAAGGGCCTTACTCCCACCACAGCAGAAGGGCATGCCACAGACCTAAACTTGGCTCTGTACCTGCACTGTTGTATTTTACACTGGATTATGCACTGTGAATCGCAATATGCACTGCGGCATTCCTAAAGGCTTTGGAATTTTAGATCATCCCCAGCCTCCAGAATCAGGTTCCAACACAGCACAAGCTGCAACTCCAAAACAACAGCATCAACTAGATAAGAGTTAAACTTGCATGTAATTCTATTGTTTACTGAAGATTGCTTCATGCTGATCACACCCTTGTGCCATATATTTTAGGCAAACATTTAAGCAGAATTATGCTACAAAGTAAGCTTTATTTATAAAAATATAGCTGATCAAGAAAATCAGACTATTTCAATAACTTGTCACTTTTATTCGGTCATTTTTTTTTTTATAAAAGAGACATTTGTAACTAAAACGCAAATCCTTTATACAAGTTGTGGTATAGGTAAAATATACATTTTAATATTGAAAAAATACAACCTTCAGGAGCCTGTCAGAGAATAAATATTACAGCTTCAATGGCTTTTATTTTTACCTAACTTGAAATTCTTGTTCCAAAATGGAAAATGTTAATCTGGGTAGTAACACAAACACTGCATCAAGCCAGAGCTGTTGAAATTCAACACACTACATTCATACAAGGAAACAGTCCTGTAATTTACTAAAGCATATATAAAAGTTGCAAAGCTTTAGAAATAAAGTGTACTAACCTTGCAACAACTTGGAATAATTTTGGGAATATATTTGCTATTCGTTACAACTATGTATTGTTCAGCAAAATATCAATCACCACAACCCTGCAAACCTTATTTAAATCAGTGGGAATTTAATATCAATTCAGGTTGTCATCTTGCCAACAGCAGCATGTGGTTTGTCTGTGTATACACACATACTGAGAAAGGAATTAATCCTGAACCAGACGGCAGAATGTTCCAGCATTCTGCAGTAGAGAAAGTATTTGGTGATATGAAATAAAGCTACGTTAGATTCCGATTTCAGAAATGAGTATTCTTAATTTTACGTACCTGTGGTTTAAAAACACATTTAAAAAAGTTAAACTCTGTTTATTCCATGAATTCCACACCTGAAGACAAATTATAGTAGAAAGAATAAAACTCTCAAAGTTCAGTCCAATTCAACTTTAGATCCTACAAGAGGAAAGACTGTTGGTTATGTTAAGATTTATATAAAATACATCTGGGAATATTCACAAGGCAAGATATTGAACTCGATTATATCCAATGCAGATTAGTTTAGAAATTAGCAAGTAGAATGATCATTTGTAGCCATAGAAAATCATGCATGTTTTTTTTTTAAAAACACTAAATACCAAGAGTTGCTGTATCAAATATTATACCTGATCATATCCCACTGTTCCTTCAACACTTAGAAATTCACTTGACAAAACAGACCTGAATGTTTTTGGGAGGATGGGGTTTATGTACCAATGTAAAAAGTTTTAATATTTGCAAAGCTGGCTCAATAGTTGATAAAAAAAATATTTCTACCCGAGAAATTTTGTACAATTCATTCATGGGATGCGGATATCGCTGGCAAGGCCAGCATTTATTGCCCATCCCCAATTGCCCTCGAGAAGGTGGTGGTGAGCTGCCTTTTTGAACTGCTGCAGTCCCCGAGGTGAAGGTACTCCACAGTGCTGTTAGGGAGTTCTAGGATTTTGACCCAGTGGCAATGAAGGAACAGCGATATATTTTCAAGTCAGAATGGTGTGTGACTTAGAAGGGAACTTGCAGGTGATGTTCCCATGCGCCTGCTGCCCTTGTCCTTCTAGGTGGTAGAGGTTTAGGAGGGGCTATCAAAGATGCCTTTGCAAGTTGCTACCGTGCACCTTGTAGATGGTACACACTGCAGCCAGTGTGCCGGTGGTGGAGGGAGTGAATGTTTAAGGCGGTGGATGGGACGCCAATCAAGCGGGCTGCTTTATCCTGGATGGGAGTCAAGCTTCGAGTGTTGCTGGAGCTGCACTCATCCAAGCAAGTGGAGGGTATTCCATCACATTCCTGACTTGTAGATGGTGGAAAGGCTTTGGGAAGTCAGGTGGTGAGTCACTCGCCCCAGAATACCCAGCCTCTGACCTACTGTTGTAGCCACAGTATTTAGGTGGCTGGTACAGTTAAGTTTCTGGTCAAAGGTGGCCCCCAGGATGTTGATGGGGATTCGGCGATGGTAATCTCATTGAATGTCATGGGGAAGTGGCTAGTCTATCTCTTGTTGGAGATTGTCATTACCTGGCACTTGTGGTGTAAATATTACCTGGCACTTGTGGTGTAAATGTTACTTGCCACTTATCAGCACAAGTCTGAATGTTGTCCAGGTTTTCCTGCATGCAGGCATGGCCTGCTTCATTATCGGAGGAGTTGCGAATGGAACTGAACACTTGACAGGTATTGTCTGTTTACTTTAAGGAATTCCTGTCTGCACATCACATTCAGCATATT
Organism: Somniosus microcephalus; assembly: GCF_052327205.1. Classification (NCBI taxonomy): domain Eukaryota; kingdom Metazoa; phylum Chordata; class Chondrichthyes; order Squaliformes; family Somniosidae; genus Somniosus; species Somniosus microcephalus. Next base: position 31,806,541 of record NC_141004.1, read on the forward strand.
TGTGCACTTGCTTCAAGACGACTTTTCAATGGCATTTCTACCCATTTCAATGCCTGTATACATTGGAGTATAAGGCAACCCCTAGATTAGAGTTGCCACACCTCAAAACCCCACTCAGCAAATCCGCCAAGAACACACAGGGTTAACATTACAAAGCTTCTGTACACCAAAATTCTCAGCTTTATATTGCACAGCATTCACAATACACGTCGTTCCTTCTCATGTCAACTTCATAACAACCATTGCACCATTCTTCCAGTATCCGATTCTAAACCCAGAGGAAGCTTGGACTGAAGTTGGAAGAGTGGCAATTTAAATGTCAAAAACAGCATGACAGCACAACCCAGAGACACAATCATGTGTTCGCTGCTCTTCACCAGTTTTCTTCCTCTGTGCATTTTGGGGGAGCAGCCCAAAGTAGTAAAATATTCAGCCCAACTGCAGTACGCAGATATAGTAAACAATAGTCCTGGGGATAGTGTTTTATTGTTGAAATGCACTTGAATGTGTTCTGCTCCTCTAGTACCATTATATTTAAATAGACACTTCCCCCTCCCAACTCGTCCAAACTTCCACTGCAGATTTAAAATCACAGCGGCCAGTAGAAAAGGTACAGCAGCTGCAACCTGCAGTGGAGTCAGGAGGGAGAATTTCACTAGAAGAGCAACACGGATTGATACAACAGGCGCAAAAGGGGAGTGTGTTCATACAACGCTGCTGCTGGGTACACGCCTTTGTAGAAATTGCTGCTCGAGGGAAGCAGTCAGGAGGAAAATCCGAGCAACTATATAACCAGGTAGAAGACAACCAGCCTTTTAGCCACAAGGAGAGCCAAATATATATGGTTGGGTCTTTGGATAGTGAATTTGATGGATTTTGGTAATTGTGTTTATTAGAGCAGTTAAGGAAAGGCTGAAAGAATTAAGTCACTAGAATTATGGCAACTACTTATTTTCTGAAATTGAGAGAAAACTATATGGAATGTGACCAGTTACTGAATACTGCATTGCAGAGCTATGGTAAACCCCAAACCATTCCTGTATCATGAATACTGACTAACACTATTGGTAATTGTTATACAACACTATTAAGCAAGTCCAAATGGATTCAAGTAATGTTCTACAACATTTCTATCTCTGGAAATAAGCTTTTATTTTTCACAAATATACCACTGTAATATAAACTGTTTCAGAACACCCGACATGATCAAGTATGAGAAAGCTACAGAACTCAGATGAATACATTGATGAAACTTAGGTGAATTGCACCCAATGTACTTTCAGTTCTAGCTGACAAATTTTACAATTGTGCAATTTTGAAGGAGGTGCAGGAAGAGACACCCCTGGGGTAGGGGGGGGGGGGTTCACATACACAAATCTTTGAATATGGCAGGACAAGTTGATAAGGCTGTTAATGAAGCATTAGGGATCCTTGGCTTTATAAATAGAGGCATAAATGTACAAAAGCAAGGAAGTTATGCTAAACCATTATAAATCACGGGTTAGGCGTCAACTGAAGTATTGGGTCAAATTCTAGGCACCACACTTTACGAAGGATGTCAAGGCCTTGGAGAGGTGCAGAGAAATTTACAAGAATGATACCAGGGATGCAGGACTTCAGTTATGTGGAGACCAGCGAAGCTGGGTTTTTTCACCTTACGTTTCCTACAACAGTAACTACACTTCAAAGCTGGCTGTAAAGCGTTTTGGGACATCTTGAGCTCACGAAAGCGTTATATAAATGCAAGTCTTTCTTTACAGTGTAGAAGGTTAAGGGGAGATTGAATAGGTGTTCAAAATTATGAAAGGTTTTGAGAGTGTAAATAAGGAGAAACTGTTTCCACTGGCAAGAGGGCAGGTAATCAGTAGACAGATAAGATAATTGGCAATATAACCAGAGGTGATAACTTGCTGTTTAAAAAAAGACTTATGATCTGGAAGGGCAGTTGAAGCAGATTCAACAGTAAATTTCAAAAGGGAATTGGATAGATACTTGAAAACAAAAGTTTGTAGGACAATAGGGAAAAAGCAGGGAAGTGGGACAAATGGGATAGCTCTCCGAGTCAGCACAAGCACAATGGGCTGTATGGTCTCCTTCTGTGCTGTATGATTCTATGAATTAGACTTGCCAATTCCATATCTGTAACTTACTTGCATGCACGATCCAAAACACTGGTAAAAATGTACAAGACATCAAGTATGTGCCACTAAAAAGTACAACCACAGCATATTCTAGATTTAGTTCCCCAAAAACACTAAACCCTGATTTTAACTGAAGCTATATTTTCAAATGAAAACCAGTATTTATATATTGATTTAGCATAACACGTGATTATTTTTTGTACACTTTAGAAGTGTTAATGGTTGAGGTTCAAAGAATGCACAATTGGCAAAGGAACAGAATGGAGAAAGAGTCGTATCAATGAGTTTCCATTGTATCTGGTGACATTTCACTGGGGCAAAACATTTGCTAATTTAATACAAAACATTTACAACACGAGCAAGCACTTGTGAATAATTCTGGTTGCATACTGAAGGAGTCACCAAGTAAGTTATGGGTTATAGAAATCAACTCTATATTTAATTCTCACCTTAAAAATAGATCCTTCCAACAATCTATCCACAAATAACAACTTGCGTTTATACAGCACCTAATGAAAACATCCCAAGGTGCTTCAGAAGTATAAAAAAAAGACACCCAGCCAAAAGGAGAAGTTATTAGGAATGGTGATGGAGTGGTTTTTAAGGAAGGCCTCATAAGATGATGGATTTTTTGAGGAGGGTTTGACTTTTTGAACAGGAGAGACGGGACAGTACCCAATGAGAGGGGGGACAGTACCCAATGAGAGGGAACGATTTACATCGCCAGCTAGCATGGGGTCCAGGAAGGGGAAGTTGGGTGGTCAGCAGTTTAATGGAAATGGGGTCCAGGGCTCAGGAGGAGAGTCTCATGCACACTACAAGCTCATCTTGTCCATGTGGCAAGATGTGGCCTGTTGGGGTTTTTTTTTTTGGGGGGGGGGGGGGGGGAGGTGCACACAAATAGCCTGGTGGGCAAGCAGCAGAGGGAGCTGAATAATTGCCACCAAGATGTAGACCAAGAAGTCTTTGAGTTCCTCACACTTGGTGCACAATAGTGCTGACATATCAGTGTGCCTAAGTTTGGACAAATCTTCCAGCAACTGAAGTTGCTTATTAATCTGAGGAAATGGCATCAGAAACTAGAGGGGAATCTTTCTGGAAACATGTATACTTCATCACAAAAGCTGGAGCTCTTCTACACCAGAGACACAACCCATTGGGCACAGTTGCATTTCCTCAAGCGTGGTTGCACATAAAATAAATAGATCCGAGCTAGATTTAAAAGACAAGGAACCTTAACGTTGGGGAATTTTAGCAAACATTTAAGTTACTTAAGGGAGCAGAAATTGGACCTTGGTGTGCCCTTTTTACTGGCATAAAACAGGTAAAAGGGGGGCCAAATTTGGGGACCAATGTCATCAGACACCAGACAATGTCCAACGCAAAATTGGGTTAGGCCATCCTAGCGGCCGCTTAAAACAGGAGATCTGTCCCTTACATATGTAAATGTGGAGCCCAACGCCTGTTTTTTCATCCTCAAATTGTGGCAAGCAGGACAAGCATCGGGCCTGCCCTGCACAGGTTCTTCAGTGGATGTTGACTACGGGTAATATTTAAAAAAAATTAATGGACCTATCCCCTCAGGTAGAAAATAAAGAGTGCTCCACCCAGCTCCAGATCGCCCCTAGCTGAGGCCACTGCCAGCAAGGCAGGTGGCCTGAAATTAGTTGATGCAAAAAGGTCAAGCTGTCTGAAGGAACAGGCGCTGGCAGCTTGCCCATATTATCTAGAGTGGTCCGATGCCCAATTTCATGCTGGCCTTGGGGGCACCCCCCCATTTCAGACATGCATTGCAGCTGCCTTAGAGCCCGAAACTGAGTGCCGAAGAAATTACAACCCAAGTTCTCAAAACTTTTAAAGACAATTAAATGTACAGCAGCTTTTGGTCAAAAATGCTGGTGAATTTAGGCAATAAATGTCTGCCTCTGGTATGTCATTGTTCTCCACAAAACGTTAAAACATGAAATACTAAATTATAACCACCACTGTTGGGCATTTATAATGAATTCCAAAATGTGGCTGATAACTAATATAGAGTAGAGGGCTTTTCTTGTTGTTCTGAGGGAACAAAGCCAATTATTCACTGGTCAGTTTTTCCAAAGAGGTTAGCTCTCATCACAGAACAAGGTAATCCTTGTTCCTACAGTCAGAAGTCAGAATAAAAGTCCTTTAAAAACTCCCTTTCCTTTTCCATGGCAACAACCTTCAGTTATGAGGAGATAATTAGACACATTGACTATCACTGAAAAGTAGTACAAAAGTAAAAGAATTAAATACACTTCAGAATAAAAATTATAAAGAAGCAAATCTCAAACTAAGATTGCAACAGATCTTTAGCTAGCAATATAATTTAATTTACACGTAACCTGTGAATTTCAGAAGATCACAGTTAAGGAGCCAAGCAGGCTAAAAATGATAATAGCCATGTTTGGGAGGCAATATACGATGGCTGAAGTAATTTAATTAACTACTTCTAATGGCTAGCAAGCTATGGAATCCGTTTGGCACAACTAGGTCAGATAACTTAGGGGTGGGGGTCGGTCTTCGAAAAGTTATGGTTTCATTCAGCCACAGGAGATGGTTCCCAAGATTTTGATCATTGAAAGGCTACAGCAATGCAACTCTGCTCAGAGTGAAAACCGAGTGTACCGCTGGTCCTCACTTTTCATCCTACTGCTGGTCACAAGTTCTAGATAACAAGTGGTTATGCCCCTCCCCCAGGCAATCTGAAAAGAAGTTCTCTTCACTGAAAATCATCTGTAATGTTTTGAAAACATCCAATTATATGCTTAATGCTGAGAGCTATGCTTCCTTGTGGGAGAAAGACACTTTGAGGTGACCTTATGTAAATGAGCATCAAGTGATAAGTTTGTTGTAAAGGGGTTCAATTAGCTGAACAGTTTCTCCAGTAAAAGCCTAGTACGTCACCTTTGAGATTATTCATTTCATTACTTTCATTCACCTTTGACCTCGAACAAACTTGCATTGACATAGCACTTCATCACATCCTCATGTGCTTCATATACTATCGCTTACAAAAAGCAGTGACTGCACTTTAAAGTAAGTGTTACAACCATTTTCACACAAGGTTTCACAAATAACAATGAGATGAATGACACATTTATCATCTTGTTCATGTTGGTTGAGGAAGGGTTGACAAAAGCATCAAGGAAAATCCACTCTTTGAATAGTGGCATGGGGTCTTTCAAGTCCACCAGAATGACTAAATCGAGGCTCTGATCTTCTGTTCAACAGCTCATCTGAAGGGTGGGACCTCCAACAATGCAGCACTTCCTCAGTACTGTGCTAAACCACCAGCCTAGATTATGTACTTAAGTCCTAGAATGGAGCTTGAACCAACAGCCTTCGGACTCGAGCAAGCATGTCACTGAGTTACGACACACACAGGTAGTCTCCTTAGTCTGTTCTTGCCAGCATTTTCAGGCACGATTACCAAGTTACAGTTTATTGGTATATTTCGGTTATCCGGAAGACAGTCCTGTACTCAATTGTTAAAACTGGGCTTTATATAGACCAAATAAGGAAATCCTGGATCCCCAAAACTGTGAACAGATGTGCAATAAACAAGGGTTTAAGCCATAGGAAACAGTAGCATAGCATGACTGTTGTGTATAGAAGTGTACATAGGCTTGTGAAAGGTGCACTTTTGGCATTGCAGCCAAAGCAATGATGTGAGATACTAACCTAAAAGCATGTAAAAATGCATATTGGTTATGTTTCTGGACCAGTAATTTAGAGGCCTGGACTAATAATCTGGAGATGTGAGCTCAATCCATAGCAACTGGGGAATTTAAATTCAGTTAATTAAATAAATCTGGAATAAAGCGCTAGGGTCATTAATGGCGACCATGAAACTATCGGATTGTCCAAAAACCCATCTGGTCCACTAATGTCCTTTAGGGAAGGAAATTTGCTGTCCTTACCTGGTCTGGCCTACATGTGACTCCAGACCCACAGCAATGCGGTTGACTCTTAACTGCCCTCTGAAATGGCCTAGCAAGCCACTCAGTTGTGCCAAACCGCTATAAAGTACTGCAGCGGTTCAAGGCGGCAGCTCACCACCACCTTCTCAAGGGCAATATATGCTGGCCTTGCCAGCCGTGCCCACAAAAATCATCCATGTATTTCTCCACTGTACAACTTACTTCACACCCATGGTATCTGCAAACCAATGAATGAAATAAATTTAAGAAAATCAATAATGCAAAACTACATGGTTTTATTCCCACCTTTGCTCCTTGCAAGTTTTAGTTCACACCATTATGTAATTAGTAACATAGGGAATCCTGCAGAGAAGAGAATGGATTTGTTGAACTTCCTTTCAGCTCTGCACCCTTCTACTTTCATGAGCTTAACCTCAAAGATTAAAAAAAACTGAAAATGTAAAAGAGTAATTCTGCCAGTTTTGGAATTCCATATTTGTCAATGGTCATTTTAAATTAAAAAATATTCGTTTGCCCTAGCGTTTCCATTTTGTGCATCATGTATGGCATCATAAGCTGGCAATAGACATTTTTGTGACAGTCATTTTTCCTGATTTCTTGAAATTTAACACTATGGTTGGGGGAAGGTCCAAACATATTAACACATCTTTCTTAAACATGTAGAATATTGGGTTGAAACAATTGTAGCATGCCGCTGGTGTGATTCTTTGGTCATATTTGAGTCAGTTAAATCTTCCAGAAGGATCTATGGTGAAGTCCATTCTGCAACAATTCTTCTTCAGTGCAAACTTTTTATTTGGTGGGGGATGGTGAAAGAAAAAACCTCTTAGAATTGCACCTAATCTGCTTTATTTCAAAATTTGCACAATTGTGTTATCCTTATTATAAGCAGGAATTTCCCTCGAGAGGGCTACCAAATGCCATAGCTGCACAATTTAAATTTAGATTGATCATTGTGGTGCTTTACATAAAGTGCATTTCCAAAAAGAGGGAAAAAAAAAGAGGAAAACAGATCACTGCACTTTACAAATGTTGCTGGGACATTAACAGGATATCTAAAAGGCAATTAGCTGGGCTGTTTCAACCAGTATAGAACAGAGTTGTTACAGCTTGACTTCTGATATACCATTTTAAGGCTCACTTCAATGGTAGCAAAACCATATGCAACACTGCACTGCAATAGTTCAATATGGCACTGAAGGATAGCACTTATTCCTGTATTTTAGATTTGCTACATATTCATTAAACACACACAACCTGGACAAAATATTACTGCAAGCAAATAAAAAAAGCACATTATAGTTTAGCCAGCTGCTTTGGTCAAATGTGACTAATTCAGACGTTCCACAGGATATTTATCAACTGGAAAAAAAATCAGCACCTCTTCTGCAGACTTTGGATATAGCACAAGCTGAAAACAGACACCGTCTGTGTAATCTTACTTTATGGCCCAAGTACTTTTAATTTGTTTTTAAAAGGCAGTCTTTCACTGGAAATGTTTAACTATCATTTCTTCTGGCAGTGATCGAGGATGTCCTCTTCCAAAAAGAGAGAAAATACTTCACAAATAAACTTCCTTTCATGTACAATATTAACATAAATCGTATGCAAAAAGTTCATTTTATTTTTTGAAATATAGTCTGTTTAGGCAAACAAGCCACATTGCAATCTAATAGAACACATGACCAAATTAATGATTAATTCCAGTTGGTTTTCCTGGACTGCCGTGAAGCAAATTTTAAAAACATTTTCTGGACAGATGTTTCACAAGACACAAAATGGGGAACCTTCATTAGAAAACAGTAATATTTAAATACAATGTTAACATTTCTAAGACCTGCAGTAAATATAAACACAAAAGGGACAAATGAAAAGGATCAGTTTCCTACTATATATCTTATAGCTCTTCCAATAACAAACTCCAGAGATTTCAAGTACTGAGAAGTACTTGGGAACTTCAACAGTCACTGACAGAATGCCTTCTTCTAAAGTGCTGTTCCAGGAATGGCAGTTGGTAAGCTGGTAAGTATGAACACATCTTAAACACTCAACTACTTGAGTTACTCAGCTATCAACCGACCTACAGAAAACACAGTCAAAAGGCCAAGTGCAGAGCCTAGGTCTTAAGCAGGCTAACTTGAAAGCATGCAGACTGGCCACAAGTCATTCCAAAGCGAAAGCAGTTAATTTACTAGATACCTTAATCTCCAACTCAATGGTCAATGTACTATAATGTGTAAAACACAGCTAGCTAACTCTTTGGTACGAGTATAAGGTAAGATCTCTTCTGGTCTCTACTCCCATATGCTGACACTTGTAGATTTTACAGTTCCTTGGCAAAAGATTTACATTAAATTTTGAACTACTCATTTATACTCGCACTCATCATAAATGTTATGAACCACACAACTGATGAATGTAGACTAAATTAGTTTTCATTAGCAGCTAACAAACTGCAGCTATCAATGACTATGCATATTTCTCTGTAATCCAAACCCCTGCATAATCCCCTTTCCTGTATATATTTTTTCCAACTAAATGTGTAAAATCTGCCTAAAGATTGAAGTAGCCTATACAGTTATATTTGTACCTGTTTAAGACAATGAACCAGGTGCTCTACTGAGTTAAGGACAGAACAAACACAGCAATGAATTTGGTTGCTATGAGTTAAGCCAAGGGTGTCTGAGGCATTCTGCTGCTGTGGCTCGTTTCTCTGGTATCAGTTCCAGCATTGGTAACAGGAACTCTGTAAATGTAGCAGCTTCCTCCTGTGGCCACTCGTACTTTTCCACCAGCACTTCATAGAGTCCCCAAGGCTTCAGCTTTGTGATATGCCTCAGCTCACCTAAAGAGATAAACACCTTGGTTAGCACATTAAATATTACAGAAGGGCGAGCTGAATTAGGAAAGATCTGAACCGTTTTCTTCACTGCCACACTTCCTCCTACATCCAGGTCAAGATGGTCTGTGCCAGAGCTCTTCAAGGCTGTCCGTATAACTCTGGCACACAAACAAGAACTGGGCTACTGAGATGAGGGGGGCTCTGTCGGGTTTCCCTTCTGCCACCAGAGATGGAACATTTCTATGCCATCTACCAGGAAATTTACTGTTAATTAGCCCAGGTAAGAAAGGCCCATCTTAACACTCACCCATCCAGAAGATTTTAGTCCTCTCCAGTCATTTGCAGGCCCCAATTGCTTCTTAAATTATTCCAGAGTTTTCACCTCATTCTATCTTGAAGTCCAGCTCATGGGTTGATCACAATTGTGTGAACAACTTCCTGATTTCAGTCCTAAACTTATCTTATACTAGTTTGAACCCATGCCCTTTGCCCTAGTTTTGCAATTTTAATTTGAAGTAATAATCTAGATTTACCTTTCCATTCTCTTAAAGGTCTCCTATCTCTATATAATCCTCACAGATGCCTCCTTTTCATGCTGTAAAGTTCATGCTTCGGCAGTCGTTCCTCATTATTCAGACCCTTAACATTAGGGTCTCCAGTACATGAATAACGCCCTTTTATCTTGGCAACCAGCAACGGACACATTACTCAAGGTGCAGCCCGACCAGAGCACCGTGCAGTTCTGTCACTACTTCCTCTGACTTGTATGCTATTTTATAACTTTCTATTGCCTTTGACGATTGCTGCTCTGCATTTACTGGACCCATTCGGAGCCAAGACTAAGACTCCTAGCTACATCAACACTCATGGAATATGTCTCGCCCATTTTTCTTCTTATGCACAGCACTTACATTTCTCTACATTAAATTTTATCTGTCAATACAGTACCCACATACATAAGATGCAATATATTTGGATTCATGGAACTTCTGATGTCTGCACATACACAATTAAAACACAGAAATCCAAAAGTTGCTGTCAGTTATACCCTGCTCCTCCACAGGGTATGCTGTCGCAGTCTTTGCAGAGGCAATCACAGAATTGGTGAATTGACATGGTCTTCAAATTTTTACGCACTATTCTCACTGTAAAAACCACTGAAAATGTTAAGCCTTGTTGAATGAAGTGTAACTGAGTTTTTAATGGTGTACAAAGTCATAATTTAACCTCTTTGGCCTTCAAAAACTAATTTTACAAGTGTGGAGTCTCATTCCCCCTGAACAACATTTAAAAATTCCATGATTTTTAAAATAATTTTTTTTTTAGAAAGTTTGATATTTCAGCTTCTGCCTTATTCCCATGTCTAAATCCCAACCTTTATTACGCTTTCTGTACAATGTCCTAAAATGTGAATTATAAACCCTGCTTTTGATTTCTTGCTTTGTGGTCTGAGAATTCTTCAATCTGATTGGCTGATCAGCCAACCTGCTGCCTGCACTGTTGCTAGATGCCATCAGATTCAAAGTCACAGCAGAATAGGAGAGATTGACGCTCTGGAGCCCAGTAAATCATTGTGGGCAATTTGAGTTGGGTTACTGCGGTGTCTGCCATTACGTTTTTATAACATACACGCAAATACCTTAGTCTTTGTCAACTTCAGTACAAGTTAACAAATGTTTTAAAAATCTTACCATTACGTTCTTGGGTACTTTACCTTTTTTGGTGAAAAATTCCTTGGAATATTTCCCTGCGAGAATAAGCTTCCGAGGCATTTTCCCCAGTAGTTCAATAATCAAAGCAATGTGATCTGCATGTAGGAATGGGTACAAAAAGACAAAGCAACAGTTTTATCAATACAATGCATCCATTGCAACACACCCACACCGACCAGACAATTTGGGGTAAATTCAGCTATTTCCAATTTTACAAAATAGTTCATATTGCACCCTAAATATTGAGTTATATTAGTGTTTTCATTTTCTCCACATTTGAAAAACAAATATAAATTTTAATCTATAGTGATGCACCCATGGTTAAAAAAACAAAGCTGAAGTTCAAGAGTCTGGAGCTGCACTTTACTCGACATGCTCAGTTCTGTTATTGTAATGGCAAAAGTGACTAAAACAAATGTTGCTGAGGCAGAGAAGGGTGTGTGGATCACAACTTTGTATAGCACATTAAACTAAATGTCCAGAACTTTCAACATTTCTAAGGAGGGCAAGAAAGGATCAATCTGGTTCCACAGGAATTAGGGAAGCTGTGCGTCAGAGTACAAAACAATAATTCCCTCAATCATTCATGACCTTCACCCACATAAGGCCCTTTTAAGTAGATGAGAAGAAATATTGGAGAGTCAGGTTTATACTTGAATTTGATAAAACAATGCAAGTACAAAATAAAATGCTGATGGCGGAATTGATGCCATTATTTTTATTTATTTATTTATTTTTAATCAGGCCAAAATTTAAGAGTTTTTGATCACAATGTTCAAATGATGCATAATTAGATAAATGTCAGCTCAATTACATAAGAACATAAGAAATAGGAGCAGGAGTAGGCCAATCGGCCCCTCAAGCCTGCTCCGCCATTCAATAAGATCATGGCTGATCTGATCCTAACCGCCAATCCACCATCACAGAACCATCTCCTGAATCTAACAGAATTAGACACACGAAATAGGAGCAGGATCAGGCTACACGGCCCCTGGGCCCGCTCCGCTACCCACAGGGCCATGACCGATCCGAACCTAGACTCATGTCCAAATTCCTGCCCGCTCCCCGTAACCCTTAATTCCCTTTACTTCTAGGAAACTGTCTATTTCTGTTTTAAATTTATGTAATGATGTAGCTTCTACAGCTTTCTGGGGCAGCATATTCCATGGACCTACCACCCTGAGTGAAGTAGTTCCTCCTCATCTCAGTTTTGAAAGAGCAGCCCCTTATTCTAAGACTATGCCCCCTAGTTCTAGTTTCACCCATCATCGGGAACATCTTCCCCGCACCCACCTGATCCAACCCCTTCACAATCTTATATGTTTCAATAAGATCGCGCCTCATTCTTCTGAACTCCAATGAGTAGAGTCCCAATCTACTCAACCTCTCCTCATATGTCCATCTCCTCATCCCCGGGATTAACCGAGTGAACCTTCTTTGTACTGACTCGAGAGCAAGTATGTCCTTTCTTAAGTATGGACACCAAAACTGTATGCAGTATTCCAGGTGCGGCCTCACCAATACCTTGTACAACTGAAGCAATACCTCCCTATTTTTATATTCTATCCCCCTAGCAATGAAAGCCAACATTCCATTGGCCTTCTTAATCACTTGCTGCACCTGCATACTAACCTTTTGAGTTTTGCGCACCAGGACCCCCAGATCCCTTTGTACTGCAGTACTTTCCAGTTTCTTGCCATTAAGATAATAACTTGCTCTACGATTTTTCCTGCCAAAGTGCATAACCTCACACTTTCCAGTATTGTATTCCATCTGCCAAATCTCTGCCCACTTACTTAGCCTGTCGATGTCCCCTTGCAGGTTTTTTATGTCCTCCTCACTCACTACTTTCCCTCCCATCTTAGTATCATCTGCAAACAATTGCTAGCCAAAAAGATTTTAAGGATCTCAAACTCCCTTTAGCAATTTCTATAGCAGGGTAAGATGACCTATATTAATAGGTTTGACTGTGAAACAAGGAGAAATTGTTAATTTTACCATGGAATCAGGTGACTTCAAATTCCTCTTAACTTGAAGAATTCCTCCCATTCGTAGGAGACAGAACGCAGCTGGTTGTAATAGGAACTAAATTGGTTGTGTGGGGTAACAATTTACATGGAATTATTGAATATGTAGTGTAGGAAAGTGCTTCAGGTGCAATATTAAAATTCTTGTGCAATATAATACTTTCAATAGGTCACTACTACAGACATTCAATAGTACATTTCCCAGTGTTAATTAGTGCCGTTAGACTTCTATCCAGGTGTGTGAAACAGAGCACAAAGAAAACAGGTGCTACCCTTGCAAGTGAAGTATTCCAAAGTAAACCTAAATCAGATTATCTGGCCATTTATTTCATTGCTGTTTGTGGGACCTTGCTGTGCACAATTAGCTGCTGCATTTCCTACATTACAACAGTGACTCTACTTCAAAGGTACGTCATTGACTGCAAAAAGCTTTGGGATGTCTTGAGGTCATGAAAGACGCTACAGGAAACTTTCGTTTATCCGGAGGTTAAATGTCCGGAAAGCTCTATCCACCGGCAAATTTCAGGAGTCGGTTCAGATCATTTTTTTTTCTTTTCGTTGCTTTTTTTTTCCAGTCAGGCTCTGCAAGGTCTAGCTGAAGCTGTTGCTTAGCTACAGAGACGCTTGCAGCTGCAGCCGACTGTTTTGAAGCTGTCGCTAAGCAACAGGGTTTGTTGCTTCACACGGAGCTCTCGGAGCTCCGTATGTTTTAACATGGCACTGGTTTCTACGGCAGTTTTGATGGGACGGCAACAGCTCGGTCCCGTCAGTGCCGGATACCAGAAAGTTTCCTGTATTAAATGCAAGTATTTCTTTCCAAGAGTATTTCCCATAAAGAACAAAGTGTCTTGGAACTTTGACTAGTAGTTCAACTATATGTGCAATACGGTTAGGGGAAGAGAGATGAGAAAGGGAACACAATTAGGAATCACAGAAAAAGAGAACAGAACAGAAATGTGCGCCAGATGAAGGGAAAAGAATTGTTGATTTCTAAGGAACAGAGCCAAACCAATACGACATCTGCCCACTGCTAATAAAGAAAAAAGCGCTGAAGTTACCCAGAATGGAATACATCAATTCCCTACACAGAAATTGATCTATTCCGTAAAAAAAACCTTTTCAATTGACTGCTGCATTCTAACAATCTCATTGGCAAAAAGAGAGGCACAGAATGGGGTAACAGAAATCTTCTGAAAAGGGTAACTGGTTGAATGAGAATATAAAGAGTAGTTATTAAGGAGCAACATCAATACAAAGTGGTGACTTTTGAGGTATCACAGGGATTCTTTAGAGCTATTGTTGATCCTGATGAATATTAATGATTTGGTAAAAGGAAGAGTAACAAACCTCTGGTTCTGGATGCGACCAAATTGGAATGGTTGCAAATAGACTCAGATTGGACTAAAAAGTGAGCGATATTGTTCAGAGAACAGTAGTCATGAAGCTGGGAAGGAAAACCAATAATGGGAGTACAAAATAAATGGAACAGTGCATATAAAACATAGGATCTAGAACCTTCGTGGAAAAAGTTGGACATCCTGGGAAGTGAAGGGTTAATAATCAAATTTCCTTTTATCTTGGAACAACAGGCTTTTCCAATATAAAGAGAGCAGCTTTTAATGTCTGAGTACTATCTACAAGAAATGCTTGTGCAAGGAAAGTGCATGTTAATAGAACTCCTCAGATTGAGTTAAGTCAGGAAGTTTTATCTACGTCATGTACCACTGATGTCGGCAAAATAAGTTGTATAAAAGGAAGATGGTTTTCAACAGTTATTTGGAGGACTCAAAAGATACAGAAACCGAAAGCTGCTCTGTGTAATTAGGCCGATCACCTGTGCTTCACATACTCCACCTGTAAGTGTTTCGTGCTTACTCAAAGCGTGTCATTGTGAACCATAAAAGGGGGTTGACTAACAGTTGATCCTTAACAGAAAACACCATTAAAACCTTCAGCACAACATGCAGTGGTGATAAAAAGAACAGGATTTTATGGTGTGTAACGCACGGTTTAGAGCACAAGACAAAGTTATAATTAGTTTGTATAAAGTACTGATCTGCCTCAACATGAACACTGTGTACAGTCCTGGGAAACAGGGAACACCCAGCTCTGAAGGGAATATAAAGATTTAATAAGGTACAGGTATTAGGGATGTTTTCATTGGAAAAGTAGAGTCTTTGAGATGACCTTACTGAGGTATTTAAAATCCTAAAGGGGCAGATAATCTAGGTTTATAAAACCTTGACGGGTTTGGATAGGAGTGAATAGGGAAAGACTATTTTCTCTGGTTGTCAGTCCGTGACAAGCGGTCACTGCATGACCATAACAAGGAATGACATCACAATGACAGTGTCATCATGAAACAGTTTAAACTGATTTTGGTAAAACTGGCCACAGACTTGGCTATAAAAAATTACCTTCAAAAATCTATTGCCATGGTCATAGGTATAATAGACACGAAAGAACACAACAATATAAGAAATAGGAGCAGGAGTGGGCAATGTCTGAAGTCCTGTGTAGCCCAGGACCAGCTTTTCAAATTGGACATTTTGTACATGTGCAAAATTTTGAATGAGCCGGGCAGCTAAAGGGACCACACATCCAAAAAGAGGAACTTTGGGAATGGGCCATACTGCCCCTCGAGCCTGCTCAGCCAATTAGTAAGATCTTGGCTGAACCTCTACCTTGACTCCACTTTCCTGCCCCATCCCCATTTCCCTCGATTCCCTTAGTATCCAAAAATCTATCGATCTCAGTCTTTAATATACCCATTGACTGAGCATCCACAGCGCTCTGGGCTAGAGAATTTCAGAGATTCACAGCTCTCTGAAGAAATTTCTCCTCGTCTCAGTCCTAAATGGCCAACCCCTTATCGTTATGCCCTAGTTCTAGACTCTCCAGCCAGGGGAAACAGCCTCTCAGCATCTGAAGAGAGAGAGACAGAGAGAGACAGAGACAGAGACAGAGACAGAGACAGAGAGAGAGAGAGAGAGAGACAGAGACAGAGACAGAGACAGAGACAGAGAGAGAGAGAGAGAGAGAGAGAGATATAGATATATAAATAAAATCAGAAAGGTAAGGGAATGTGTTAGTAGGAAACAGATTAGCAGGAAAAACACAATGCAGTCAATAGTTCCAATTTTTCTATCCATTACCATAGATGTGTTAAAAAAAAGTATATGGCCTAGGTATTGGATTCGTAAAATTATCAGATAATCAAATGCTATTCATATTTGAAACCAGAAATCAGTCTCCGGCTTTGACTCATTTTATGATGTGAAAGCTGGACCACTTATGGAGTAAGCTGGCTGATACTTCCATATATTAACCAGCTGTAACAGCACTGGTAACAAGGTACAGAACTACTTTGGACTGAAAGTGCATTCTTTACAGCAAATAGCCGAGAAGCATCAAACACAAAAATAACAATCTTAAATTTTATTTGCCGCTACTGAAAATATGTAACATTTACGTGCAATGTATTGACCCAAAAAATTTGGACCACTTCATATTTGCAGGAATTCTTAACACTGAAAACAAAATTTGATCCTTCATGCAAAAATCATAAAAGTTACATTAACTTAAACAGAAAAAGTATTAAGTATTCTTTAATAACCAACTTATGAATTAAAAAAATACCAGAATATAAGTAAGAGTCTAATGAACAGAAAATAACCTGTCACATGCTATGATTCAAAAGGTACTGGTTGCAGAGACGCCATTAATTTCAATTGTTATGTTTTTAATGTTATCACATCTATATTATGATTAGATGCAAATAATCTTTATACAACAGATGAATTTTGGAACAAAACATTTCATGGAAACTCTGAAAATAATACTATATATGAACTATGTGTCACATAATTGTTAATGGGAATTAAATCTGAAGTGGCAAGGTAGCTGCCAGTTAGTGCAGGTTTCATCTTTTCCAAAATTAAGGATGCATGCACCAGATCAAAAACTGACAGTTGAGATTAAAAGCATATCATCGCTTACTTGAACAAGTAAATCAATTACCACAAAGACGACAAAAGGTGAATTGCATTAGTATTCTTAAAAGTGTTAAAAAAAAACTTACCAATCTCTTGGGTTTTTGTATGAACAGTGATTGGCAACTGTTGCTAGCATTAACCTTTCAAATTATATTGAAGACTTAACCAGAAGAATCCTATACACAAACTGCATATGCTAAAACAATATTGACTCTCTCAGAAATCAGAAGGAGGGACCAGCACTCCTAAAATGTTTCATTACAGAAAGATAATCACCTTCGTCTCTGGAATAATCTTCACCAGAATGAGGCTCAAACAAATAATCTCCAGTTGCAAGTTCAAATGCCTTTAGAGCAGAGAAAGGAAAGGTATAATTATATGTTTAATAAGGACACAAATACACATTTATTAAAATAATTCTGGATCAAACATAGTGCAATTTGGAATTTTTAATGCACAGTTTTCCATTTTGGTATTTGTTGGCAACATGGTGTATCTTCTCAGTTTTTATTTCAGTATCACTAAGCCAAGCAGACTGGTTCCAGAAAGTCTAGCTGGTATCTTTTGATGATGACAGTGTATGGAATGCTACTGTAAATCCTGAATAGTATAACCAAATTATATTTACTAACATTTTTGGGGGAAATTTATTTTGACAAAAGAACATGCACATTTTCTGTACACATTGGCCCGTATTTTCCAATGCCTACTGGTGTGTACGCGCGGTATACACACCCGTAGGGACATCGGAAATGCCGGTTTCAGGCATGTGAAGATCGGATGCCCGCCTTAGAGAAGGGCCTCTGTGGGGGGTGGGGGGGGGGGGGAGAAGAAAAAGAGTTCCGTTTCTGCAGAACCTCCGCCCGCCAAAAACCCTTAGAAATTTTACGCCTGGTAGAGTTGAAAAAAAAGTAAAAGAAATTTTTTTCCCCCCACTTATTTATAATTTTAAAATACTTTTTAAAAAGTTTATTTTTAGCCCCGTTAAAAACTTTATTTTTCAAAAAATTAAATTTGTTTAAAATATTTAATTTCATGTAATTTTAACTAATTTTAAAAACATGATGGTTTTTAAAAAATTTACTTAATGTTTTAATGTCTTTTTGGGGTGATCGCCATTCATACTTTTGGCAGGTCTATCTGTCAAAAGTATGAAGGGAGATTCCCTTCTCCTACTGGCTTCCCCATGGCCCACGTGATCCCAGGGATGCTTGCGAACCACATGTGCCCCTGGGATACGTGGACCCTGCGCATTTCGACCGTGGAGAGGCCCAGGAGCGGAAGTGTCCGGACCTCCGGAGCCCTCGGGTATGAGCATAGATTTTTTTTCCGATAGGAGGCCTCCGCACGCAGGAAGCCTTCGATCAGAAATTACGGGCCATTAAATGCAACATGACAATAAGGTTACAATTTAAAATGGAAAACGGGGTGTTTCGTTTTTTTACTAAACTTCAAGTATTTTGTCTTACATACCATGCAAGCAGTGCTCCAGATGTCTGCAGGTGTACTGTATCCAGCACCAA
This sequence comes from Somniosus microcephalus, assembly GCF_052327205.1. Taxonomy (NCBI): domain Eukaryota; kingdom Metazoa; phylum Chordata; class Chondrichthyes; order Squaliformes; family Somniosidae; genus Somniosus; species Somniosus microcephalus. The sequence goes on from NC_141004.1 coordinate 31,824,746, forward strand.
TCAGAACCTCCAATGACCGATACTGTCTAGTTTGGATGTCTTCTGTAAAGTGTTTATGCTAAACAAGAAGGTACATTAACAGTTACCATAAACAGTGGGGTCTCGGATGACTCAATGGGTTCTTTAATTCAGTTTTGTTCCCCCATGAAAGTCCCCAAATACTTAAGTTCCAAGTTATCTAAAATAACTACTTCAATGATCTAAAGAAACACACCATGAAAGAAATGCAAAATTAATTCTGAACAGAATTAAATGAATTACACACTTACAACCCAGCAAGCATTTCCAAGATCTGCAATCTTAACTTGGATACCGTCTGCATTGATGGGGTCGAGAGGATTGATAAGCAAGCTGGCAGCATCGGATTTTGCTGTGAAAGAAAAACAATTTTATAATCCAGACATTAAATTCTTTGGAAACACAGTATAAGCACAGAACAATTTAATCAAAATTTAACAATTCATTACAACTTCTAACATGTTTCAACTGCCATTTGTAAATGGAAAATTGATTTCAAGTGTAGCTTTTGGCTCTTGGAAAATATTGCAAAATAAACTGTACAGAAATCGGTGGAAAATTTCACTTAGGTTGACATTTTCAGCTACACATCTTCTCACTGACTCCCACAACGTAAAAGGGTGCAGTTAAACAGCCACGTCTGTGAAACTGTTTGAGTTAGAGAGTTAATATAACTTCAATTAAACCAAAACCAGCTGTGTGAAAACCCTGGAACCAAGTGTTGCCGCCATGTTGAACCTATGTGGTGTCAAGTCAAGTTTGGAAAGTGCACCATTGAATTTGCTGGACATTTTATAAACTAATGCAGAATTTAGAAAGGAGGTACAGTATTCCTGCCCACACTCTCCAAGTTTAAAATGTACCAGCCAGGAGCCAACCTGTTCGAGCCTGTCTGCACACAGACACAGATATCTCTCTGGTCAGGAAACTCAAAAAGGTGCAGCTAAGCAGTGTGTACACAAGATGCTGCCACCTGAAAATTGATATTAGTTTGCAGCAGAAGATCAATAGCTGCAGTATAAATATAACCTCTATTTTTTTCCCTTCTTTGAAACCACATTTGGCTCTCGACTTCAAAAGGGATGTCAAGTTTTGCATGTTAATTCTGCCGAATCCTACATTTGTGGAAAACTTTTTAAAACAGAGTGCCAACAGGAGTCGAGTTGGCCAGGAATAATCTCAAACTCGAGGCCAAACTCTGATCACCTGGTCTAGGCTCATTCCCGAATCCTGCAAGCCTCGAAAAATGGGCGGCACATCTCATGACTTCTTCCAACTGTTTCCCCAGGGATCTGTGCTGGGGCCCCCTTTATCTTTTTATTTATACAAATGATGATTTGGAGATAGGCGCAAGAGCAGTGATAAAGTTTGCTGATGATACCAAGTTATGGAAAACAGCAAATTGCAAGGAAGAATGCAACAGGACAGACAAGTTTGGAGAGTGGTTGATGCCATTCAAAGCAGAGAAATGTGACGCAGTACAGTTTGGAAAGAATGGCAGAGTAACTCTGAACAAATTTTAATATTGCAGATGAACAGAGATCAAGGAGGTACAGATAGGAAAAAGCCATTAAAAGGAAAATGCATTTATGCATAGACAAAGAATATAAAAGCATGAAAGTGAGGTGGAAATTTTACATTTTTTGGGCTGTGAGGAGCATTTTGTGCAGTTCCAGGCACCTTCATATAGAAAAGATAGTAGAGCCATAGAAAGGGCACTAACAGTATTACTGGGAATGAGACTGAAAAGAAGGCAGGATTGAAAAATTGAGTTTTTCTCACTGGAACAGATGTTGAGGAGGCTAATAAGTGTTCTGAAAAGATTTTATGAAAAAAAAGTGAAAGATTGTTTCCAATGGTAGGTGGATCAGTAGCATGAGGAATGATGCCAAATTTGTGGATGTTGCCAAATTAGGAAGCATAGCAAGATGCAAGGAAGAATGTAGGAGAATGCAGGAAGACAGACTCAGTATTATTATTGGAATATTAAAGGATTAAGTTAGTTTCTCTCTCCTTTCCGACACACGTTATGGTCATCAGAACATGAAAAGTTAGTCCTCAGTAGTCATTTGCTCACTCTGGAATATCCAGTTTGAAATATAAATTGAAGCAATTCCAAGACACATCAAAACTGAATGTTTTACTTGTACCAGATGTTGCACATATTGGTGCTTTACAGAACTGAAAGGGAACTCACCATTGTCTCCAGAGCTGGATACAGAATCTTCCCTACTTCTGTCCTGCTTGGTCTCATTCTCATCCAATGGGCTTCTATCTTCTGGGTTCAAATTACAGGTCATAGATTCGAACATTCCAGTTATTAAAGGTCCGCAGGTTTCGGAGAAGTTACTCTGGTTGTTCTGTTTCTGCCCATTTTGCAGAAGTCCATTTAACATGTCATAAGCGCAAGGGAAGGAGAAGTCGCCATCTCTGTAGGGTTCTTTAGGTTTACAATCATCTGTGTTTTGATTAATGTCTTCCTTATTTTCTTCTGCTCCATTATTAACTTGATCAGAAAGTGGGCCAACCTCTACATGTCCATTGCAATTTATTGATTCAGTCGTGGTATCTTCTAAATGTTCGTGGTCTTTTTCTTGTGGTTCATTTTCATCTATAAATTAATATATTATAATAGAAACTGGAGACATTTTTCCTGGTTTACAAATCAAAAAGCAACCATGCAACTGGATACAAGAGACATTTATCTATAAAAAAGGTGGTTTTAACAAATGGATGCAAAAATGGTATTCCGACCAGTTATATGTTTATCAAGGGACTATTTAGAATTAAGAAATGAACAATCTCTTGTATTCTTTTACAGCCAAAATTAGTTACAAGAGCAGGTCACAGATCAATAAAGTAGGTAATTGTAAATCAACTTCACCAATGCTAGTGCTGCAATATAAATCAGCTTTTAAGTATGCTCTAACAAAAATGTTGAACAGAAAATCTCAACCACCATAAAGAACATAAATGCAATTATAAGGCAGGAGAACCAGACAATGACAAGGCAATGAAGCGCCATGGAATCCTTGTGCATGACATCAACACAGGAGTCTTAGACCAGTAACAGCCCATATTCATTTTAACACGCCAAGCATTCTGAAAGATGCAAACACTTAAAATACCACAAGAAAGAAAACAGCCTTTCATATGTCTCAACATCCAAATCCCACCAAAAGCAATTTAACCGAGCAGACAATTCCCTATAGTCAACACAGGTTTTCACAAAAGAACCCTACAACTAGAATTGTGCACAGATATTCATTAGTTGGAAGCACTTCGAATATTTTGTTTCTCCTTTGTATCAACAGTTTCCTTTTAAAATGTTCTGGAAAATGTGGACTGTGACAAGAGAGAAAGACCCACAAATTTCAAATCAGCTAACCAACAGTAATTATTAGTCTACACATAAACCTAACTTCTTATTCTGAGGACACTACAAACTACCTTGGTCTTCGTTGGCCATATTATCCACTGTTTTTTCCATCTGCTCCATGACGTTTTGAGTCTCTTCCTCATTTTCTGGCACTCCATCATCCTCGTCATCCTCCAATCCTTGCTCTTTATCCATATTTCCTGCTCCTCGTTCCAGCTCTTCAATTTCTTGCATTCTTTTCTCCAATAACTCTGCTTGCCGCTTCTGCTTTTTCTTGAGCTTCTTTTTTTTGTTTCTAGACATTTTTCCAATCTACACAAAAATCCAGTATTTAGATTTACATGAAATATGTACCTACTGTGGTTAGTCTATCCAAGTTTGATCATTAACTCAAATATTAATTCTCCGTCATCCTTAGAACCTAACAGATCCATAAATGGACATTCTTTAAAGCTCTGCAATTCCGTGGCTGCATACTTTCTTCCACTTTTTTCCCTCCAAAGATTCCCCCATTGCAATTATACTGCAACTAGTGTTCAATTAGAATGGTATCAGCTGACTGCAATTTCCCAATGCCCACTTATTTGCAGCTTGTACACTTCATCTGTTAAGCAGCTGTCAATTATTAAAGCCCATTCATCTCTGGCTACCAGCTGGATTTGCAAAAAAAATCATTTAACTATTTAAAAGTATCCACACTTGCAAATTGTATTTCCTAGGATGGTGACCACAGCCTCAGTATTGGGGCTTTCCAGTAAAAATTAGAGTGATGTATCTCCTATTGTTTAATGGACTGGTGAGCGGAGTGCATGTTGATCACACCAGTTGACTAATGTGTCTACAACAAGCACGGAGCTCAACTAAACTAGTTTTGAACAAATGTAGGAGTCAGCAGAATTAGATACTATTGCAATTTTAAGTACATTTTTAAATGAACAAACTCAGTTTGAACACGTTTTTTTTTACACTTAGTCTCTGTGCACTAGGAGATATGTTGCTGTAACTGCCAGGTACTTTAAAAAGACACGGATTTAGCTAATAACATTTAACACCCAGCTGTACCACCTGGAGCGAAGGGAAGTCAGGGAGATAGCTTGATGTGAAATGGCAGCTTAGAGCTTGAGCAGAGTAAACTGCTTTTAAAGTCCAAAATGTTAGCTTTTTCTAAACAAAAAGCAATGTCAATATTGTAAAATAGTATATTGAGATGTCACTCAAACTTTGAACGGGATTACTTGTAATCTACATTCCCAGGTTGCAGAATTTGGCTGAGTTTTCTGTAAAAATCAGCTTTTGAGGTGCTACAGAATTCTAAAGACCTGGGTTATTTTTAAATGTGATGTTACATGATTTGATTAAATGTTCTAACTAGTCAAAATCATTAGTTTGAATTTGGCTCATGTTTAAAGCCTTTATGGCTTGCCCCAACCTAAAACAATTTCCTCACTGAAAAGCCTGCTTTACATTATGTTTGACTAACAATGAGAACATTAGGATTCCACAACAGAATCTAAAAGTTAAAGTACTTACAGGTTTTGGCTGTGGTGCAGTACTCACTACAAGAAAAAAACCAGAAACATTATTAAAGATAAAGCATGATTTGCTAAACTTCCACAAATTAGCTTATCAAATTCTCTGAAATGGAAGCATCTCACACAGTGCAGGAGTAAACCAAGTCGATAAAGCAGAAAGTCAAAGACTGCTTTCCCTTAAGATATTTTGACACCATGACCTGGTCCATGTGGTCTTTTCTTTCCACATAAAAGCACATTCCCCCTGGCCGACGTGGCTTTTGCAGGTGCAGCAGAAACGGATTAAAACCTGAAGGCATAATGCCTAGAAGCATATTTATAATATTTCTATAGTAGAGGGACTAGAGGATAGTCAGATTTTGGATTTATACAGCATTCTCTCATGTGAAGGCTCTTTTCCCTATTCTAGATAGTAGAGTTAGATTCCTGCAGTATTCACCAGCCAAAGCTGGCCACAAGAAAAATGAGCATCTGCAGCAGAGAGATGGTTAGGACAGAGTTGGAATAGCAGGTACAGTTTCATGCACCCAATTATAGGATTAGAACAATCTAGATCCACTAAAATAATCCCAATGATTAAAGGATATTGTTGAGTTTATTTTTATTTTTTTTTAATCTAGTTATAGTCACTGGAAGAGAGAAGATTAAGGGGCTGTTAAATAGAAGTATTCATAATTATGAAAGGGCTTGTAAGTAAACTATAGAAGATTATTGCCACTGGTCAGTGAGCCGAAACAAAGGGCATAAAATTTAAGATTAGTACTGGAAGCATAAAAGGGAGAAGTCAATTTTTTTCCCCTCTTTTGACCACTAGTGGTTACTGAAGCCAAATCAATCATGACATTTGAGGGGGAACTGGATAAATAATTGAAGTAAAATACAAAATAAGCAGAGAAAGAGCATGGAAATAAAATATGAATTAAAAGCTCTGGTGACTGGCACAACGAGTTAAATGGACTCCTCTTGCACTAACATTTCTATGATTGCAGCGTTGGTAAAAACCCGATTACCTGCAGACCCAGACGGTGGAGGGGCACCAGCTTTTTGCCATTCTGTTGCCTCTGCAGCCAGGCGGCGCACATAAGCCTCATTCACACACAACAGGATGTTCTCTGGTTTTATGTCTGTGTGGATGATCTTGCACTTGGAATGTAGATAATCCAGTCCCTGAAGGACCTATTAGAAATTAAAACAGAGATTGAAAAACGTTGTGCAATGCCAGCACATTTTCACAAGTGAACCCTAATTCTGATATTGGAGTGCACCTGCATGGGATTTTTGATGGTAGGTTACACCCAAAGTATGGTGGCTACTCCTGAAACTGGAGTCTATCTTTCTCTTTCAGATGTGGAGGCACCTGTTGTACATTTTCTTTATATGAATCTTCAGATATATGCCCATTCCTGATTTCTTGAGGCTGACTCAATTCATAACTTTTAAATTTATCATACTACCTGCAAGAGATCACAATGGGCAAAATCATCAAACAAATAAAATGGAATTCTACACTGAAAATTTAATTGTAATCAAATTCAAGTCTCAAGGTTCGGAAGAATTATGTAACAGAGGAACTTTGAATTTCCAAAACTTAAGGAAATACTTCCTATTACATTAAGGCCAGATACAGAATCAGAGGGTTCCCTCCTCCACCTACCTTGCAATTTAAAGATCAGTTAAAAAAAAAATTCACCCAGCTGTATTAACCCTACCAGCACTGCATTTATTTATAGTTTTTACAATTCCCTCATCTATGAAGTTTGCAGAATAAGAAATAAGTAACATGTAAACCAAAAAAAGCCTTAAAAAATTAGAACACTATAGAAGTAGTATTAATGCAGACATTTGGAAGCAATGATGTAGTAATGTAAATATTAAACAGCATTGCAGATTTCCCATTGTGTAAAATGCAGAAACTTAGATGTTATATTTTCAGAATCACTCAGCCAGCTCCCGCAAGCTTCAACATGTAACAAACACAAGTTACTTAATATTGTGCAAGGAAATACATTTCCAAACTGGTAATCAGAAAAATGAACACTTAAACTGACTGGATTACCACAAGAGGGAGCTTAGTACAGCAGAAAAGTCCACTCAGCTACTGTTCCAATTTGTTTATTTTTAATTCCATTAGCTTTCTTATTGAGGCCTGGTTTATGGATCTGTAGATCCTCCGGTTGTTGCATTTCCTTGTAATTTCCCTTCCTCTTTTTAAAAAAAGGACAATACAAATGCCCATACTTACTTGTCGAATGATGCTCTTGACACAATTGATAGGAAGTCCCTGGTAGTTTGATTTGATGATCCACTTCAATAGGTGATGACCTAATACCTCAAACACCATGCAAACATCTTGAACTGAGTCAAGGATATGTTCGACAGTCTTAGATCTTCAGATGCTGGCTACAATTAACACTAAACAGAGTACAGTATCCAAACCAGGAAATTTACAGCAGTTAGTTAATAACCTTCCAGAGGAACAATTACTTAGAACATGCTGTCGATTTCAGTGATATGCATTGAGCTCACCTTTATTCAAACAATTCTGCATTTCCAAAATAATCCTAACCGCAAGGATGTTGGTTATAACAAGTTATACAAGGTACTTTCAGCCCCACGCCCCAAATACTATCAGCACTTCATCATGAAAATCCAGACTACTGGAAAGAATGTCTCCTTTGACTGCTGGCTGGTTGTTTTCCAACAAGGCGAGCTTGTGCAATCTCCATCCAGTTGCCAATAGGCATGTGCCTACAGAACATGGTTTAAAATATTGCTCAAATGGAGGGTAAACATCATAGTGGACTGGCTGGGCCGAATGGCCGGTTTCCATGTTGTAACTTCTAATGGCAATCAGACAGGCCTAAGGATGGCGGGAAATGGAAAAAAATCCCACACGGGTGCAGAAAAAGGTTGCTTTTCTGAGGTATACTGTTGGGGCAGAATGCTATAACTGACCGAGGAGTGCTTGATGTTGACACTGCATTTCTGAAATGAATTTCTGAAATGAAGTGTTCCTTCCCACCTTGAGCCCACAATTAAAAAAAGTCCAGTGATTTTTACATGACAGTGAACATGAGTGAGTCAGTCATGAAACTAAAACCAGAGCTATGCCAGCAAGTGGCTCTGGGATAACATCATTTTGTCTGAGATCATAAAAAGGTAACTATGCTTCACAATGCACCAATGACATTTGGCCTTGCAATACATCCAATAAGCCAGAGCAAGTTAACTCAAAGCACTGCTCAAAACATCGTTCCAAAAAAACCCCAAGTTTTGTGTTATCACTTGAATGTCAAACAGGGTCAAACTTAAGCATGCTTGCTGCCCCACCGTCTGGGGGGGGGGGGGGGGAAATCGTACTTCAGAACCCATTTCAGCCAGACAGCAAACATTCAAATGTGGGCCCTAGCTCCAGAATAGATGATGGATTAATAGAGGAACAGAAAACAAAGTAAATTCAACCAGGCGGAGGCAAGAGAGCGTGGACAGGCAAGGGGGAGAAATCTAGCTAGGCAGGGAGGGCACTCAGCTAGTGAGAGTTTTTAGCCCAATAGTGCAGTATGCAAGCCTATGCGATTATGAAATTAAGTTTACCTTGACCATCATGGATCCATCCCACTGGTTTAATTTTCAACATTCAATGCATCTGTAGTTCAGTTGAAGGTACAACAAAGAAAAAGCAAAAAAAAAGGATACGTGATCCGTTCACTCCTGAAGTTTTGAAGTCATCCAGTAACTGAACCACCTTCTCTTTATTAGGGTCACTGGGGTCACTGTTGCGAACCTGGAAAAGGTGACAAAGAAATCATAGTTCCTCATCTAATTACCATTCTATCTACATATGCACTGGTAGGTTTAACACAAGTAGAAGTGTTATTTGTTCAATCAGAACAAGGTGTAAACCCATACCACAACTGGAGGAATGGTCACTGCTCACCCGCTACCTGCTATTCCAGATGACTTTACACATAATGCCACTTCAGTTCATAGGAGAATGCGCTCATCAGTGTAAACAGATTGCTTGTATTGCCCAAGAGACAAAGTATGCAGAACAAGCTCAAATTATTTTTAAAAATCTATTAAAACCATTTGGATCTGCTGCATCTTTAGATTAATAGCTAAATGCACATTAAATCAATGAAAAATTCAAGTGATTTTTAAAAAGTACTTTAATATATATAGGCCCATGTCCCCCCAAGGAATCTCTGCTGGATCAGATCCATGCTCACAGATTCTGAAGTATTTTAATACAATTAGGTGTGCTGCCATTGCTGTTTCTACTATCTATATTATTAGCTCGTTCAAGAGGAAAGGTTTCAGCCAACAACAATGAAAATCCTGTCAGATCAATGCTCACATTCTTGTTGAGCAGTAAAATTAATAAATTAAGAATGCTGTTCCAACCACAGCTTTAAAAAGTGTGCCCATGCAAGAGTAATTATAGATGCCTGAATTAAAAAATATATCTACTGGAGGAAAATTAAATGTCCCGACCCAGAAATTAACTTGGTTACCTTGAATTGTGCATAGGGGCAGGAGTAGGCAATTCAGCCACTTAAGCCTGTTCTGCCATTCAATTAGATGATGGCTGATCTGTACCTCAAGTCCCTTTACCCGCCTTTGTTCCATATCCCTCGATACCCTTCTCTAACAAAAATCTATCAATCTCAGTCGCGAAAGTTTTATTTGACCCAGCATCCACAGCCTTTTGGGGGACAGGTTCCAGATTTCCACTACCCTCTGGGTGAAGGAGTGCTTGCTGATTTCACTCCTAAATAACCTAGTTCTAATTTTAATAAGCCTTCTTGTTTTGGATTCCCCCACCAGAGGAAATAATTTCTCGATCTACCCTATCGAATCCTTTTATTATTTTAAACGCTGATTAGATCGCCCCTCAACTGTCTAAACTTAATATAAGCCTGGTTTATACAATCTGACCATCACTTTAACCCCTTAAGCTGATATCATTCTGGTGAATCTGCTCTGTACGCCTTCCAAGGCCAATATATCCGTCCCGAGCAAAATACTGCAGATGCTGGAAATCTGAAATAGAAACAGAAAATGCTGGAAATACTCAGCAGGTCAGGCAGCATCTGTGGACGAGAGAAACAACAGTTAACGTATCAGGTTGCCGACATCGACCTGAAACATTAACTCTTTCTCTCTCCACAGATGCTGCCTGACCTGCTGAGTATTTCCAGCATTTTCTGTTTCTATAGCTTTCCCGAGGTTCAGTGCCCAAAACCGAACGCAGTACCCCAGATGTTGTCTGACCAAGGCTCCGTACAGCAATTGTGCAATATTTACATTTTCGGAAACATATCATACCGTAATTTACTGGTAAAACTTTGCAGCATCAGTGAACGTCACACACAAGCCCCAAGAGTGAGGCATAGCCCAGACTTAGCTGCATAGCACAAGAGTTTCGGGTATTTTTTTTTAAAAAGAAAGAGAGTGTTTATAACGGAGTAGCAACATTTCTTCAGTTGTGAATGTACAACTCCTTAACTTCTATCTGGGCTAGCATATCTGGTAAAATTTGCTGGTAAAAGAAACTTAGATACTTGTCAAGTGACATCAACTTTGACAAAGCTATAACAGATTATAGCCCCATTGGTAGGGTGCAGGAAAAAAAAATCTTACTCTAGGACTCATGTTCCAAAGCTTTAAGATCAGTATCACGTGGGGCTCTGGTTCAGATGGTAATGGCTAACTACATTTTAAAAGTCACTACAAAATGTACAGAGCATTCCTGCAACACCCTAGATATTTTTTGAACTTATGTGCATTTAACAGCAACTGCCAGAATTGATTTCATATGGTAAAAATTCTCATTTACAGTTGCCTCCATCTATACCTGGACATGTCACCTAATTTTCTTTTCTGGAAAAACTGTTGAACTGTGATAAGCCCCAATATTCCTCACCCTTTCACTGCCATCAGAATAAAGTGATCTCATTCAAAGCGATATCAGTAGGATAGGAGATTCATTGTATAACTAGAAATAATCACCAAAACAATGCAGCCGACCTGCAGGTCATGCTACAATGACTATTAATGGGGTCAGGGCTGGTGGTTAGTTAGAAACCTTATTATGGACAACATCGTTGTCACTAGACACAAACAAAAAAAAACACACGTGGATACTTACTGCTTTCAGTAGTTTGATTTCATCCAGAGCAGTTTCTGTATAATGTTCAGCACTTTTGACAACCTTCATGGCAACAAACCTTTTCCCCCTAAAATCAAGAATTATAGTTCAATACCTCTTTCATGTAGAAATACTCTTCCATTTTTCATCATCTTCTAAGCACCACTTGCATACTAAACACAAGGAAAGTGACCCTACAATAGCAGAGTGTGTCATATCTCAGGAATGTATCAAGTTGAAGCTGTTTTTTAAAGTTGAAAAATGTGTTAAAATACAAATCATAGTGCTTGCTTTAAGTACAAGCACAAATACACACAGGAAGCTAGACTTGCCATCTCTCCGACTCTCAACTGACCCAAACAAAAGCACACTTACGAATTTGGATTTGTTTCAACTGGTCAGTCACCAATTTTAGTGGTGGGGGGCAGGATGATAGAAAAGATACTTCTCACTTAGCTTCCAAAATGATGTGTACAAGTCTTGTGTGTATTAGATGGCTCAGCAGCACACAGCCAGAGACAATTGTAACAAAGACAACATACTGTACTTGGGCATCAACAAAGAGTTTTCAGATTACCCCAAAATCATGAGTCAGCTGGATCCAGGCAGCTTTCCATGGAAACAAGATTGTAACATTGCATTAGTTACAAACCAAGCATGAAGTTAAGCCATGCAGCTGCAGCGATCTGCCACAGTTAAATATGGTTGGTCTGGACTTGTTTTAAAAAAAATCACACCCCCACCCAATGTGGGTCTCACGCCAGTTGAGCTTCGAACCCTAAAATGTACCAGTAGGAATCAATTGTACAAAATGCTTGAAACTCTGCCAACATGGAAGCCACCACAGAAAGCTAGTTACCACATTAGAGATTTAAATAGAATTTAGTTAAAGCGGACTTACTGAATATCCCAACATAACCAAACTGTAGAAAAATGGCCCCATCCTAGCTTTCGAATCACATGGTATCGCCCATTAAAAAGATCGCCAATCTTGACATGATGATAGCCACCTATAATATCCAAAAGGGACAATGTTACATATGTATATTTAAATAACAACTGAGTTTCAGAAGCAAATCTGTACTTTATAAACCACTGGCAATAATGAAATCTGAAGTGAACAGAATAGCTGTGTTCTTACAAAATATAAAAGGGAAGTTAATACACCAAGAGTTGAGGAAAGAGAGATTTAACTACCTGGGAGGGTATTCCATAATTAATCATCCAGTAAAATGCATCTCCACACACATTAGGAGTATAGCCTCACTTCATGAGTTAGGAGTGGACCATTCAGCCTCTCGATCATAGTTAATCTGCACCTCAACTCCATTTACCCACCTTTGCTCCAGATCCCTTGATACCCTTATCTAACAATAAAGTGGGTGGTGATGCTGGGGACTGAACCCAGGGCTTCTGGAGTAATGTGGGACAATCACATGAAGATACCCATTAAAATATCAATGCTGCAGACAGACGCCGTGTGCGCTCTCCTCCTCCCAAACTGCATACAGCCCAAGAACCGGAGCCATTACACCAGTTAATTTTGGCCTGAAGCTAAATTGAAACCAACCATTTATGGCCAACACGACTTGCCAAGTGCTGAAAGGCCATTGGGGACAGAAGGGTGGGATTGCGGTTTGCAGGCTGCATGTAAAAAATGAAGGTGGCTCTCTCAGGTAGGTAACCTTTGCCGAGTGTCTGCCTTGCTCCGTCCGAGACATCGGGGTAGAGTTTCAACTTTGAGCGTAATCGGTGATCCGGGCGTGATTTGCGCTGGTTTTGAAAGGTTTTTTTCTCCTGGAGTTCCTGCTCAAATTCATTTGCATACCGCCGAATGCAAAATCTGTGATGAACCAGCGCAATCGGGCAGCATTTCAGAACATAATTTTTTTTATTTAAAATTTTGCTTTGAAAAATATTCTTCAATTTAAGAGTGGTAACTGGGTGCAGTTTGATTAACAGCTGAAAATAGGTTTAATCACAAGAAATAAGCATTTTTAACCAGGGACAATCCACCACCTGTGAGTAACCCAATTTTCATTACTGAAAATTACTTTAAAAAAATACAGAACCCTTTGCTAGTTATATTGGGATGCATTAGTCACTTAGTAAATTAAAAAAATTATATTCAAAGATTTTAAAACATGCCCATTAGCGTTCTTTCGCCCAAAAGTTCCAGCTTAATTTTTAGAACTCCTTCAAGGCCTGCAAACGGGCACAATTAGCATAAATTCACAATGGTGATTAATTCATCCTGGGGGCATGGCCAGCTTCCAGCACGTTTTTTTTTTTTTTTTTTTTTTTTAAACTAGTGCATAAGATCGCAGAAACTTGATTTGCGCTGAACGGAATTTGCGCTTAAAATTCTGCAATCTTTTGTGCGGGTTGCGCCAATGTCAGGCGAATTGCACCAAAAAATCCAGCGCAACCGAGCGGAAACTCCAGGCCATTAACTTAAACCTGTGCAAGAATTATTTTCCAGTTATGACTTGTGTGGTGGAATTGTTAAAAAAAGGGGGACAGGTTCTTGCCCCAGATGAAATGGAGAAGCAACCTTGGGGGGGGGGAAAAACTCCAGGCGAGTCCCAATGATCCTCCTTTCAAGGCGCCAAATCAAATATGGCTCATTTGTGATAAAAGCCTACAATTTGCTAACTCCAAGTGGAAAAGTAACACCTATACAGGCACAACACCAGTAATCCGGCACCCTCGGGACCAGGCCGGTGCCAGACCACTGAAAATTTCGAACCACTGAAGGTGTCGAAAGTCACCACAAACACTGCCACCACCTGCTCCTCCTCTTCCTGCTGCTGCCCTCCCTGTGCCGCCGCCGACCCCAGGCTGCTCAGGCTCCATCGCTCCGCCGAGCCGTCAGTGATGCTGCGCGGTCCAGGCGCTGATCCTGACCCGGCGGCGGTCCCGGGACCCGAGCCGGACCCATCCCAGGGAGGGAATGTGACAGCAGGAGCTTCCTCGTGCCGGACCACTGAAGGTGCCGGACCGTCGGGTGCCGGATTACCGGTGTTGTACCTGTATATCATCATGTTCCTATATTTCCATGTTACACAACACAAGTTCATAAACTTAAATGGAGACCACATTATTTGTGGGAAAAAATTAATTAATTGGGACAAAATCATGGCCTAACTAGGTATAATTTACAAATAGCTTATATAAAACAGGACACTAATGGGCAATGCCCTGACCATCCAAATGAGTCATGCATAACTAAAGAAGCTTGGCTTTTGTCTCCTGTGCAGCAACTTTCCTGTGCCAAGAGAGGACTGGATGTACAACCATTGAATTTGTGACTGGGGTAATATACAAAGGTTCGGCTGAATCGGTGAACCCTGTACATACAGCCTATTTTAGGGATAAATGTTATTAACTTACATACATGAGCTCAGACCTTTGAGAATATGGTCACCAAATGGATCAGGAAGCCATATCTCAGTGTAGTATCGATATATTACAACAGAAAATGCACTATAGACACTGGGGGCTGATATTCTAAACTACACCATTTTCTATCTATCCTCATTAATAACAAAAATCATATGTATGCTGTGGTGTATGTGCCTTTAAGAGCCCCTGTGTACTGTAATGCCGGTAGTGGCCACTCAGGCTATATAAGCCTGTATAGTGTCTTGTATCTTTTAGTTCACCTCCAGACTTTGTTCAGTAAACACCTGTTAAACCAGCTCCTGCATTCCGTGTCTCCATTAACACACGGATACAACAGTGGCGACGAATTGGAAACGGACTTACCTGCAATTCGGCAGCACCTCAAGGAGATCAATTCCTCAGACGAAGGTCGAAGAAAAAAAAAGAAAAAACTCTGGTTTCACCAGCCGGGCTGGTGGCAGGTACTGCAATAATCCTTCCTGGGCGGCGGGCTGGGGCTCGATCGGCTGGCTCTGCAGCGGGGCCGAGCAACGAAGGCAGAGGCAAACAGAGACGGAGGGTGGAGCACTCAGGAGACAGCCAGCGCTGCAAAGCAGGTCGGCGTTCGGACCAAGCAGAGGGAGGGAAAAGTCCCAGAGAGTCCGGCGGGAAAGAGCAACTATTAAAAATATCTGTATAAATAAAAACCGCGGAGAACAGCGTTGTCAGCAGCGGCAGGAAAGCGCGGGAGGCGCCATTTTTTCTCGGCAGGGAAGAAAGGAAAGCGCGGGAGGCGCCATTTTTTTTCAGGATGCCTAAGACTGGCAATATTACTGCTTTCGATAGTGATGTAGAGGATTGGACCACATATGTGGAAAGAGTGGAGGTATATTGCACAGCGAATGAAATAGAGGATGATAAAAAGGCATCGGTACTTCTAAATCTAATGGGCGCAAGGACATACGGGCTGTTACGAAACTTAATCACTCCAGCCAAACCGATGGACAAGAATTTTAAAGAGATTGTTGATACCCTACAGGAGCACTTAAACCCAACACCGCTGCTGATAGCGGAACGATTCAAATTCTTCAGGAGGAATCAGCACAAGAATGAACGTAACGCTGATTACCTCACCGAATTAAGAAAGCTGTCAAAGCACTGCCAATTCAGGGCAGGACTGGCAGATTCTCTTCGAGACAAATTCGTCTGCGGTCTCCTAAGTGAAGGAACACAGAAAAGGCTACTTTCTGAGAAAGATTTAACACTGGACAAGGCTTTCAGTGTGGCTGTATCATATGAAGCAGCAGCAAGAGGAGCTGCAGAGATACAGCAAAAGCCACAGGACTTCGGCACCCATGAAATGACACAGGGTTTCGAGAGATGTTATCGCTGCGGCAGATCCGCCCATGACCAGAGGGACTGCTGGTTCAAGGACAAAGCATGCAGGCAATGCGGAAAGATGGGACACATTGCACGGGTATGCCGATCCGGAAACAAAAAATCTACTGACAAAAAAAAAAATCAATAAGTACAGAAAGGTACAAATGACGACAGACAGTAGCTCCGAAGACCAGAAGAGCGATAGCGACTCCAGAAACAAGAGACTAAGCTGTCTCAAATTACATAATGTAATTGCCAAAGAAGATTACCAGACCATTTGGGTTACCCTCACAATAGCGGGGTCCCCAGTTAAAATGGAGCTAGATACAGGATCAGCTCTGACCGTCATAAGTCGACGGGATTACGAGCGGCTATTTCCGCATATACCTTTGAAAGACACGTCCATTATCTTGAAAACATATACGGGGCAGAAAGTATACCCCAGAGGGAAAATAAGGGTGCCTGTTGTATACAACGGCAAGGAAATACAGAAGTTGTATTTATACGTTCTGCAAGATGGTGGTCCACCGCTGTTGGGACGTGAATGGATCAGGAAGATACGTTTAGACTGGCACTCCATTCAGGCACTGACGGTGACCAGTAAGGAAAAAAATGATTGACGTCATACCTGAACGATTAAAAGACATCTTGGCCAACGCCAAAGAAGTGTTTCAACAGGAACTAGGAACCTTGAAAGGCGTCACTGCCTCAATAAAAGTGGAAGATGAGGCAATTCCCAAGTTTTTTTTAAGGCAAGGCCGGTGCCATACGCAATTCATCCAGCAGTCGAGGCAGAGCTGGAGAATTTGGAAAAGGCAGGCGTGTTATCCAAGATAGATTGGAGCGAGTGGGCAACACCCATCATCCCGGTCATGAAGAAAACGTTGAATAATGATAAAGCTGAAGAACAGAGAAAAATTCGCATCTGTGGGGACTTCAAAGGTGACTGTAAACCCGGTCCTTCACACGGTACAGTATCCTCTTCCGAGGATAGAAGATATTTTCGCCTCACTATCCGGAGGGAAACGTTTCACCAAAATTGACTTGGCACAGGCATATCTACAGATGGAGGTTGAGGAGGCCTCTAAAAAGTATCTCACGATAAACACACACAAAGGCCTGTACCAGTACAATCGACTGGTTTTCGGAGTAGCATCAGCTCCAGCTATCTGGCAAAGAGCTATGGAGCAAGTCCTGCAAGGGATTCTGGGGACTCAATGCTACCTAGACGACATCCTTGTAACAGGAGAAAACGACAACGAGCACCGTGCCAATTTGGAGCAGGTGCTCACTAGGCTGAGAGAACGGGGCCTACGAGCAAATCGCCCCAAGTGCGAATTTTTCCAGAAACAATTATCATATTGTGGCCACATAATTAACGAAGAAGGGTTGCATAAGTCACCTGAAAAAATTGAAGCGGTCATAAAAGCCCCAGCACCTGAAAATGTCTCACAATTAAGGTCATTCCTGGGATTGATAAATTACTATCATAAATTTTTACCGAACTTGTCAACTGTTCTGCACCCTCTTAACGAACTGCTACAAACGGGAGTAATTTGGAAATGGAGCGAAGACTGTAAACGTGCCTTCCATAAATGCAAAGGCTTGATCACATCCAAGGAAGTTTTGGCTCATTACAACCCATCACTGCCAATCAGACTGGCGTGCGATGCATCCCCTTACGGCGTAGGAGCGGTATTATCGCATAGATTCCCTGATGGCTCGGAGCGGCCAATAGCTTTTGCGTCACGCTCATTGAACTCAGCTGAGCGTAACTATGCCCAGATTGACAGGGAGGCACTCAGCCTGGTATGGGGAGTGAAGAAATTCAACCATTACCTACACGGACAAAAATTTACCTTGTTCACTGACCATCAACCCCTCGTCTCCATATTCAACCCTAAAAAGGGCGTTCCCATTATGACAGTGCAAAGGCTACAGAGGTGGTCCCTTTTCCTAGGGGCACACCAATATGACATAGAATACAAAGGATCAAAACCGCATGGAAATGCTGACGGTTTATCGCGTCTACCATTGCCAACGGTAGAAGAGGCACCTACAGTGGACCCAGTGGAGATGTTCCACTCAACCATAGTGGAATGTCTACCAGTAACAAATTCTACCATTGAAAAGGAAACAAGAAATGACCCGACTCTCTCACGGGTCTACAATTTAACGGTGAAGGGATGGCCAGCACATGGCGAACCACTGTTGCCAGCATTCTCGCAAAGAAAAGAACAGCTGTCAGTGTGCCGAGGAACCTTGATGTGTGGATCCAGAGTGGTGATTCCACCCAAACTCCAGGATAAAGTGCTAAAGGAGCTTCACGAGGGGCATCTGGGTGGAGTGAGAATGAAGAACCTAGCCAGAGCATTTGTGTGGTGGCCAGGTATCGATGGAGACATCGAAGAAATGACCAAGGGCTGTCTAGGATGCCAGAAGGTCCAAAACGCCCCACCACAAGCCCCTCTACATCCATGGGAGTGGCCCTCATCTCCATGGCAAAGGGTACACATCGACTTTGCTGGTCCATTTATGGACTCAATGTTCTTAATCGCGGTGGATGCACACTCCAAGTGGCCGGAGGTAATAAAGATGTCCTCCACCACCACGGAAAAAACCATCACAGTATTAAGGACCATATTTGCCAGGAATGGGCTGCCTGAACAGATCTGTTCTGATAATGGACCGCAATTTGTGTCCGAAGAATTCAGGAAGTTCTTAAAAAAACAATGGGGTTAAGCACTACACGTCCGCCCCATACCATCCCGCCACCAATGGATTGGCTGAAAGGTTTGTCCAGACCTTCAAGGCGGCCATAAAGGCCATGGGTAATGAAGACATAAATCTACAGCATAAGGTGGATAACTTCTTGTTTGCGTACAGGAATGCAACACATGTGGTTACAAACCAAACTCCCGCCATGATGTTTTTCAATAGAAGACTAAGATGCCGGCTGGATTTGATCAAGCCAAACATGAAGGGATGTAGAGAACCGGCAATTTCAAGGCATGAATGAAAGGCCAACTAGAACCTTCCAGATAGGTCAACAAGTTTTGGCCCGGGACTACCGTACCGAGAAATGGCAGCCTGGAACTATTTGCACACGACTAGGACCGCTGATGTATACCGTGGACATTGGAGAAAGCATAATAAGGCGCCATGCTGACCAGATCATAGAGTCATCCGAAAAGGGACAACCTACACCACAACTCTATACACCTAATGATGAAGCAGAGATACCCATAGTATCTACCTCCGATCCGGTGATACTGGAACCAGATGAACTCGACACTGGCATTCAAGTCGAATCGACCTTGCCAAAAGAACCTACTACACCACCGAGGCGTTATCCGGACCGAGTCAGGAAGCCTCCAGAGAGACTGACTTATAATTGATTAACTGCAGCAAATGTGTAGATTATTGTTCTTGTAAACATGTTAATTAATGATTACTTAAAATGTTATGTACTGGTTGTCTAAAAGGGGAGGAATTGTGGTGTATGTGCCTTTAAGAGCCCCTGTGTACTGTAATGCCGGTAGTGGCCACTCGGGCTATATAAGCCTGTATAGTGTCTTGTATCTTTTAGTTCACCTCCAGACTTTGTTCAGTAAACACCTGTTAAACCAGCTCCTGCATTCCATGTCTCCATTAACACACGGATACAACTTATGCCAACATGAACCTTAAGCACAACACATTTACCATGATGTCATGTTCCATCTCTCTATAGTCACTCAATATTATCTCTACAGTCTGACACCTAGAAGGAATAGACAACTGGATTCCCAACAACTGCTCCGAGAAAGATATACAACAGCAACATATTCCCAACTATGGAAAAATATCAACTGAACTGCAATGATGCTCCAAGATTATGGGAAAAGACACAATGTTTGCCTGAAAATAGTTCATGATTTGGCTACTTTAGTAATTTCTTGGAAAATAAAGCCAAAATAAAGCAACCCAGCACAGTAAAATGATCAAGTTTAAAGTTACAGAAAAGACAAACCAGTGCCAGGTGGTACATTTTCCTGAAACCTAGATGCAAATTTCACTTTATTGAAAGAAAAATACCGCAAAATCAAGCAGCTTGATCATTTAATGGTATCTACAAACTGAGCTGCTTAGTTGGTATCTAAAATACTTCCAAGGTTCTTTCATATTTTTAGAATCATCAAATTTCTGTGCTTTCAAAGGCGATAGAGCTCACATTATTGACCTGCCTTTAGGAATGAGCTTCCCAGACTAGAATGTGACAGGCTAACATAACTCATGCGCACAGTTCACCAGAATGGCACAGTAACTAATCTCTTCAGATGGTCTTATGAAATTACAGCAGACGTCCATCTCAAAAGACGATGCTGTAAATGCAAAAGCAGTAGTTACTTTGCTATGCTGCAACACAGTGAGTCACTCAAGGATCCAATTCTCCAGCAGCAGTCCTGGTCACAGATGGTGCAGACACAAGTCACCGGGTCAGACGAAGCCTGCACAGTGTTAATGAGACCTAGGGTACCACATCCTGTTTTTTTTTTTTTTTTAAAGAAATACTTCAACTGGTCAATCCACTTGTAAAGATTTGTGTATCCAAACCCCTAAATCGCTCAGCTCTTCCACTCCCTTTACAATGTTTCCATTTAGTATTCCTTCTTATTCTTCCTCCCATTGTCACATCCAAATTTCATCTGACACTTTCTACATCTATCTAATCAGTCTACCATCATCCTGAAGTCACTTAAGGGGTCATCTGCAAATTTCGATATTGCGCTCCCCATACCAGAGTCCAGATTATATATATGGACAGCAATGATCTACCACGCATGCCTGCGGGACACCACTGCTTACTTCTCTTCAGTCCAAAACACATCCATTAATCACTACACATTTTTGCCACTTTAGGCAACTTCCAGTTCATACTGTTATATTTCCTTCAATACTGTGATCATTCATTTATCAAAGTTTGTAGGCAGCAACATACACTTTTCAAAATCCATATACACCGCATTCACTACATTATTTCTTCAAAAAAATTCAATTAAATTTGTCAGACATTACTTGCCTATACCATATTGTAGCTTCCAGAAGCATATTCACCAGCAATGCAAGGCTAAATGGTCTGTAATTATCATGTTTATCCCTTTCTACATTTTTTGAACGAAGACGTTACAATGGAAACCCTCCAGTCCTTTGGCACAACTTCCACACCCATATTGAACAAGTCTCTATTTCCTCTCTGATTTACCTCAGCATTCTAGATCAGAAATAATGAGGAACCGTCAGCCTTAAATGGAAATTTATATGGGGACTTTTTAAACGGGTATACAAAATGCCATGTGGAATAGAAATGGTTAATCCAGAGGACCATTCCAAGTTAAACCACTCCTCCAGGAAATTGGAATATAGGCACAAACTGGTAAATGTCAATTTGAGGCTTGAGATCAAGGAGCACTTGCTCACAAAAAAATTAATACTGAGAATGATCTTCCAGCAGGGCAGCAGAGGCATAAATTCTAGAGTCATTTAAGAGGCAATAGCTGTGATGGGTGGAAAGGGACATAGAAAAATTGCAGATTTATATGACAGAATGAACTGAATGGCCGTCTTTATTTATACTTATCTTTGTGATCTCAAACCGCTGATAGCAACAGATCTTGGTGTCCTGACAAGGCTTATGTACCAATGAAGCAATAGTGCCAAAAATACCTCTTTGCAAACATTCAGACCCAGTAATGAAATACAAGTCTAACAACCGAGTTGTTTGGTCTTCATGGACTGTATTGCCAGGACTTGCGGCTACATTTACACTCCTCTGATAAGACAGCATACAGTACTGATTGAAATAAACTCACCTTTACAATAGTCACTAGGGTCTTCTTGTTCTTCATCGTCAGATCCCAAAATTTCATCCTCTGGCTCTTGTGCCTCAGACTCCGTCGTTGCAGGGTGGGCTCTTTGTGGAGGCTCAGGCCTGCGAATAATAGCAAGTGTTACTGTATTTACAAATTGCTCCCATGGAGAAATTCAATAGCCCCAGCTAAAATTGCTTTAATCTACCTTTCTATGATTTTTTTTTTTTTTTTTAAACTACCATTGCATAAACATTTCTAGGAATGGCATCCTGCCTACAAAATAATTTATTCTTTAAATAGCACCACTTTTTTTTTTTTTTTTAATTTTTTTTTAAAAAAGGTGAGACTAGTAAATGTCGGTATTCAGAGGGATTTGGATGTTCTTGTACACGACTCAGAAATTTAACATACAGGTACAGAAAGCAATTAGGAAGGCAAATGGTAGGTTAGCCCTTAGTGTGAGGGGGGATTGGATACAAAAGTAAGGAAGTCTTGTTGCAATTATACAAGGCTTTGATAAGAACACACCTGGAGGACTGGTGAGAGTTTTGGGGGGGGAAATTCAGTTGTTTTGCGCCTGTTAGCGGGCGCTAATGGGTCACAAAGCAACTAGCGCCCGGGCGCAGCAATGTTTGCGCCGCTCGCAAAATTGACCAGATATTTTGCGGCGGCTCTAAACACTCCTGCGCCTGCAGATCATGATGTCAGTCGAGCGTGCAACGCCCCGGACCGGATACAGAGTGGCGCCCCCTGCCTTACTGCCTGCCGCTAGCAACAACAGGTTGAGGGGAGCATTTTGCAGTTGGGAAGGAACTGGGGGAGTGCTATTTAAAGGCGACCGCTTCCTGCCTTTTATTGTCGACGACAATTTTGCACCACGCATTCAGAGGGAGAGGGAGAGCAAAAGACTGACTTCTGGAGAGATTCAATGCTGTGTGAAGGAGTTTTGGGTACTGAGCAGCACTTTGCAGGTTCATTTTGATTTGACCTTCCTTGCATCGATTTAGGAGAGACTATGGGGGTTGCCTTTCCCTGGACGCCGCCATTGTTCTTTCCAGCAGAACTGATGTACAGGTCTCTCCAGGCCGAGATTCAAGGTTGCAATGAGCAGGGTGTGACTGGAGAGCAAGATTGACCCTCCCTTTTAAGAACTGGCCAGCACCAGTGTGTCTGTGCTCCATTGCTGACTGACATCACATGAGCTTCGCCAGCGCTGAGGTAGCGCCTCGCTCCTTGGCGTTAGCACCTGGCGGTATGTAGCGCCCGATTTAGCGCTTCAATCACCTCCAGGGGCGATAGAAGCCAAGTTTGCAGTCGGAGACGATAATTAGCACTTTGCGCCCGGCCGATAATTACCCCCCAAATGGGGAGATACCGAATTTCTCCCCCTTGGTCTCCTGACCCAAGGAATTATATACTTGCCTTAGAAGGGGTGCAACAAAGGTTCACTAGATTGATTCATGAGATGAGCGGGCTGTCCCATGAGCAGAGATTGAGTAGAATGGGTCTATATTCTCTGGAGTTTAGAAAAATGAGAGGCGATGTCATTGAAATGTAGAACATTCTTAGACAGCTTGACAGGGTAGACGCTGAGGGGTGGCGTCCCCTGGCTGGAGAGTCTAGAACTAGGGGGCATAGTCTCAGGATAATGGATCAGCCATTTAGGACTGAGGTGAGGAGGAATTTCTTCACTCAGAGGGTTGTGACTTTTTGAAATTCTCTCCCCTAGAGGGCCATGGATGCTCAGTCATTGAGTATATTCAGGACTGAGATCGATAGATCCTTGGGTAATAAGGGAATCAAGAGATATGGGAATAGGGTGGGAAAGTGGAGATGTATAAGTTCAGCCATGATCTAATTGAATGGCGGAGCAGGCTCAAGGGCCCGTATGACCTACTCCTGCTCCAATTCTTACGTTCATAGGTGAAGTCAGAGACATCCACCTTTACAACCCTGCCCATTTTTTTTTTTTAAAAAGCAAATTGGAAATCCATGCCATCATTAAGCATTACTAGTAGATCTGTGTCCAGAGTTTTAGCTAGCAACACAATGGTACAGTGCACAGGAGAACCAACACCATCACAGCAGTAACGGTTTCAGGTTTGCTTACAGGGAATGTTCAGTGGAACTTGATGTCCCCTTTGGGAAGTGCATAGGCAATAGGAGAAAGAAAATGAGACATCTTGCTATTGTGCAGTAAGCCAAGTTTCTTAGATGCAGCTGACAAATGGTCCAGGAAAAAGTGGTGTTTATTCTCATTTTTTAAATAAAATTTGAATGGAAGCTACAGTTAGGACTTCAGATAAAATATAAACTGTACTGATGTTTTAAAATTCTACCTTGGTATTAAAAAACTATTTACACAAAGTACATCAGTAAATCATCAATGTAGTGCAGACACAACCTGCATTAAATACACAGTTCAAGCAAGCCATGCTTGTCTAATTTGAGCACTTTCAAGCATGTAAATTAGTGTTCATTTCATCTACAGTAAAGGTAACCATATTTGCTCCATATAAATACATATCCGTGCCATCAGTAAGACCACCTACTGTCACCTCCGTAACATCGCCTGACTCGGCCCCTGCCTCAGCTCATCTGCTGCCGAAACCCTCATCCATGCCTTTGCTAGCTCTAGATTTGACAATTCCAACGCACTCCTGGCCGGCCTCCCACCCTCCATAAACTTACTCATCCAAAGCTCTGCTGCTCGTATCCCAACTCGCATCAAGTCCCGTTCCCCCGTAACCCGTGCTCACTGAACTACATTCACTCCCGGTCTAGCAACGCGTCAATTTTAAAATTCTCATCCTGGTTTTCAAATCCCTCCATTGCCCTGCCCCTCCTGCTGGTAAATAAAGCAGAATTAAACTCTTTCAGATTATTGATACTCGAAAGATTCAGGGCATGCAGAGTAAGGCACAGCAATTTACCCACTTCACAAAAGCTAAGCTAGTGAGCTCTTAATCTTAATTTGAAAGATTCCAAAATACATCAACTTAGATACAGCTCATGAATCTAACCTTTTATAGAAGCTGCATCCAACAAGTTGACATCAGAATAGCAAGTACTACAGTACTGTATTATGTTTATTGCTTACAAACTGCTTCATCATAAAATATGTATGAGCACAATTGACTTCTGTAGCATTTTGAACATCAACAGACTAAAAGCAAAACACAGCCTTGCATGTAATTGGCTTTGTAGCTATCTTGCTAAGTACTGGGGGAGGGGGGGCAGTGGAGGGGGAAGAGAACAGCACACTGAAAAAGAAAAACGGCGATGGCAATATTCCTAGATCACAAGTCTCTTATACAATCACTTTATCCCACCATTCATAGAATATAAAATCATGAGAAACTAGTTGCACATTGCCACCCACCCAGAAGTGGACCATTTCCAACCACTACAAAAAGACCAGCTAAAGAATTTAAATTCCAAATTACTGTGCATGTCCAAGTACAATATACTGTATTTTGTTAAAAAGACTGAAGAAACCCAATGCTATACATTATTGTTTTATAAAAATCAAAAACCTCCAAATGACCAGCTTTCTTCCTCTCTCCAAAAAAATCCATTTTTGGATACAGCAAAATATATTTCAATAATTTCACAATCAAGTCATCTTCTATTATTCATAGATTAAGATGTCCAAATTAACTAAGAGCATGTGCCAAACCTAACCTGGGAGTGCAATGGTTAAATTAATGGCAGACAATCTCAAGCAGACCAAAATGAAAAGCAATTTTAAACCAATGATTTATTTGTAGGCAGTTCTATTTACTCAATATAGTCAAATATTCCAGGAAGAGTACATTTACTTTTCTTTCTTCTTCCTAAATGTAATTTGTTTACACAACAGCACAGGTAGCATCCATTTTTGCTGCTCGTTTATGATGTTGAAAAAGGAGGTTGTGCGCTTCACATCAGTTTATAAATTAAATCAAAGCTTGCTGCAAAAAGATAGAGTAAGAAAATAACTGGCAGCAAGGTGACAAGCCCATATTGGACCAAACTGGATTAGTTGCAGCAGAGGCCTTGGTCATCACAGAAACACCTTTGGCCTTCAAAATTGTTTGCTCACCAATAGGCTGATCTATTCTCCAACATTATTAACTTTATTCTAAATCAAAATGACCATTGGAGAACAGCCAATGCATTTAGCAGCTTAAATTGCTACAGCATGCTGGGATTCATTCTAGAAGGGAGGACACACACAATCAGTTTGTTCTCTCTACAGCAACCGTATCTCATCAGCTGACCACAATGCAATCTGAGAGAAAATGGTGAAGAGTGGGGGCACAGAACAAAATATTAGAGGCAAAATATCCCTAATGATAAAGTTTTTTCCCTTGAACAAGGCAATATGTACTTGTTTATCAATGTTGAAAAGTTGCCAAAAAAAAGTTTAGTTTGGAGAATTAAAAAGATACAAACAAGAAACTTTTCAAATGATACTGACAGAAATACACAGGCTGCAACATTAAGGCAGTAAGATATCAAGCAACAGAAACCAAAAGTTACAAGCAGATGATTCACAATGTTGCATTTTTTGAGCATTTTACCCCATCTTGCATACTGGCCCAGAAATAATCCTCGTTTAAAATAAAGCACTTTCTGCACGCTAGATATTGCATAATGAAGCACTTTTCCTTTCAGGCACTCAATCACAGGATCAAGCACTCCCAGGTCAGGAACAGCAGTTAGATACAGAATAAGGCACCCTTTCTTGTGTCCCAATCACAGAAGAGTACCCTGTGCTGCACCAATGTGTCATCTTTACCATTTCCCACAGGAACTACTCTAGACTAGTCTAATTGACATTGCTAATTAGAGCAAAATTAGAAGCAGTTTTGTAATGTAGAACCATGTCCACTACAACTAGATTGAGGCTCCCCAAGCTTATTTCACAAAAAGGAGATTTTTCAGCCCTTCACACAATAGAAACTTATAGCAACAAAGTCAGATACTAGCACTGTGCCAAAGTTCATAGGAATACTGCTGTGCTGTAAATTGACTAGCTTTAATAATCTATTAAAAGTACATAAAGTAACACCTTTGAGAAAAGCTCTCCAATAGCTTAGATGGTTCACAATTATGGTTTAGGACAAATAGATTTTACATTTCTATCCCCCCCACGTACAAAAACAATTCAAACCGGTTGAAGGAGACATTAGCCCAATAGCCCCTTTTAAGAACATTTTCACCCCCAGAGAGTTATTTATGTAGCAGTTCTTCTAGTTTACACACACACACACACGAAATGGTTCAAAATCGATTAAGTCCACTCCCATGGGTTTAAACACAATGAAACACCAATAGGAATTTACATTCACACAGGTGAAGGAGCAATATCCCCCATTAACTTCTGGAAACAATCACCTTCCAAGAACAAATTCTCAGAAATACTGCTGTCCAGATAACAGGGGCATTGCCTCTATTATCAATGTCATAGAATGGTTACAGCACAGAAGGAGGCCATTCGGCCAGTCGAGACTGTGCCGGCTCTCTGCAAGAGCCCTTCAGCTAGTCTCACTCCTCTGTCCTTTTCCCATAGCCCTGAAATTTGTCTCCTTCAGGTATTTATCCAATTCCCTTTTGAAAGCCACGATTGAATCTGCCTCAGGTAACTGCTGCCTTCAACCAAGTTAGAGAACAGCTGCGTGACCTGCCGAATATTTCCAGCACTTTGTTTTTCTATTATGTTAGAGGACAGCAACGTTCATCAGCACAGCTGCAATTCCCTTAAGCAGATGGCAATGTGGCCAGTCTGAGACAAGTTCATCATTTCTTTACCCCACACCCCAAACAAAGTTACCTCATGCAGCCTCTTGGTATTGGAGGAGCTGCATCATACACCTTCCTACTAACTAACTCATTAGAACTTTCCAAGCAGCAAGTCTTGTTAAGATGTGCCAGCATCAAATGGCAGGTGCTTTTTTCCCTTTTTGGGTGGCACTAGATCCAGCATTAACAAAACAACTTTCTCCCCATTCACACCAACTAATGTGTCAAAGTAGTCACCAGATGGCACAAGTCCTACTCATGCTCTTGAGAACCTGGTAAAGCAACAGCCAAAAGGGAGTATACAAAATCCAGTCAGAACCATTCAGGACAGAGCATCTTAGAATAAAGTTTAATGCCAATCAGTAAAAACAGCCCTCCTGGTGTACCCATCATCTCCAAGCCATATTCATGCTCTGGCAACAAAATGGAAATCAACCCAGGGAACTCAGGCCCAAACTACTCACGCAACACAGTGCATCATATTTTTTTATGTCACTACCACTGACAGTATCCCTGGTCTCATTCCTGTATTTTATCCTGACTTGGAGGATGCTCTTCTAATATCACAAGGAATCCCTCCTGAACTAGATCAAAAATCTGAGTAAAAAGGTTCAGGGCACCATGTTGTGCCCGGAGTGCTCAGGTAGCCAGTGTGCCATGTTCAGTCAGTGCCACCGACACAGGCAGTCCAAGTATCTTTGGACTCTCATCAGCCATTCATTCTAGCCTGATTATCCTCCCAATCCCACAGGTAACCCCTCCTGATCCACGCAAAAAGTCTGAGTCAAATAGTGCAAGGCACCATGTGTCATGATGTGAAGGTAAGCACCAGAATCTCTTCACTTCTCCCTCGTGTGCTTATCTAGCCTCCCTTTAAACACATCTATACTATTGGCCTCAAGCACTCCCTGTGGTAGCGAGTTCCACATTCTCACCACTCTCTGGGTAAAGAAGTTTCTTCTGAATTCCCTATTTTATTTTTTGGTGACTATCTTATATTGATGGCCTCTAGTTTTGCTCTTCCCCACAAATGGAAACACACTGTTTACTCGATCAAAGCCTTTCAGAATTTGAAAGACCTCTAGTAGGTCACCCCTCAGCCTTCTCTTCATCTCACCATAAATTCTCAGGAGTGCTCATCAATGCTTAAATCCCAAGTACAGGAAACTCTCTCTTAACCGGCACCTAAATATCCGGAAATCTCTCAACCGGAAAAATTCAGGAGCAGGTTCAGGTAAGTTTTACTATATATTAGTGGCCGTGTAACCGGGGTTCCTGGATCTGTGGCTGTATAACCGGGGTTCCTGCACCTGTGGCCGTGCAACCGGGGTTCCTGCACCCGTGACCGTGCAACCGGGACTCCTGCACCTGTGGCCGTGTACGGGGCTCTTGGACCTTGGTAAGTATACCTCTCTGTAATCCGGACTTTTTGATCAACCGGCACCACGTCTGTGCCAGATAAAAAAAGTTTCCTGTACTTGACACTTGAAAAGTAAAAATGTTCAATATATCTTCAACAGAAGTAAACAGTGGCAACTTAACTGCCACATAAAAATGAATGAATTATTGAACTGCTGATAACAGGAAAAAAAAAAGTTAACCCATTTTCAATTGAAGGAAAGCAATTAAGAGACACCCTAATGCAACTGCATCCTTCATGATAGTCCAGCTCCCAACCTAAACTTACTTGCAGTTTATGGTGAAAAGAATTAAAGCTAATAACACATGATTAAAATGCACAAGTAGGGCTATATCCATCCACAATTTATTTTAATCACAGCCAACAGAATTTTCAAAATGGTCGAGTATGTCCTGAGCAATTAAAGCTGCTTCAAAGACAGCTATATATTTCAGAAACAAACCGCCTACTTGTTTTTTTTTTTTAAAAACACCTAAAATGAGCACGTGTACTACACTGCAGTACAAACCTACACAATTGGCACTCAAGTTAAAATCTATATTTAGCTTATCACTAGTCTATTTTCCCAATTAGGTTTTAAAAAATGAACTTGCTTTGAAAATTCGTTTAGGCAGCTACAGCATTGTGTTCTCAAGCATTACTAACTCATTCAGTGGTCCATAATATTTCACGGTTCAAATAATGGAAGATTTCATTCTACCTGGTGATCTAGACTTTGTACTAACAGCAAAATCTGTAGAAGATATTTTCTGATATTTGCAGCCTTTGTAATGTGTTTTGATTGTGCCTTCCCCTCATGTCATATCCTGAAGGTAGTGACTCAAGCTAGGACACAATGTTTGATTCAAGTGAACACTCTTCACTTGCAAGGTGAAAGAGGAAGTTACAGCCAAGCCCAATCATATCTTCAGTTAGTCGATATGGTTACTTTTGTAGGGTCAGCAGATGATCAGGAAAACCCTGGCAAAATGTCCCCTCTCTAACCTTTAGTAACCCCATCATTACTCCCACTGACAAAAGACCAGGAGTCAAATTTGAGACTTTCCTGGTCAGTGTTGCACCAGTCTATTTACATGGTGGCTGGAGTAGCCCAGTCATGTAATACCGTGATCCGAGCCAAGCCACAGCATGCAGAATTAATCCTGCTCATTGAGTGTAATTTTACAAGGCATGACGTGCAGGCATGTTTTGGTTGGCACATTTTCTGGCGCTCAAACATGTCTCAAAATAACCATCCTCCGGTCTACTTGAGCAGGTCAATGAGTGGGCCGAGAAGTCTTCCATTTTAAAATCGATACATCACATGTCTACTTCATGGACTTGGAACACTTTTACATGTTACAGCTAACCTTACCTAAGTGCAAGACTAGAGTTCAAGAAGCTACTGTTGAAATGAAGACATTCTGGAGTCAATCCAGAATAGTTCGGACTCTGGGAAGTGACTAATTTTTGGAAATATAAGCGGTACTCCCAAGTTTCCCATCATCTAAACCTCTCTGACTCAGTCATAGCTACTGTATCATTTGAGACTTTTAACCTAATTTCAGTAACAGTAGCTGCAACTAAGGTGCACGTCAAATGGAACTGCAATTATCACAAATGGAAATCCCGTAAAGAAAGTTATTTTAGTAGTTATGCACATTAGAATTTCAGTGCTCAATTTGTTACTGCCTCCGATACAATTAGCTTACTGAAAACTAGACAGGCTTTCAATTTAAAAGGGCTGATTTTAGAGTTTATTAAATTCCTATCATTTACTTCTCTACCTAGAAATCACACTATTGCAAATTAAGGGAGAAAGTTAATATTTCTATACTGAAATTCAGTCAGCTTTCATCGTACATTTTGCAGCTGCTAACACAATAGTATTTCAAAGTATGATTCAACATGGCTTTGAAGCTTTATCATCTTTTCCATCACCTAAATTCCCATTCATTGCTCTAATTATTCATCCAGACAGTGCTCATGACCTCTGGCTCCAAATGATCAAAACTTCAATATTCTGAAGTAAACAACTAGCCACCCCACTCCCCAGCACCCTCCCCAAATACAAATCTTCAAAATGGGTTTCAATCCTTGTTAACCATACTGCTCCCATTTCAGATACACGTTACATCCCGAGCATTACGTAGACATTTTATATGTTGTGCTCTTAACTTATGTCAAAGCATATTAAACAAACGTTCAATAATGTGAATTATAATTGCCAAGAATTAATTATTCCATTTTGTGGTCACAAAAAGAAAGCAATATTAAAGTCACCGGGCTTTCATCTGTATACTGACAATCTATACTAACTAACGCTTGAGCACCCCCACCCTCTTCCCCACCCCCCACCACGCATGAAACAAATGACAAGCCTGCAACAGCTAAAAATAAATGCAATATGTACAACCAACAAAACGACAATAACCAGAGACCTAGAACAAATTAGTCAATGAATGCAGTACAATTAAACAACAAAAATAGCAAGGTTTGCATATCAAGGCTGCATTTCTTCCCTTCGAGGGAATAAACCCAATAAAAGCAAGCTCACAGCTTTTTCTTACAAGTATATAAAGGCTTAGCAGGTCTGCTCACCTGCTTATGACTAAGGTCAGTGCTTACATGGAAATGTGAACACTTCATCAAAACACCGCTTTCTCCGCAGCATACCTGATCTGAATATCAATTCATTGGTAATTGCAAAAAAGCAGCTATAGATAAGAGCTATTATGGTAAGCTGCACCTGTATACACCCGCACCAGTTTTATTGCGTATTTCCCATAAAATCACTTGCAATCTATTTGCACAATTATCTAATAAAAAATGAATGCTAGCAATTAAAGGTCCTTTCATACTGAATACCATCAATTGAAAACTAGCTGCACAAGCGCCTCAATACAACAGCATTCTTAAAACATAGTTAGACGACAAACGATTTACAATACCTGCATGAAGCTCTGATACCCATTGGCGATGGCAGCCCTGAAGTCAATTCACAGATTTTCTGCAAAGCCATCGACAAATATTTCAGCTGCCTCTGCCAGGGTGCACTGCAGGCAGTGATCAGCTTCCTAGCTGATCGTCTTCCGACAGCACAAGCAGCAAATGCTCTACCACCTAGCTGCAGAAAGACTACACTGCATTGCAGGTGAGCACCCTCCAAGATTAATAACCAACCATTTTCTTTGTATTTATTTATTTCAGACGCAAACACTATGGTTGAAGAAATACATCCCAACATCACATTGTGCAACAAACCATAATTTTAAAGTCACTATTATTAAAACAGCTGAGTGGATGTAAAAATACTGAGATGGACAGTACAGTGTACTGCACTCCTGAATTTGGACTGAAACCCATTTTGAGGACGGGGGGGGGGGGGTGGGGGCAAGATGGGGAGAGAAAGAGAAGGTTGAGTATTTTGAAGACGCAAACATTTAATCAAAACCATGCAGTGGTGGGGTACCAGACATGTTCCTAATCAAGTGGTAAGGGAGGGGCTGTTGGAGTGACAATCTTCACTGGGACACTCTTAGGCAGCCCCTCGGAACAGAGGATGACTTGCTTCCACATTAAAAATATGAGTTCGCAGGTGACTGAGGAGTCCAATGTGGGACCTACAGTCTCTGTCACAGGTGGGGCAGACGATGGTTGAAGGGGCAGGTGGGTGGGGTGCTTGGGTTGATGTGCGCTGCCTGCGCTTGCTCCCGGCAAAGAGACTCGAGGTGTTCGGTGCCTTCCCGGATGCTTCTCCTCCACTTTGTGCGGTCTTGGGCCAGGGATTCCCAGGTGTCGGTGGGGATGTTGCACTTTTTCAAGGAGGCTTTGATGGTGTACTTGAAGCGTTCCTCTGCCCACCTGGGGCTCTCTTGTCGTGCCAGAGCTTAAAGTAGAGTGCTCGTTTTGGTAGTCTCATATCGGGCATGCGGACAATGTGACCCGTCCATTGGAGCTGATCGAGCGTGGTCAAAGCTTCGATGCTGGCCTGAGCGAGAACACCGACATTGGTGCACCTATCCTGCCAATGGATTTGCAGGATCTTGCGGAGGCAGCGTTGGTTGTACCTCTCCAGTGCTTTGAGGTGCCTGCTGTACATGGTCCATGTCTAAGGCATACAGCAGGGCAGGTATCACTGCTGCTCTGTAGACCATGAGCTTAGTGTTGGGTTTGAGGTCCTGGTCTTCAAACACTCTTCCTCAGGCAACCGAAGGTTGCACTGGCACACTGAAGGCGGTGTTGGACTTCGTTGTCGATGTCTGCCCTTCTTGTCAGTAGGCTCCCGAGGTATGGAAAGTGGTCCACGTTGTCCAAGGCCTTAGTGGATTTTGATAATCGGGGTGCAGTACTGCGTGGCGGGGGCAGGTTGGTAGAGGACCTTTGTCTTACAGATGTTTAGTGCAAGGCCTATGCTCTCGTAAGCTTCAGTGAAGGTGTTGACGATGGTTTGGAGTTCGACCTCCGAGTGAGCGCAGACGCAAGCGACGTCTGCATACTGTAATTCGACGACAGAGGACTAAGCTGCACAATGGACATGATTTCCACCGTACGTCAATTACAAGAGAAATGCAGGGAACAGCACTAACCGCTGTACACAGTCTTTATTGATCGCACAAAGGCCTTCGACACCGTCAACTGTGAGGGATTACGGAGTGTCCTCCTCAAATTCGGCTGCCCTCAAAAGTTTGTCACCATCCTCTGCCTGCTTCACGACGACATGCAAGCCGTGATCCTGACCAACGGTTCCACCACAGACCCAATTCACGTACGAACCGGAGTCAAGCAAGGCTGTGTCATCGCACCAACGCTCTTCTCGATCTTCCTTGCTGCAATGTTCCATCTCACCCTCAGTAAGCTCCCCGCTGGAATGGAGCTAATTTACAGAACAAACGGGAAACTGTTCACCCTCCATCGCCTCCAGTCCAGATCCAAGGTCGTCCCATCCTCTGTCATCGAATTACTGGGACACTATTGCAGGCTTCAACAGCCAACGCAGTGCTGCACTGAAGGAGTCTCCGGAGCACAAATTTTCTACCCTCACTTTGTAACCAGCAGCTTATTTACTTACATTATGAGGATAAGGAGCAACCAGAAGAAGGATGTCTTTTATTAAAAAAAAATTTTGGGGGGGGGGGAAAAGAGAGAAAGAGGAGGACGACAGTGAATGCGCAGGAAGGGATAGAAAGAAATGCAGGTCAGAGGGGGGAACAAGAAAGGGTCTGTGGCAATTCATCTCAGGAAGACAAAGGCAACAAGCCAGAATCTCAACCAATGAATTATCAAATAGAGCCGAAACTTGTATCTCTGTGCTGTGATTGATCGGTAATCTTGAACAATTGGGAGCCGAGGATCTGTCCTAACTTCCATGCATTTCTACCCGCTTAACTGCACATTTTCTACCTCATGTTCAGTATCAGGGTAGCTCAGTTGGCAGCACCCTTGCCTTAAGAGTTGTGGGTTCAAGACCCTCTCTATTCAGTGCTGTACTGAAGGAGTGTTGCATCATCTGGGGTGCCGGCTTTCAGACGAGATGTGAAAATGATGTCCTGTCTGCATGCTTAGGTGTATTAAAAAGATGCCGTGGCACTATTTGAAGAGGACGATGGAGTTAGCTCTTCTAGAACCCTGGCCAGCCTTAATTCCCTCAACCAATACCACTAAAAACAAATGATCTAATAATTAAATTAATGTAATGTTTGCAGTGCCTTCAAAAGTAAACCACTGGTTGTAAACTGCTTTGGGATATTCTGCAGGATATAGAAGATACCATATAAATGCTTTTATTCTTGCAGCTCTGTCCAGCACTGACTCGATGGGCCAAATGGCCTCCTTTTGTGTCGTTATGACTATGAGTCTGGGGCTGGATGGCCCAAGAAAAGCAACCAAGCCATGAAAATGACAGAACAATAAGTGGCAAGTAAATTGCTGCAGCTGAGGATTGAATGGTGCATAGAGTGTTTTCACCTCTAGGGCCTGGGGTCCAATACAGCCCGCCAGAGAGAGTAAAACAATTTAGTCTGTTTCAATCCATGTCTTCGTGAATGTGGGTCCACAACACAAAACTGGCACAAATTTCACTCGTCAGAAATCTCATTCAGACACTAAAAGAACAAGTGATGTGAGAAACTGAAATATCACACTGGTGTAGTGGAGCTGCTCTTTGAAGGTTCAGGCTAAGACACATCATTGGGGCAGAGTACAGGAACTCTCTGCATGTGGCTGTACTATATCTAACCTGGGAATGCCTGCCGTCGACATTGGGTGTCTAAAATGCAAAATGTCCCTTTTCCAGCATTATGAAGCTGGAGGAGCACAAAATAATGTAACAGATTAAAATTTAAGAAGCAGATTGTAAATGGTGTCAACGGTAGCATAGTGGTCGTGTTACTGGACTAGTAATCCAGAGGCCTGGAATAATGATCCGGAGACGCAAGTTCAAAAGGCACCACGGCAGCTGGGGAATTTAAATTCAGTTAATTAAATAAATCTGGAATAAAAAGCTAGTATCAGTAATGGTGACCATGAAACTATTGGATCATCATAAAAACCCATCTGGTTCACTAATGTCCTTTAGGGAAGGAAATCTGCTGTCCTTACCCGGTTTGGTCTACATGTGACTCCAGACCCACAGCAATGTGGTTGACTCTTAACTGCCCTCTGAAATGGCCTAGCAAGCCACTCGGTTGTAAAAAACCACTACAAAAAACAGCAAGAATAAGACCGGACGGACCACCCCGCATCGACCAAGGCACCGGCTACGGACAACAGCACACCCAGCCCAGTCGAACCAGCAAAGTGGTCCTCACCGACATCTGGGGACTTGTGCCAAAATTGGGAGAGCTGTCCCACAGACTAGTCAAGCAGCAGCCGGACAGTCATACTCACAGGATCATACCTTTCAGCCAATGTCCCAAACTCCTCCATCACCATCCCTGGGTATGTCCTGTCCCACCACAGGACAGACTCACCAGACGTGGCGGCACAGTGGTATACAGTCGGGATGGAGTGGTCCTGGGAGTCCTCAACATTGACTCCAGATCCCATGAAGTCTCACGGCTTCAGGTCAAACATGGGCAAGGAAACCTCCTGCTGATTACCACCTATCGCCCTCCCTCAGCTGATGAATCAGTACTCCTCCATGTTGAGCACTACTTGGAAGGAGCACCGAGAATAGCAAGGGCACAGAATGTACTCTGGGTGGGGGGCTTCAATGTCCATCACCAAGAGTGGCTTGGCATCACCACTACTGACCGAGCTGGCAGAGTCCTGAAGGACATAGCTGCCAGTCTGGGTCTGTAATAGGTGGCGAGAACACCAACACGGAGGGGAAAAACCTACTTGACCTCGTCCTCACCAATCTACCCGTCACAGATGTACCTGTCCATGACAGCATTGGTAGCAGTGACCACCGCACAGTCATTGTGGAGATGAAGTCCCGTCTTGACACGGAGGACACCCTCCATCATGTTGTGTGGCACTACCAGCTTGCTAAATGGGTTAGATTCAGAACAGATATAGCAGATCAAAACTGGGCATCCATGAGGGGCTGTGGGCCATCAGCAGCAGAATTGTTTTCCACCACAATCTGTAACCTTATGGCCCGGCATATCCCTCACTCTACCGTTATGCGAGGGGACCAACCCTGGTTCAATAAGGAGTGCAGAAGAGCATGCCAGGAGCAGCACCAGGCGTACCTAAAAATGCAGTGCCAACCTGGGGAAGCTGCAACACAGGACTACATGCATGCTAAAAAGCAGAAGCAGCATGCTCTAGACAGAGCTAAGTGATCCCACAATCAACGAATCAGATCAAAGCTCTGTAGTCCTGCCACATCCAGTCGTGAATGGTGGTGGATCATTAAACAACTAACAGGAGGAGGAGGCTCCATGAATATCCCCATCCTCAATGATGGTGGAGCCCAGCACGCGAGTGCAAAAGACAAAGCTGAAACGTTTGCAACCATCTTCAGCCAGAAGTGCCGAGTGGATGGTCCATAGCAGCCTTCTCCTGAGGTCCCCACCATCACAGAAGCCAATCTTCAGCCAATTCGATTCACTCCACGTGATATCAAGAAATGGCCGAGCGCACTGGATGCAGCAAAGGCTGTGGGCCCCAACAACATCTTAGCTGTCGTGCTGAAGACTTGTGCTTCAGAACTAGCCGCGTCTCTAGCGAAGCTGTTCCAGTACAGCTATAACACTGGCATCGATCCGACAATGTGTAAAACTGCCCAGGTATGTCCTGTCCACAAAAAGCAGGACAAATCTAATCCGGCCAATTACCGCCCCATCAGTCGACTCTCAATCATCAGCAACGTGATGGACGGTGTCGTTGACAGTGCTATCAAGCAACACATACTCACCAATAAACTGCTCACTGATGCCCAGTTTGGGTGCCGCCAGGACCACTTAGCTCCAGACTTCATTACAGCCTTGGTCCAAATATGGACAAGAGTTGAATTCCAGAGTGAACATAAGAACATAAGAAATAGGAGGAGTAGGCCAATCGGCCCCTCGAGCCTGCTCCGCCATTTCAATATCATGGCTGATCTGAACCGCACCGCCAATCTACAATCACAGAACCATCTCCTGAATCTAACAGAATTAGATACGAAATAGGAGCAGGATCAGGCTACACGGCCCCTGGGCCCACTCCGCTGCCCACAGGGCCATGGCCGATCCGAACCTAGACTCATGTCCAAATTCCTGCCCGCTCCCCGTAACCCTTAATTCCCTTTACTTCTAGGAAACTGTCTATTTCTGTTTTAAATTTATGTAATGATGTAGCTTCTACAGCTTTTTGGGGCAGCATATTCCATGGACCTACCACCCTCTGAGTGAAGTAGTTCCTCCTCATCTCAGTTTTGAAAGAGCCCCTTATTCTAAGACTATGCCCCTTGGTTCTAGTTTCACCCATCATCGGGAACATCCTCCCCGCATCCACCCGATCCAGCCCCTTCACAATCTTATGTTTCAATAAGATCGCCTCTCATTCTTCTGAACTCCAATGAGTAGAGTCCCAATCTACTCAACCTCTCCTCATATGTCCATCCCCTCATCCCCAGGATTAACCGAGTGAACCTTCCTTGTACTGACTCGAGAGCAAGTATGTCTTTTCTTAAGTATGGACACCAAAACTGTATGCAGTATTCCAGGTGCGGCCTCACCAATACCTTGTACAACTGAAGCAATACCTCCCTATTTTTATATTCTATCCCCCTAGCAATGAAAACCAACATTCCATTGGCCTTCTTAATCACTTGCTGCACCTGCATACTAACCTTTTGAGTTTCGTGCACCAGGACCCCCAGATCCCTTTGTACTGCAGTACTTTCCAGTTTCTTGCCATTAAGATAATAACTTGCTCTACGATTTTTCCTGCCAAAGTGCATAACCTCACACTTTCCAGTATTGTATTCCATCTGCCAAATCTCTGCCCACTTACTTAGCCTGTCTATGTCCCCTTGCAGGTTTTTTATGTCCTCCTCACTCACTACTTTCCCTCCCATCTTAGTATCATCTGCAAACTTTGATATGTTACACTCGGTCCCCTCCTCCAAATCGTTAATATAGATTGTAAAGAGTTGGGGACCCAGCACTGACCCCTGCGGAACACCACTAGTTACTGATTGCCAGTCTGAGAATGAACCATTTATACCAACTCTCTGCCTTCCGTTAGATAGCCAATCCTCTATCTGTGGTGTATGTGCCTTAAAAGGCACATACACCATAATTGCTCTTAGAGCCCCAGGTGTGCATAATGCCGGTAATTGCCACTTGGGCTATATAAGCCAGTATATTGTGTATATCCTTTAGAAACCCCCCCCAGACTTGCTTAGTAAATACCTATGAACCAACTCCTGTCTTCAGTGTCTTTATCTACACACGGACACTACACTATCCATGCCAGAATATTACCCCCAATCCTGTGATTTTTTATCTTAAGCAATAATCTTGTGCGGCACCTTGTCAAATGCCTTTTGGAAGTCTAAATACACTACGTCCACTGGTTCCCCTTTATCCACCCTATATGTTACTTCCTCAAAGAACTCCAGCAAATTTGTCAAACATGACTTCCCCTTCATAAAACCAAGCTGACTTTGTCCTATTAAATTATGTTTATCCAAATGTCCTGTTACTGTCTCCTTAATAATGGACTCCAATATTTTACCTACCACAGATGTTAGGCTAACCGGTCTATAGTTTCCAGCCTTCTGTCTACTGCCCTTTTTAAATAAGGGTATTACATTAGCAGTTTTCCAGTCTGCCAGGACCTTTGCTGAGTCCAGGGAGTTTTGGAAAATTACCAATGCATCCACAATCCCTACCGCCACTTCCCTCAAGACCCTAGGATGCAAGCCATCAGGTCCAGGTGATTTATCCGCCTTGAGTCCCATTATTTTACCGAGTACCACTTCCTTAGTGATTTTGATCGTGTTTATCTCCTCCCCCCCTATAGCCCCCTGTTTGTCCAGTGTTGGGATATTCTTAGTGTCCTCTACTGTAAAGACTGATACAAAATATTCATTGTGTTTTTGCCATCTCCATATTTCCCACCATTAATTTCCCGGTTTCGTCCTCTAAGGGACCAACATTTACTTTAGCCACCCTTTTTCTTTTTATGTAACTATAAAAACTCTTACTATCTGTTTTTATATTTTTTGCTAATTTACTTTCATAATCTATCTTCCCTTAATCAATCTTTGTTATTTTTTGCTGTCTTTTAAAGTTTTCCCAATCCTCTATCCTCCCACTAGATTTGGCTACCTTATATGCCCTTGTTTTTAAAGTTGAATCTATCCTTAATTTCTTTACTTAGCCATGGATGGCTGTCTTTTCTTTTACACCCTTTTCTTCTCAGTGGAATATATTTTTTTTGGAAGTTGTAAAATAACTCCTTAAATGTACACCACTGATCATGTATCGTCTTATCCTTTAATCTATTTTCCCAATCCACTCTACTCAATTCCGCTCTCATACCTTCATAGTCTCCTTTATTCAAGCTTAGCACGCTTGTTTGAGATCCAACCTTCTCACCCTCTAATTGAATATGGAATTCAACCATGTTATGGTCACTCATTCCAAGGGGATCCTTTACTAGGACATTTTTAATTAATCCCGTCTCGTTACACAGGACCAGGTCTAAGGTTGCTTGCCCCCTGGTCGGTTCAGTTACATACTGCTCAAGAAACCCGTCCCTAATACACTCAATGAACTCATCCTCAAGGCAGCCCTGCCCAATTTGATTTGTCCAATTAATGTGATAGTTAAAATCCCCCATAATTATAGATGTTCCCTTATTACAAGCCTCAACTATTTCCTGATTGATACTCCGTCCAACAGAGTTGCAACTGTTCGGAGGCCTATAGACTACACCCACTAGTGTTTTTTTCCCATTATTCATTACCTCCACCCAAACTGTTTCATTATCCTGATCTTTTGACCCAATATCATTTCTCTGTATTACAGTGATTCCTTCCTTTATTAACATAGCCACCCCACCTCCCCTTCCTTCCTGCCTGTCCTTCCTGATCGTTAAATAACCTGGTATGTTTAATTCCCAGGCATCGTCACCCTGCAGCCATGTTTCTGTAATGGCCACAAGATCATACCCATATGTAGTTATTTGTGCCATTAACTCGTCTATTTTGTTACAAATGCTACGTGCATTCAGAAAGAGAACTTTCAAATATGTTTTGTGACACTTAGTTCCTGCTTTTGCCCTTTTTATTACTTTACCTTTTACTCCATACCTTCTGCCCCTTCCTGACATGCTCTGGTTTCTAATTTCCCCACTGCTACCTAAGTCTATGACCTTCTCTGTTGTCATTTTTATTATTTGCTCTCTTGGAACCTCCCCCCCCCCCCACTAGTTAGTTTAAAGCCCTCTCTACAGCCCTAGTTATATGATCCGCCAGGACTCTGGTCCCAGCACTGGCCAAGTGAAGCCCGTCCCAACGGAACAGCTCCCTCCTGCCCCAGTACTGGTGCCAGTGCCCCAGGAAGCAAAACCCATTACTCCCACGCCAGTCTTTGAGCCACGCATTTAACTCTCTAATTTTATTTGTCCTAGCCAAATTCACTCGTGTCTCAGCTAACCCTTGAGGTTCTGTTTTTTAATTTGACCCCTAGCTGCTCATACTCCTTTAACAGAACCGGCTTCCGAGTCCTATCTACATCGTTTGTACCAACATGGACCACGACAACTGGATCCACCCCCTCCCACTGCAAGTTTCTTTCCAACCCAGAGGAGATGTCCTTAACCCCGGCACCGGGTAGGCAACACAGCCTTCGGGACTCTCGCTCTCGGCTGCAGAGAACTCTATCTATCCCCCTAATAATACTATCCCCTACCACTACAACATTTCTATTTACTCCCCCCTCTCGAATGGCCTCCCTGTTCCACGGTGCTGTGGCCAGGTTGGTCATCCTCCCTGCAGTCCCTGCTCCTGTCCCCACAGGGAGTAAGAACCTCGAACCTGTTGGACAAGAGCAAGGGCTGCGGCTCCTCCAGCTCTACTTCCTGGATCCCCGTACCTGCCTCACTCATAGTCACACCGTCCTGTCCCTGACCATGGGCTACATCTGAATTGATTAACTTCATAGGTGTGACCACCTCCTGATACAGAGTGCCCAGGTACTTCTCCCCCTCCCTGATGTGTCGCAGTGTCTGAAGCTCAGACTCCAGCTCATCAACACGGAGCTGGAGTTCCTGTAGCAGCAGACACTTGTCACAGACGTAATCACCGTGAGCCTCAATGGGGGTTCACCGGCTCCCACATCTCGCAACAGTAACACATCACCTGCTCCATTCTACGTAATTAATTAAATTTTTTATTGTTAGTTATGGACACCCTCTGCCCGATTTTAGATGCTAGTATCCCCTTTAATTAATTGGATTTAAATTAAATCAATCCCTCTAATTACACCAGTTAAATGGTTTACCAACAGTCACTCTGCACCAAAAAGGCCTTATTAACTACAACCCACAGAGTTAAAGTTTGAAAAGAGCACCTAACACCCCACTTACCCAAACTCAGAGCACTCTTTGATGACTCGCACTCAGTCTGGTCTTTTTATACTGTTTGTTTGTTTACAGCCAAATGAGTCACCCCTGCTGATTGGTTAGTGGAGGCGAGAGTGACTGTCAAATGCTGCCTTGATGTCAAGGGCAGAGTGTGGTATCAAGGAGCCCTAGTAAAACTGAAGTCAAGGGGAATCGGGGGTCTGGAACGCTCTGCCTGAAAAGGGTGGTAGAGGCAGAAACCCTCACACATTTAAAAAGTGCTTGGATGGACACTTGGAAGTGCCGTAACCTACAGGGCTACTGATTAGGCTGGATAGCTCTGTCAGCTGGTGCAGACACAATGGGCCGAAATGGCCTCCTTCTGTGCTGTAAATTTCTATGATTCGATGAAGTCAGGAGTGCGATGGAATACTCTCCACTTGTCTGGATGAATTTAGCTCCAAAAACACTCAAGGAGCTCGACACCATCCAAGACAAAGCAGCCCGCTTGATTGGTACCCCATCCACCACCTTAAAACATTCACTCCCTCCACCACTGGCGTACCGTGGCTGCAGTGTGTACCATCAACAAGATGCACTGCAGCAACTCGCCAAGACTTCTTCGGCAGTACCTCCCAAACCTGCAACCTCTACTACCGAGAAAGACAAGGGCAGCAGGTGCATGGGAACACCACCACCTCCAAGTCACACACCATCCTGACTTGTAAGTATATTGCCGTTCCTTCATCGTCACTGGGTCAAAATCCTGGAACTCCCTCCCGAACAGCACTATGGGGGCACCTTCCCCACACTGGCTGTAGCGGTCAAGAAGGTGGCTCACCACCACCTTCTCAAGAGCAACTAGGGATGGGCAATAAATGCTGGCCTTGCCAGCAATGCCCACATCCCATGAATGAATTTTTTAAAAATTCACACAAATCAGTGATCCATGACTGTATTCTAACTGCATTAATAGTTTGAGAGGGAGGGTTAGAATAACTAATTTCTATAATGTTCCTTAACTACATAGAGCCATCTGAGTCGTTTACATGGGCTGTGGGGGGGGGGGGTGGAGAAAGTGGATGGCAAACATAAGGGAAAACTGTAGGATCAAGCAAAATGGTTTTTCAGATGTTTCCAAAAGTGGAGAGGGAGATGGCATGATATATTCTGAGAGGAGCGGGCAGGGGTACAATGGCTAAAAGAGCCACTGATGGAGGAGCAGAAAGGGGTGAGGATCACGGAGGAAGAATAAGGCAAGGCTGAAGAGGGATTTGAAAGTTTGCTCCATTTTATTCAAAACATGCATGAAGATACACATTAAAATTAGGCACAATTTCTCTCTTTTGCCAATTTATTTCACTCCTTTCCCAAGGGCACTAAATCCTGCTGGAGAAAGAGTTCCATGGGTTCCAAATGCCCTCTGGTGCCTCGCACAAGTGACCTTTCTTCATATACAAGCATGACTGTGAAAGTTTGTCAGCTATTGGGCTTTAGAGAGAGAACATAGCCGACCCCAATTCGGACTTCACCAGACATCCACACACGCACAATTCAAGGGGTCACTGAATACCAGTCAGAAGCAGAAACCCTGGCCAATTTCCCCCACACGTCCAGTAATGCAGCGACCAAATGTCATGCCCCAACTGCTTTAAGCTAACCGAACAACAAATTGAGACCAGACACTTTCCCCAAACAGATAATTATCTTGGGCTGTTGCCAACGTGCAGACACATATAATTGTTCCCAGTGCCCGACTCAAGAACATTTTTGGCAGAGACCTGGAAGCAGGTAGTACTCATCTGATTTCTTGGCCAGGGAATGGGGAATTCAAAAGTGGATAGAAAACCATTTAAAAATGAATCTTCACGGCTTTAGAATTAGGAGGTGAAAAGTCAATACAAAATGAAGAAACAGGTTTCTCTGAGAAACCAGTATCTCTCGAAAGATAGGTGTTTGATTGCTGAGAAGATGGAGCTAAATATATAATCTGGCCTACTTTTTATGGAATTGAGTTTGGAACATTAAAGACAATGTTAATGATTTTTATTCTAAACCACAAATTACAAACAATCATTACCCAAATATAAATAGTAAATTTGCAATTAAGCGCACTACATATATATTGCTCAAACTACATGGTTCATTGACAATTCCTATTAATTCCAAGCTGATCAAATGCAGCTGATTACAAAACTGAAAGCAGGTACAGGAAACTTTGCGCTATCCGGCACTGAGCTGCTGCCGTTCCCTCAAAACTGCCGTACACTCCAGAGTTAATGTTGAAAGATACGGAGATTCTTATCTCCGTATCTGACAAACACTGTTGCTTAGCAACAGCTTCTAAACACTCAGGTGTGGCTGCAAGTGTCTGTAGCTGAAGCTGTTGCTGCAGCCCTTGCCGTGCTTGACTGGGGAAAAAAAAGCAAAGCAAAACAAAAAAAAAAAAAAAACGGCCCCTGATTTTTGCCGGCTGGTTCACCTCCGGATAGCACAAAGTTTCCCGTACTGTATTTACATGTTTAAAAGTGACTACAAAGGGTTTCAGGCCATTTAGCAACACTCAAAATTCCAATGCTCTTTTAGCAGACAAGTAGAGGCAAAGTATAAATCAAAATTGGAAAATAGCTTTGCTTCTGAAGGGAATTCTGCACACACAACTACAATGGTTATATTCAATATTTTCCTCCTTGCAACATATTGATATCCATTAATCTCAAATCCCTAAGTAAAAACTTACACTACAGTACACACATGGCATAGAAGTAAATCAAATGATTTGAAGGAATACTAAACACAAGTAAACTGCACAAATTTAGTTCAGTTTTGATACTCTTCCTCAGTGAATATATGCAAGAACAGAAACAATTTCCAACACAAGCACCAGTACAATGAA
The DNA here is from genome assembly GCF_052327205.1 of Somniosus microcephalus. NCBI lineage: Eukaryota > Metazoa > Chordata > Chondrichthyes > Squaliformes > Somniosidae > Somniosus > Somniosus microcephalus. The sequence continues at coordinate 31,869,532 of NC_141004.1, forward strand.
CACAGCAGAAACTTGTATTATCCACAGTAATGGAGGTGCCCCATGGTCAATAACAAATTCCCCATCAGCACTTTCCTCCTTTGCCCTGCTCCTCCCAAGATTAACTGGTATTGGACCATGAAATTTATCAGCTGATCGCCCACCTCAAAGCTGATCCACACAGCCATCCATGACACCAGGTGCCAGACCAGAGAAAGATGGCTCAGAAATGCTCCAGTGGGTGCCATGCTCCCCCGTCCAGTGCAGCGCTCTCACCAGTCAGAAGATTGTGCGCTCAAGCCCCACTCTAGAGACTTGTGCACATAGTTTAGGCGGACACTTCGGTGCAGTACGAGTGCTGCACTGTAGAGGTTATCATCTTTTGAAGGAGACATTAAACCAAAGTCCTGTCAGATGGACACAAAAGACCCTACTGCAATTTTAAGATCAGCACGGGAGTTCTTCCAGTGTCCTGGCCAACACGTCCCCTGAACCAGCACAGCACAGATTATCTGGTCATTTATCTCGTAGTTTGGGAGACTAAAATTGGCTGCTGTGTTTCCCTATATTACAACATCGACTATACTTCACAAGTATTTCATAGGCTGTGCGCTTTGGGACATTTTGAAATCATCAAAAAGGTGCTATATAAAGGCAAGTGATTTATTTCCTATTGGCAACCTCCGACAAGATCAGCTCACTGTAGATGCCTTGTATGTTAAATTCAGTGGCAGAAATCTGCTTCTTCACAGATCCCCATCAGGTAAACAATTGCAGTAAATAGCAATTGGTGATGTCCATGGATAACTTAATTTTGAATCTAGTTTTTAAACATACATTTGGGAAAATAATTAATTATCTGCACATAATACCACACTTATTCAATTGTTTGGAGGTAAACTTATGTAATACCCACTGGAAATGTTGTGTACGCTAAGTATGGTTATCAATCTTTAACTTAGACACTGTATTATCATTGTTATAAGTCCCTGGGTTAAAGTTGCCCATGTGAAGGTACGGCAAGAACTTTTAAGGACACAATGTGACTAAGAGCATACTTTCCATAATTCTGCACCAGTATCAACTGTTGCAGACAGTGAGGCTGCACAGTCTCCAGGCAGAAACCCCAGGAGGAAGGGGTGGAGTCGGGTTTTTCGAGCGGGAAGAGGAGAGCGACTGGAAAAGAGGGCAGGAGCTCTGAAAAGAGGGCTCAGGAGGCAAATGGCTGCCGCATCCCGTCCCGGGCTTCCAAACTCGGCTGCCGCCCTTCGTATTAGTAGCTCTGCATCCAGAACTCAAAGTGGGATTCAGTGATCGTGAAGAGAATTCAACGAAGGAGTTCGGAGTCGTAAGTCTTGCAGACATTATACATACCATGAGCTCCAACTTAAGCGCGCCAACAAAAGAGTGCACTCGAATTTGGACACAGGGACAGATTCTCCTTTGAATCCATATAAATGGAGAATGTATGTTTATTATGTCTAGATTCATTCTAATGTATGCAAATGTCTAATTTAGGTCATTGACCCGTAATCTTCTTATACTGTCTGACGTTAAAACTATAAAGTAAGATAATTAGAATTAAGCCATTGTAGTAGTGATCTCCTTACTAGACTATAGAATACTGTCTACAACAGAGACCACATCTCATATATCTAGAGAACCGTGAAGGGGTTACACTTAAAAAATGTAGGAAAACTAGCACTTTCCCACATGTTCTCAGATCCGTGGATGTCACTTTACATCATGGAGAGGACGACATGCATCTATTACAGCGAAGCAAGTGTAAAGCTTTCTTCCAGCACACAAAGATAACCCGATAGCTTGCAGCAAATGTAAAACACAAATCAATGCAATACCCAAACTGCTTCCTCTTTCTTCCATAAAATGCTGAGTTCGCTATGGCAGAAAAAGAAATATTTTAATCACTGCCTCTCCTCAAAATAGCACAAAGAACAGATCAACTTTCAACAGTACTATCAGTCTTCAATGCAGACAATTTGACCAGAAATAAAGAAAAAGACTTGCATTTATATAGAGCCTTTCACGACCTCAATGTCCCAAAGCACTTTACAGACAGTGAAGTACCTTTAAAGTATAGTCACTGTTGTAATGTAGGAAACAAAGCAGCCAATTTGCACACAGCAAGCTCCCACAAACAGCAATGCGAATGACCAGGTAATCTTTGTGTGATGTTGATTGAGGGATAAATATTGGTCAGGACCAAAGTTTTTCCTCGTGTCACCTCTGGTTCTTTTGCCAATCGTCTTAAATCTGTGCCCTCTGGTTACCAACCCTTCAGCCATTGGAAACAGTTCCTCTCTATTTACTCTATCAAAACCAGTCATGATTTTGAACAACTATCAAATCTCGTCTTAACCTTCTCTACTCCAAGGAGAACAATCCCAGCTTCTCCGGACACTCCATATAACTGAGGTCCCTCATCCTTGGTACCACTCCAGTAAATCTCTTCTGCCCCCTCTCCAAGGCCTTAACATCTTTCCTAAAGTGTTGTGCCCAGAATTGAACACAATACTCCAGTTGAGGCCTAACCAGTGATTTATAAATGTTTAGCATAACTTCCTTGCTTTTGTGCTCTATGCCTCAATTTATCAAGCCAAGGATCCCAAATGGTGTTTTTTTTTTTTTTTTTAAATAAACAGCCGTATCAACTTGTCCTGTCACCTTCACGTGTGTACATACACCCCCAGGTTTCTGTTCCGACACCCCCCTGTAAAATTGTACCATTTACTTTATAGTGCCTCTCCTCATTCTTCCTACCAAAATGAATCACTTCACACTTCTCTACATTAAGTTTTATCTGCCATGTATCTGCCCATTTCACCAGTCTGTCTATGGTGTCTATTAATTATCCAATAAAGTCTTAAAGTCCACTAACACACTTTAGAAATTTGTGACAGTACAATCTCACCGGTATTGTGTGGCATGACAGTATTAGAGGGCAGAGCACCAACAGATCCAATGAATTCATGCTGACCAACAGAATTAGCATAATTTTTTTAATAAATCTTTTTTAAAAAGGTTTAGAAATAGATCATAGACAGCACTGAGGATATAGCCACAATTCATTTATGATTCAATTACTTACGAGGCAATCTCACCATAGCTGCACTGAGTATCTTTCATTGCTCTCAACACATCCTCTATAGAATTATATTCTTGTACTCCTCGAAATGTACATGGGGAGGGTGTCCATCAAATCCCATCTCCAAACATATTGAAAATAGCTTGCTTCCAAAAGGAATTCTGTGTACACACTGTGTATACTAATGAAAGTCTCAGGAAATTTCACGTAAATACCAGTGTATTTGACATAAGCCAGATCAAGGAAATTCCAGCCCAATATATACACAAGTGGTCTGGACTTAAAGAAGGAGTCACAAAGTCAAAATTTACATAAAAATAGGGAGTGCAGTTAGCTGAAGAGGACTGACTATAAGTGACTTCAGGAGTACACAGACAAGTTCATGGATTGGGCAGAAAGGTGGCAGATGAAATTTAATGTGGGGATGTAAATTTTGAGAGCGAATGAGGAAACATACACAAATGATATGGCTTTAAAAGGAGTAAAAAGGTAGATACCTCGGGCTTCAGATACATACATATTTATATAAGTGAAAGGGCAAGTAATGAAGCTGGAAAATAAAAACATATGGAGTCCTAGGTTTTATAAACTGGGGTACAGAATACAAAAGCAAAGAGGTAATTCTAAACCTATACAAATCATTGGTTAGGATGCAATACATGTATTGTGTCCGGTTTTGTTGTGTCAAGGCTATGGGGATGGTGCAAGAGATTCACTCGATAGTACCAGGGATGAGAGGCATTAGTTATAAAAGAGGAAAAACTGGGCTCTGAGCAGGGGATATGATGGAGGTGCTCAAAATTAGGGTTTTGAGAAGGTAAGCAAGGAAATACTATTTCTACTGTTTGATGAGTCAGTAACTGAAGGACATACATTTCAAATCACCACTGAAACAAATGGAGCTTAGGAGAATTTTTTTTTTTTTTTTTTTTTTTTTTTTAAAAACATGGAGGATTGTTAAGGATGTGGAACGTGCTACCAAAAATAATGGCAGAAGCAGAAACTGTAGTAGCTTTTAAAAGGGAAGTGGATAAATATGGAAAAAAATGTAAAAGGGTACAGGGAAACGACGAGGGAATAGGACTAAACGGATGGGTCTTTTGGGGAGCCAGCTCAGGCACAATGGTCCAATTAGCCTCCTTTTGTGTTGTAAAATTCCACGATAGTGATCTTTTACCTAAAATAGTCACTACATGGTACATAAAGGACAAGTATAATTTTACACACCATGACAGCAAACCATCCCAATTTATCCAGCAATCTCGTATATTCTTTAAGTGATTCTTCATTTTGAGCATCAGCAGGTTTCTTTCCAGCAGCCAATAATGTCCTGGCCTCCTAAACGCAAGCTCTTTTGTTCTGTCACTTACTTGCACAACCAGCCTTGGGCCAGTTTAGACACTGAATTTAAGGAAAGCAGTCAGAAAGCCACATAAATGCATCTAGAAATCAAGGAAAAGGAGTTCGTCTGACCAGCACCACTATAAATTAGCATTCAAAATACAGTAAAGATGCGAATAAGCCATAGTATTAGTTTGCTTCCAAAAAATCTGTTTTGAGTTGTCTTTTTATTGCAAAATTTTAAATGCTCATGGCAAAGGTGTTAAACTCTCTGGACTCTCATTTCATTTCAATCAGATATTCACAGGTTTTAGCCACTGGTACTTCAAGCCAACTTTTCTTTCATTGAGAACTTATGTAAGCAAATGTTTACATAAATATTGATAAGCTTAGAAGAAAAAACTAAAAAATATTTAGAAGCTACAAGCTTGGCTATGCTAAATCCTAATGCCAGCCACATCTAGCTGCATTTCCAACTATGTCCAGGCTCCAGCTGCACTCTCCCCACCAGCCCCCCCACCCCACCACTTTACTGTCAATAAGACAATGCAGCTGGTTATTCTTACTAAAATGCCTTGCCAGATGTGAATGCAAGCAGCATGGTAGTAGTTTGACGTGTAGTGGGACTCATTTAATGCATGGTTCTGCCCCATGGTAATGAGATTCTGGAGAAGATGCCCTCAGGAGTTAGGCTGATATTTCCCTAAGAACAATCTTACAGGTACAAAGAAGCATACCAATAAGGCTCGGTACAAACAGCAATTTGTGAAGCTTCATTCCAAACCAAGCTGATAAAGCCACCACAAAACAGAGACAATTAATGCTCAGGGGAAAAACAAATTGTACTTTTATAGTAGTTTGTGTTGATCAAGGCGAGGGGTGTCCATTCTGGGGAAAAGAATATCTTTCATTTCAAACACAATCGTTGGGCAAAGCAGAGAGCTTTGCCAGGTATACACACACAACCAATAAAAGCATCCAAGACCCCTCATTTGAGAATTTTCTAGAATGTTTTCCACAAGTGAACTATTCCCAATCTATTACTTCCCACTACTCTCAAATAAAATTACTTTTTTTGTACTCAAAGACATCACTTTTTAAATGGTGCCAAGCACTGTGTTCATTTGAATTAGAGCGAAGTACAGTATGAAGTTACTGTACTAGATTCCATCAATAGGACAATGAACCTCATGGGGCTGCTGCAGGGTGGCTATTTTCAGAATGTTATAGATTAACACGTCTGCATCGAGAAACGCACAAATGGAAGGCCAAAATTAACTGATGATTAAAGCAGCTAGATTCAGACTTTCTTCTACATGTACTGCATGCATTTTGATGGATCAATACTGGTCAATCTCCCATGTCAATGCACATTTGAAAGCAATCAATTAAAAATGCACATTGTCCTCGTTTTATATTTCTATTATAAATTCTTATGTCCACATTTATAAACTTGTCATATTGTAATTTACCCTTCTTCCAGTGAGGTTTGATCAACAGGACTGGGACAGAAAGGCAGTGAAATAAAGCCAGCGGCACAAAGGAACAGGCTAAATTGGAAAGCTGCAGGGAGACAGGCAAGTGAAGTTCTTGCTCAAAGGTGAAGGTTGGAACGAGTGGGGACTGGGGAGGATGAATAAAATTTGCCCAAGGGCAGCAACAGTCGTAAACAGTGAAAGGTTAGGGTCATCAAATAGGAAGGCGGCGGCCTCAGCCTGATGGTGGAACAGAAGCCTGGGAAATGTACCGTGACAGCTCATCGTCGACAGTGACATAGGGAACTGCCAGCATAAATGTTGATCTCAAAATGCTGACATAAAAGTATTACTCAAAAATAACGGAGCAAAGTTTGAGACAGGAAATACACAACAAATGCAAGATTTTTAATATATAGGTAAGTATTTTGATATAAAGTGCAAATGGAAATCAATCAGAAAAATTAGTCTCGTAGGAGACTGTGGTCTCCTGGAACATCTTTTTGATTGCCTTCGGGTGGAGTCGGAGGAGGAATTTCCCAAAATTATTTTCCCTGAAGTGGCTCAGGGTGTTTTTTTAAAGCTTTTTTTGCTTCTTGCTGGAGATTACATGGCTGCTGGTGGGTGGATGCAACATGACTATCAGCTGGTCCAATATTTCCATATATTCTCCAGAGAATGGGCATTGCCCATGACATGTAAAAGATTGGAGAAAGTGGTATTTCAGACTCTCATTCTGCAACACGAGTACAGGTCTTTAGCCCATGGATCAAGATATTTCTTTGCCACAGAAAAAAAAACTGAGCTTCCTCAACGCTGCAGTTGGCAGCATGACTTGTAGGGGAAAATATCAAAGAACGAGATAAGGTAACATTTGTGGTTGTGTGTGCATGTTTGGCAAAAAATCTTTGCAGCAAAGCCAAGAGACTCGGCCCTTCCTCATCACTATTTTAATTATTCTTGTTTTAAGTTCATCCAACGTATTAGGCACGTATTTTTTTATTCCTTTATCTCTAGCATTTTGTTGCTTTATTTAAAGTGTCGTACTCACCCTTAATGTTGGTTAAAAGACGTGCCCCGGTTCATGATTCCGGCCCAGTACCCAAGAGACAGACCGGTTAGCAGCCCATTCCTAATCTAATATGGGATGTATAAAAGTCTCGACAAGAGAGGCCCAGCCATGCTGTGGTACAGCGGGAGCTGCGTGCCTCAAAAACTCCAGACAGACCAATTCCAAAGTCTCAGATAATTTATACAACCCGCCAGGTACTGGCTGTGAAATTAACGAACCTTGAATAATGATCCACATTAACGCCTTACTCGGGGAAAAAAGGACAAGTGAGAGGGGTTGATTTCACGAAGCTCAGACATTAAAAGTTCAATAGTTAATGATGGATAATCACACTTTAATGAGGTGCGATCAGCTGCTGAACTGCACAAAATAGCCGGCCCACTTAAGGTTTAAGCGGCGCTTTTGTAATTGATGCCTATGGTAATGGAAAATAGCTGGCGCCATTTACCTGACATAGGCGGTTGTCCGGGCGAAACTGGGATGGTGTAAGTGGTGTGGACTGTATCAATTAGCTGGCAAATCACCAAGCTCATTGCTAAAATTCTATTCTGTAGTTTAAAGCAAAAAATTGCATCACAACACCACATGACAAATGGCTGTCAATCTGATGAGTTAGAAGCAGTTTAACAGACTATTAAAAAACATAATCTACCCAGGAGAGCCCGAATACAAACGAGGTGGCCATCCAAGTGCTTGTGGGTGTACGTTATGGAGCTTGTTGTTCACTGGTGCATCACATGGACAGTGCAGGACAGGATATGGGCAGCTTCCTATTTGTCCTCTGTTCGTGTATTTGCCTTACTCTCTTCTCTCTGTCCACCCCTCAGATCTCTCTTGCCTCGGGAGTTAAAAGGTTGTGGGTTCAAGCCCTCCACCACCAATCGGAGCATATAATCCAGTATGACACCTCAGTGCAGTACTGCGGAAATGCTGCACTGTTGGGAGATACAGGTAGACTATCCTTTATCCGAAAACCTCGGGACCAGCCGTGTTTCGGTTTTCGGAGAATTTCGGATGGTGGGTCAGCAGGGGTCTGCGGGGGGGTCGGCGGGGGGTCGTGCACACGACCCCCCGCCGACTTACGGTCGGGGTCGGCGGGGGTCTGCGCGCACGACTTATGCTGACGCTCAGCGTAAGTCGGCGGGGGTCGGGGTCGGCGGGGGTCCGCGCGCACGACTTACGCTGGACTTACGCTGACCGAAAAAACCTTCGGTTTTTAAGAGGGTTTCGGTTTTCGGAAGTCCGGATAAAGGGTAGTCTACCTGTACCATCTTTCGGATGAGACGTTAAACCAAGGCCCCAACTGCCCTCTCAAGTGGATGCAAAATATCCCATGGCACTATTTGAAGAGCAGGGGTGTTCTCTCTGGTGTCCTGGCCAATATTTATCCCTCAACTAACATTACTAAAAAGTCTATCATTAGCTCATTGCGGTTTGTGGGACAGCTAAAATAAAATGACCCATAGGGCGTAGGGAAGGTGGTACAAAAATAGCCAATAGGGTCATCAAAACAGAGGTGGGAAGAGTGCAAGACTGGTGCAGCAAACAGGGAGCCGGTGGGCAGGGGGCAGTTAGCAGTGCAAAAGACCCTATTGAGCCAAAGGAGGCCTGGCTGGAAGAAGCAGGACTGCTGGCACAAAATAAAATTGAAATGGCCTTAAGAGCTGAAAGGGAGGAGGAGCAGCAGCCAAATAAAAATTTTAAATGGTCCGTAGGGCTGAACAAACAGGAAAGTCAGGACCAGGAGAAAGCAGGAATGGAGGACAGGAAGACAAAGTCTAAAAGAAAGAAACTTGAAACTTGCAGCAGGACAAATTTGGAATTATGGCCAGCAGAGGCTCAATAGCCAACAACTGGATGGGGTGCTCTACAACACTACAAGAGGTTCCCGGTTAAGCAGCACCTCTATTTCAAAATTCTCATCCTTGTTTTCGAATCCCACCATGGCCTTGCTCCTCCCCATCTCTAATCTCCTCCAGCCCACCCCCCACCCAACCGAGATATCTGCGCTCCTCTAATTCTGCCCTCTTGAGCATCCCCGATAAAAATCACTCACCCATTGGTGGCTGTGCCTTCTGCTGCCTGGGCCCTAAGCTCTGGAATTCCCTGCCTAAACCTCTCCACCTCGCTACCTCTCTTTCCTCCTTTGAGACGCTCCTTAAAACCTACCTCTTTGACCAAGCTTCTGGTCATCTGCCCTAATTTCTCCTTATGTGGCTCCGTGCCAAATTTTTTCATCTTATAATACTCATGTGAAGCGCCTTGGGACTTTTTAAACTACGTTAAAGGCGTTAGAACACAAGTTGTTGCTGCTGAACTGCATAGCGTCAGCAACTGTTTACATAGAATCTACATTTTAAATGTTCATAAGGATTTTCCCAATATGTGGGCATAAAAGCATTACTCATAAATCATGATAATAGAAGCAAAGTTTGTGGCCTGAAGTGCTTTTGTGTACACATTCTGGAGCTTACTGTTCACTGGTGCCTCTGTCTCATGGCTGATTTCTCAAAAGGGACAGTGCAGGACAGGATATGGATACAGCAAGACTTCTAATATAGATCTAATATAGTCAATCGCCTGTTGTGCTGAACAATCGAGACCAATTGTAGTCTTCAGGTTAAGCAAGGTTAGAGGGCAGGGAATAATTGAACCAGGGCTGTGGGCATAATTCAGTCCCCATTTTAAAATCATGCATTGCCCCTTTTAAAGATTGCCATTATAAATTCCTATGTCCACGCTTATAATGGAAACTGCCCATGTAAACATCTCACACTGTAATTACATTATTCTGTCAGTGTTCACAACTCCACTGTAAGGAGGGTATAATTAATAGGTTTACATGGGCAGCTCGGTTATAAAATTGGACAAAGGAATTTATGAGATAAAAATATGTAAATAGAAAGAGGAATTTTAATTCAAGTTACAGTACAACACAATTTCCCTGGAATACATTTTTGCTGCTTTACTACAAATAAATGATGCCAAAGTCGTGGCATATTGACAAAAATACTTCCTCTTTAAAATATTTGACTGCAAAGTCACCTTTTTAAAAAAAATGATCAGCTATAACAATACCAACATCAAATTAATTACCATGCAATACTGCATCAAGAGAGCTTCACAATGATTGCTGTTGCTTTCAAAATAGATATTATGGCAACCTCAAGAAAGCAACAATTTAACCATTTTTCTCCTTTCCTGCCCACAGCGTTGAAGTACTCATGATTCCAGGTGACATATTCCAATCTGGCCAAAAAATATTCATCACTACGTATTTTGCGGTTTGATCTTTATAACAAAAAAGGGAAAGATCAAATTTCTTAAATGGAACATGCGAGATGATGACATTTCCTACTTGCAAACCAGCAAACTCCTTAAATACTCGAACTCCCTGAAGCACAGCTCCCAAATCACATGGCAGGTATCGAAATTAAATGAAGAAAATGTGCAACATTTTGAAATGGAATAAACGGAGATCCATTTTCTGATCCTGACATTGGTCATTTAAAGTTCCAACTCAATTCGGCGATGTAATTTTGTATCTTTGTAAACGTGTTTAAAATCAGAAATTCAACGCTTGTTGCAAAAAAGTGTTATGAAAAGGCGGTTAAACACTTTTTATAAGAACACAACAAATAAGAGCAGGAGTCAGCCATACGGCCCCTCGAGCCTGCTCCGCCATTCAGTAAGATCATGCCTACTCTGTTTTCTGTCCATTAACCAATCCTCTATCCATACTACAGGAAACTTTGTGCTACCCGGCACCGATGGGCCCGAGCTGTTGCCGTCCCATCAAAACTGCCGGACAAACCAGCGCTATGTTGAAACATACGGAGATTTTGAGCTCTGTATCTGGCAACAAACCCTGTTGCTTAGCAACAGCTTCTAAACAGTCGGCCATACCTTGCAAGCGTCTCTGTAGCTTAGCAACAGCTTCAGCGAGACCTTGCAGAGCTTGACTGTTGAGAAAAAAGCAACAAAAAGAAAAAAAAAAACGAAATGGCTCCTGATTTTTGCCGGTGGCTCGAGCTTGCTGGACATTTAGCCTCCGGAGAACACAGTTTCCTGTACTATATTACCCCCAACCCCATGAGCCCTAATCTTGTGCAATAACCTTTTATGTGGCACCTTATCGAATTTTATCATTTGCTTTGTGAAGGGGAAGTTGGAAAATTAACATGCTGGATAACATTGCCCAAAAACAGCAGCAGAAACAAACCTTGCAACAGAACACCGATGTAATAAATCATGTGGAAAACAAAACCGACTTAAATGGTGCAGAAAACATTAAATTGACCAAACTATAAATAGCAAAAAAATACATTAAAGCACTAGTCTATAAACATGTCACATGACCCATGGCAAACCTGCAGAGAAGAACTGCCTCAAAACAGACTGAAAACATAAAAGCACAGAACATATAAAATCTAGGACAGGGAAAGAGAAGCACTGCAGAAAATTATGACCACTAAAGTTGCCAGAAAAGTGTCTAGAGGCGTTTACAATTATTCCCTCTCCCATTGATTCATTTGATTTTAAACTTGGGGCTATATTTTCCGATCGGAGGCTTCCTGCGTGCGGAGGCCTCCAATCTGGAAAAATCTACGGACTTACCAGAGGGCTCCCGAGGTGCGTATATTTCCGTTCCTGGGCCTCTCCAAACTGGAAATGCGCAGGGCCCATGCATCCCAGAGGCACATGCGGTTCGCAAGCGATCCTGGGATCACATGGGCCATGGGGAGCCAATAGGAGAAGGGAATCTCCCTTCATACACTTGACAGATAGACCAGTCAAATATATGAATGGAGATCACCCCAAAAGCAAACATTAAATATTTTTTTTTTTTTTTTTTTTTTTTTAAATCACTTTTTAAAAATGAGTTCAAATTACAATAAATTCAACATTTTAAACAAAAATTTGAAGTATTTTTAAATGATGAGTGGAAAAAAAATTTCCCCCCACTTTTTTCAACTCTTAGGGTTTTCTGCAGGCAGAGGTTCTCCAGAAAGCAGAACTCCCCCCACAGAGGCCCTTAGAGTCAGTCATAGTTATACAGCACAGAAAGAGGCCCTTCAGCCCATCGTGTCCACGCCGGCCATCAAGCCCCGTCTATTCTAATCCCATTTTCCAGCACTTGGTCCGTAGCCTTGTATGCTATGGCGTTTCAAGTGCTCATCTAAATGCTTCTTGAATGTTGAGGGTTCCTGCCTCTACCACCCTTTCAGGCAGTGAGTTCCAGATTCCAACCACCCTCTGGGTGAAAAAGTTTTTCCTTAAATCCCCTCTAAACTATGCCCCTTGGTTATTTTCCCCTTAGTAGAGGGGAAAAGTTCCTTTCTATCTACCCTATCTATGCCCCTCATAATTTTGTACACCTCAATCAGGTCCCCCCTCAGCCTTCTCTGCTCCAAGGAAAACAACCCCAGCCTGTCCAGTCTCTCTTCATAGCTGAAGCACTCCAGGTCCAGGTAACATCCTGGTGAATCTCCTCTGCACCCTCTCCAATGCAATCACATCCTTCCTATAGTGCGGCGACCAGAACTGCACACAATATTCCAGCTGTGGCCTAACTAGCATTTTGCACAGCTCCATCATAACCTCCCTGCTATTATATTCTATGCCTCGGCTAATGAAGGCAAGTATCCCATATGCCTTTTTAACCACCTTATCTACCTGTCCTGCTGCCTTCAGCGATCCATGTACTTGCACACCAAGGTCCCTCTGTCCTTCCTAAGGTCCTACCATTCATTGTGTATTCCCTTGCCTTGTTAGTCCTCCCAAAATGCATCACCTCACACTTTTCAGGGTTAAATTCCATTTGCCACTTCTCTGCCCATCTAACCAACCCATCTATATTGTCCTGTAGCCTGAGGCTTCCCTCCTCGCTATTTACCACTCCACCAATTTTCGTGTCATCTGCGAACTTACTGATCATACCTCCTACATTCATGTCTAAATCATTAATGTACACTACAAACAGCAAAGGACCCAGCACCGATCCCTGCGGTACACCACTGGACACAGGCTTCCAGTCACAAAAACAATCCTCGGCCATCACCCTCTGCCTCCTGCCACTAAGCCAATTTTGGATCCAATGTGCCAAATTGCCCTTGATCCCATGGGCTCTTACCTTCTTGACCAGTCTCCCATGCGGGACTTTGTCAAAAGCCTTACTGAAGTCCATGTAGACTACATCAACTGCACTACCCTCATCCACACACCTAGTCACCCCCTCGAAAAATTCTCTAGGGCAGGCGTCCGGTCTGTCAAGTGCCAAACCGGAAATGCCGGTTTTCAGCGCATGCCTGAAACCGGCATTGCCGATGTCCCTACAGGTGTGTACACAGCCTGTACACACCCGTAGGCATCAGAGTATACGGCCCTTGGTGTTTAAAGTCACCGTTACTGGGTTTTTTTTGTTGAAGGGCAGGGAGGACTTCAGCCTCATGCTTTGAAATGCACATAAACCAAATCACTATGCAGCAGAGTCTCTAAACCAAACTACCGAGAGTTTTCCACATGATTCCTGATCACGGCCTATACTACATTTAACAACTGAATTCATTACAAAATTGACTATTGACTCTTAAAATTGTGAGACCACTGCACTAACCTAGCAAAAAATAAGCAATAGATCTGCCAACCATTTCTGCTTTGGTAAAGGAGATCCAAACAGGATTCCCGGTAAACAATTTCACATCATCTTCAAGTTACACTCCTTGCTTTGGACCAGACTAATTATGCCAGATTGAACATACCACTACACTAAAAAAAGGACAGATTCAGCAATCCCAGCGTTCATGATAGAATTCTTCATTAAGATGGAGAGTGAAGTAGTTGACTCAGAGACTAGGGTCCTGAATTTAAATAAAGGAAACTACGATGGTACGAGGCGCGAGTTGGCTAAGATGGATTGGGGAGCGTTACTTAAAGGGTTGACGGTGGATAGGCAATGGCAAACATTTAAAGATCGCATGGATGAACTACAGAATTTGTTCATCCCTGTTTGACATAAAAATAAAACAAAAAAGGTGACTCAATCGTGGCCAACAAGGTAAATTAGGGATAGCATAAGATCCAAGGAGAGGACATATAAATTGACCAGAAAAAGCAGCAAACCTGAGGATTGGGAGCAGTTTAGGATTCAGCAAAGGAGGACAAAAGGATTAATTAAGAGGGGGAAAATAGAATGAGAGTAAGCTTGCAGGGAACATAAAAACTGTAAAAGCTTCTTTAGATGTGAAGAGAAAAAGATTAGTGAAGTCAAGCGTACGTCCCTTGCAGTCAGAATCAGGGGAATTTATAATGGGCAACAAAGGAATGGCAGACCAATTAAATACATACTTTGGCTTGGTCTTCACAAAAGACACCACAAATAACCTCCCAGAGATGTCGGGGAACATGGGGTCTAATGAGAGGAAGGAATTGAATGAAATCAGTATTTTTAGGGAAATGGTGTTAGGGAAATTGACGGGATTGAAGGCCGATAAATCCCCAGGGCCTGATAATCTACATCCTAGGGTACTTAAGGAAGTGGCCATAGAAATAGTAGGTGCATTTCTGGTCATCTTTCAAAATTCTATAGACTCTGGCACAGTTCCCATGGATTGGAGGATAGCTAATGTAACCCCACTATTTAAAAAAGGTGGTAGAGAGAAAACGGGGAATTATAGACAAGTAAGCCGGACGTCGGTAGTGGGGAAAATGCTAGAGTCCGTTATAAAAGATGTAATGGCAGAGCACTTGGAAAACAGTGACAGGATCGGACAAAGTCAACATGGATTTACAAAAGGCAAATCATGCTTGACTAATCTACTGGAATTTTTTGAGGATGTAACTGGTAGAATAGATAAGGGAGAACCAGTGGATGTGGTGTCTTTGGACTTTCAGAAGGCTTTCGATAAGGTCCCGCATAAGAGATTGGCGTGCAAAGTTAAAGCACATGGGATTGGGGGTAATGTACTGACTTGGATAGAGAACTGGTTGGCAGACAGGAAGCAAAGAGTTGGAATAAACAGGTCTTTTTCCGAGTGGCAGGCAGTGACTAGTGGGGTACCGCAGGGATCAGTGCTAGGACCCCAGCTATTCACAATATATATTAATGATCGAGATGAGGGAACTAGATGTAATATCGCCAAGTTTGCAGACGACACAAAGCTGGGTGGGAGTGTGTGCTGTGAGGAGGATGCAGAGAAACTCCAGTATGATTTGGATAGGTTGGGTGATTGGGCAGATACAGTATAATGTGGATAAATGCAAGGTTATCCACTTTGGTGGCAAAAACAGGAAGACAGATTATCTGAACGGCAATAGATTGGGAAAAGGGGAAGTGCAACGAGACCTGGGTGTCCTTGTGCACCAGTCGCTGAAGATAAGCATGCAGGTGCAGCAGGCGGTGAAGAAGGCAAATAGTATGTTGGCCTTCATAGCGAAAGGATTCGAGTACAGGAGCAAGGATGTATCGCTGCAGTTGTACAGGGCCTTGGTGAGACCATACCTTGATTATTGTGTGCAGTTTTGGTCGCTTTATCTGAGGAAGGATGTTCTTGCCATGGAGGGAGTGCAGCGAAGATTCACCAGACTGATACCTGGGATGGCAGGAATGACGTATGGAGAGAGATTGGGTCGATTAGGCTTATATTTGCTAGAGTTTAGAAGAATGAGGGGGGATCTAATTGAAACTTATAAAATTCTAACAGGGCTAGTCAAACTAGATGCAGGAAGGATGTTCCCAATGGCAGGGGAGTCCATAACCAGAGGTCACAGTCTAAGGATAAGGGGTAAGCCATTTAGGACTGAGATGAGGAGGAATTTCTTCACCCAGAGAGTGGTGAACCTGTGGAATTCTCTACCACAGAAGGCAGTTGAGGCCAAGTCATTAAATATATTCAAGAAGGAGTTAGATATATTTCTTAAGGCTAAAGGGATCAAGGGATATGGGGAGAAAGCAGGGACAGGGTACTGAATTTGGATGATCAACCATGATCTCATTAAATGGCGGAACTGGCTCAAGGGGCGGAATGGCCTACTCCTGCTCCTATCTTCTATGTTTCTAAATTGCATGTCACCTGTCTGCCCATTTTGCTAACCTGTCCACATCTTCCCAAACTGTCTAGCCGTTCTTGCTCAAATTCAATGTTCATTCTGGACAACAGCATGGCATCCAAAATACTTAGCTTGCAACTCTAACCAGTTATTTTACACAGGCACCATGGTAGCATATGTACTTTTGCTCTTTTTCTAGGGCTTGCAAGATTACATAGTTACAAAGTATTTACAGCACAGAAACAGGCCATTCGGCCCAATAGCTCCACACAAGCCTCCTCCCAACGCTCCTTCATCTAACCCCATCAGCTATCCTTCCTATTATTTTCTGCCTCATTTGCTCATCTAGCTTCCCCTTAAACATACCTATGCTATTCACCCCAACTACTCCTTGTGGTAGCGAGTTTCATATTCTAACCACTCTGGGTAAAGAAGTTTCTCGTGAATTACCTATTGGATCTATCTGTGACTACCTTATATTTATGGCTCTTTGTTCTGGTCTCACCTGCAAGTGGAAACATCTCTACCTCTACACCAGGCCTCTATCAGGTCACCCCTCAGCCTTTTCTTTTCTAGAGAAACGAACCACAGCCTGTTCGATCTTTCGTGATAGGTAGAACCTCTCGCCAATAAGTCTTTTTTTGCAACTTCCCCAGGGCTTTGCTGTTTTATAATTTGTTTTTATAATATGGAGACCAGAACTGTTCAGTGTGGTGTAACTGTTCAGTGTGGTGTAACTAAGGTTCTATACAAGTTTAACATAACTTCTCTGCTTTTCAATTCAATCCTTCCAGAAATGAACCCCAGTGCCGTTTGCTTTTTTTTTTATAAAAAGGCCTCATTAACCTGCGTCGCTACTTTTAGTGATTTGTGCATCTGTACCCCAAGATCCCTCTGCTCCTCTACCCCATTTAGACATTTATTTTGAGAAGTTTGTGACCTCATTCTTCCCACCAAGATGTATTACCTCACACTTATCTATGAAGTTCATTTTGCCAATTACATACCCATTCTACAAGTTTATTAATGTCTTCATTTACAAAAGGTAAATCATGCTTGACTAATCTACTGGAATTTTTTGAGGATGTAACTGGTAAAATAGATAAGGGAGAACCAGTGGATGTGGTGTATTTGGACTTTCAGAAGGCTTTCGATAAGGTCCCGCATAAGAGGTTAGCGTGCAAAATTAAGGCACATGGGATTGGGGGCAAGGTATTGACTTGGATAGAGAACTGGTTGGCGGACAGAAAGCAAAGAGTTGGAATAAACGGGTCGTTTTCCGAGTGGCAGGCAGTGACTAGTGGGGTACCGCAAGGATCGGTCCTAGGACCCCAGCTGTTCACAATATATATTAATGATCTGGACGAGGGAATTGGATGTAATATCTCCAAATTTGCAGACGACACAAAGCTGGGTGGGAGGGTAAGCTGTGAGGAGGGTGTCATGAAACTCCAGTACGATTTGGACAGGTTGGGTGATTGGGCAGAAACATGGCAAATGCACTATAATGTGGATAAATGTGAGGTTATCCACTTTGGTGGCAAAAACAGGAAGGCAGGTTATTATTTGAATGGCAATAGATTGGGAGAAGGGGAAGTGCAAAGAGACCTGGGTGTTCTTGTGCACCAGCTGCTGAAGGTAAGCATGCAGGTGGTTAAGAAGGCAAATGGGATGTTGGCCTTCGTAGCAAGAGGGTTCGAGTACAGGAACAAGGATGTCTTGCTGCAGTTGTACAGGGCCTTGGTGAGACCGCACCTTGAGTATTGTGTGCAGTTTTGGTCACCTTACCTGAGGAAGGATGTTCTTGCCATGGAGGGAGTGCAGCGAAGATTGTCCAGGCTGATACCTGGGATGGCAGGAATGACGTACGAGGAGAGATTGTGTCAATTGGGCTTATACTCACTGGAGTTTAGAAGATTGAGAGGGGATCTCATCGAAACCTATAAAATTCTGTCAGGCCTGGACAGACTAGATGCAGGAAGGATGTTTCTGATGGCCGGGGAGTCCAGAACCAGGGGTCATAGTCTAAGGATAAGGGGTAAGCCATTTAGGACTGAAATGAGGAGGAATTTCTTCACCCAGAGAGTGGTGAACCTGTGGAATTCTCTGCCACAGAGGGCGGTGGAGACCAGTTCATTAAATATATTCAAGAAAGAGTTGGATATATTTCTTAAGGCTAAAGGGATCAAGGGATATGGGGAGAAGGCAGGGACAGGGTACTGAATTTGGATGATCAGCCATGATCTCATTGAATGGCGGAGCAGGCTCAAAGGGCCGAATGGCCTACTCCTGCTCCTATCTTCTATGTTTCATGTATTTTGTCACAGTCCTCTCTGTATTAACCACCTCCCCACCGCACAAATTTTTATGTCATCCACAAATTTTGAAATTGCACTCCCAATTCTTGAGTCCAAATCATTTATGTAAATGGTGAACAGTGGTCCCAGCAAAGATCCTTGTGGACTTCACACCACTCACCAATCTGAGTAACTATCTTTAACTCCTACTCTTTTCTGTTTTGTAGCTAGCCTGTATCCATTCTGCTACTTGTCCCGACTCCACATGTTCTTAATCAAGAGTCTACTATGCGGTAGCTTATCGAAGGCCTCTTGGAAATCCAAATATATGAAGTCTACTTACCTAACCTGTTACTTCTTCAAAGAATTCAGTACAGTTGGTCAAGCATGACCTTCCCTTTGGAATCCGTGCCGACTACTCTTTTCAGTTTCTAGATGTTTTTCTATCGCATATTTGCAGAATGATTCCATTATCTTTCCTACCACCGACATTAAACTAATTCATCAATAGTTGCCTGGACTTGTTCCACCTCAATTTTTATATACAGGAATCACATTAGCTGTCCGCCAATATATTAGTGCCTCAGCTATCTCCTCCCTAACTTTTTAAAATGCCCGAGGCAATCCAGGGGTTTATCCTCTCATGTTTGATTCGTTTTATCCCCCCCTTTCTATCTTAAATGTCTTTTTTTTTTGGTTCTCTTCTAATGTCATGTCCATGTTTGCCTCAGTATTTACCAGAGAGACTATGGGGGAGAAATTTGTTATCGTCCCGTTTGGGGCGCAATTTTCAGCCGGGCGCAAGTTTAGCGCCTGGCACTAATTATCGCTTCCGACTGCAAATTTGACTTCTGTCGCCCCGGAGGTGATTGGAGTGCTAAATCAGGCACTACACACCTCTCAAGGTGCTAACTCAGAGCGCTGGCGAAGCTCATGTGATGTCAGTCTGCAATGGAACAGACACTGGCGCCAGCCAGTTCTTAAAGGGGAGGGTCGATCTTGCTCTCCATCCACACCCTGCTCATTGCAGCCTTGAATCTCGGCCTGGACAGATCTGTACATCAAATCTGCTGGCAAGAACAATGGAGGCGCCCAGGGAAAGAGCTCAGGGCGCAGCCCCCTAGTCTCTTCTAAATCGATGCAAGGGCAAATCAAAATCAACCTGCAAAGTGCTGCTCTGTACCCAAAACTCCTTCACACAGCGTTGAATCTCTCCAGAAGTGTGTCTCTCTCTCTCTCACAGAATGCGTGGTGCAAAAATGTCGCCAACAAAAAAAGGCAGGAAGCGGGCACCTTTAAATAGCGCTCCCCCAGTCCCTTCCCCTCAACCTGTCGTTGCTAGCGGCAGGCAGAAAGGCAGGGGGCGCCACTCAATATCCGGTCCGGGGCGCTACGCACGCGACTGATGTCACAATCTGCGGGCGCAGGAGATCGTGGCGCTAGTGCTTAGCGCCGCCGCAAAATGTCTGGTCAATTTCACGAGCGGCGCAAACATCGCCGCGCCCGGGCGCTAGTTGTTTTGCATCCCATTAGCGCCAGGAGGCGCAAAGCAACAGAATATCGCCCCAAGTACTTAATATTTCTGCCATTTTGCCATCATTACATGAGTTTATCGTGTAGCTCTCTGTAGCCCTATCCCTATCCTGAATTTTCTTGTTATTTATGTGTCTGTAGAATACTTTTTCTTTTTATACTCCTTGGTAATTTAATTTCATAGTTTCTCTCTGCCTTCCCAATTGCTTTTTTGACTTCTTTCCTAACCCCTTTTGTCATCCTGTTGTCTATGTATTTAGTGTATGCCTTTACTTTAGTTTCAATTTTGCCCTTATTTCTTTATTCATCCATGGTGCGTCATTACTGGCTAGTTTGTTCTTGCTTTTTAGAGGTATACACTTCTCCTGGACTCTCGATCAGCATTTTAAATGTCCCCCACTGCTGTTCTATTTCTTTGTCAGTAAGTACATTTTTCCAGTTTATTTTCCCTGGTTCCATTCCCAGCCCCTTAAAATCAGCTTTTTTTTTTTCATTTTATTACTTTGGTCTTTGTTTTACTTATGTCCTTCTCAATCATTATCTTAAGCCATATTATGTTGTGATCGGTATTGCCTGGATGTTCCTCTATGCTTACTTCTCTTATTTGGTTCATTCCCCATTACTAGATCCAGCAATGCTCCCTCTCTCGTTGGGCTATTCGCATACTGGATCAGAAAGGAGTCCTGCACACACTAAAAACTACATTCCCTGTACCCCTTTCACTAACTCTTCTTGCCAGTTTATTTGGGAGCAGTTATTTTGTTTTATTTACTCATTTCACATATTTGTTACCATATTTCTTCCTCCATTTCCTTTCCAGTATTAGGTGGCCTGTAGTATTCCCGTATTAGCGTGATGGATCCCTTCCTATCTTTTATTTCAATCCATATGGATTCTGTTTCTAACCTTGTTAGTTATGTCCCTTTTTTCTACTGCCATTGTTATCTCTAATTGGTACAGCTACCCCACCCCCTTCCCTATCCTTTTGAGTATGTTAGATGACAACCCTAGCACCAGATTGCAAGTAGAATCCAGCACATCACAATAACAGTCGTCACATTTACTCCTCCCACTGAGGTAGCACTTACGAGCAAGAAATTGCATATCATTCACCACCAAAGGGGAAACAGAATTACTGGTAGTACATACACAGAGCACTAACAGGAAGATAAACTGGTTACATTTCAACAAAATTCCTAGTATTCTACAGAAAGGGATCATGCATACAAGGTAGTTGAAGTAAAGTTGAAGTGTGCAGCATGGTCAGGCTAATATAGTATGTTGAATTGCAGGGTCAAAGTCCAATAACTGATCCACGAGTCTCCCTGGCTACATGTCACCTATAACTATTTTTTCCTCCTCCTCCGCCAAAGGTTAATGCTACACCTCCTGGTCCAATGGCTTCATAGCTACTCCTCTCGATGCTATTATGCAAATGATTTTTATGGAGTTTTTGGGGCTAGAGCAGAAAACCCACCTGCAACCTGCCCAAACCCTGAAATCTCTGCTTCATCATACCAAGGGTATTCAGTTGGAGGAATGAGCCTCACTGCCTGTGTTCACAGGTCACCCCCAAGGGGCTTACTAGTCAGGATCACAGGAGGTATCTTTGGTCTGTTATCAGCCACTCATCCAGTCTATCCACTCTTTCAAATAACGTTGGTGTGGTAGACTGATGCAAAATGAAGGAATCGTGACTGCTTGTATGAGCTGGTTCTTGTGGTCCAACACCACCTGCATATTAATATAATAATTCTATCCTATTCAAAGGCATAGGGTTGTTATGTTCTCCTAGATGGCCCCCCCATCTGCCACCCTCCATAAACTTGAGCTTATCCAAAACTCAGCTGCCCGTATCCTAATCCACACCAAGTCCTGTTCGCCCATCACTTCCGTGCTCACTGACCTGCATTCGGCTCCTGGTCCATTAACGGTTCCATTTTAAAATTCTCATCCTCATGTTCAAATCCCTTCGTAGCATTGCCCTGTCCCATCTCTAACCTCCAGCCATATAACCCACCAAGAGCTCTGCGTTCCTCCAACTCTGGCCTCTTGTGCAATCCTCATCACCATCCACCCACACCAACCATTTAGAATTCTATTCCCATTTATAAATCACAAATGGGGAACTGGATGTTACACAGTCAGTTAGGTACTGGCTTTTCATTTCTGCTAAATAAACCTGCCCAGACTGATGGTGGAATGTCTCTTAATGTGAAGTCTCAATCTAGTTCCAAGTTGTGATCAGCCTGCAGCACATAATTATCCCTAATTCAGTACTAATTAGCAGCATCTCTCAGAGGTGCCACATGATGTCTGGCATGAAATGGAAAACAGTGTTACATTGGTGCAGTAGAGTGTGTTCTTCTGAGGAACACTGTTGGGGCAGAGTACTGGAAGCCTTGTTCTGCATCTAGTTGTGCTATAACTGGCCAGCGAATGCCTGGGTGCCCAGTACTAACATTCCTCACCTTGAGCACTAATTGTAAGATGCTAGATATTTCAACCTGCTAGTCTCTCCTAAAGATTAGTTACTTTAAAACAATCCTCCCCATAAATGTTATATACAATTAGTAGTGCTTCTGTTCACCAGCATCCTTTCCCAACCAGAACATTCAACAAGTAGAAATGGACCCACTCCCATAGAACCTCAAATTCTGGGACAATGAAATTTCCACAGCAGCATTTCCATGGTTCCAATATCCTTTCTATTAAAACTTTTCTATGTAACTTGGCACATGAACAGGAAACTTGCACTTTCTATAGTGTTTCCACTTGTAGTTTTTCCTCTGTACAGCTTTAATATCCAGGTCTAATTTAAACAATCACCATAACACACCAGTTTTAGTACACAATAGACATACCCAGGAAGCAATAGTTTCCTAAAATAAATCTTATATATGCAAACTCAGCATTGAAGGCAATTCATTGTGAGAATGTCTTTCACTGTTTCAACTAACTGGAAGTCATACTGGACTTATCATTAAGTTTAACCTCTGATATTAAATAAGTGCAGCAAGGCAGGGAAATGGCTTCTAATATCCAATTGCCCCCCCTCCACCCCACCCTCAGGTTTTCTTCCGTATCCTGAAGCCACTGACTCAGCAGCTTTGCAGTACTTCGCCAAGTGATCATGTGGACCTCCTTTAAGTGTTGACAGGCTACTTGATCGTGAGAAAGTTTAACAGAAGCGCTCGATCCTGGCTTCACTAGAATATATTTTACAGGAGGGTCACTAGACACTCAAAATATATGATGCAGGGACTGGAACTCAGAATTGTTTTTCTTCCCCTTCCCATCCTAAACTGCAATGAGAAAGGAGCTTAACCTTTTCATAATTTGTGCCCACTTCCTAGCAATGAATTCAAGACCGTTACTGGTAGATCTCAGAGCAAGTCATTTGCACAGTAACCTCAAAAGTGTTGTGGGGAGGGGAGGGGAGGGGGGGGGGGGTGGAATTTAATGACAATATGACAACACAGGTAGCAATAGCATCCCTTAAAATATGATCTAATGAAAAAGCAACAGCTTGCGGGTGCGCGCGCGTGTGCATATATGTTGACTGACAATGTATCTTCTTGCTTGGTGTTTATTTCTCTGTACCTGCAGGAGCAATTTGTTCCTTATTTCACTGCTGTCCAAAACATAAAATCAAATAGTCTTCAGATTTCCAGGGATGAAACAAAGCAAAAATGCTCATGAATATTTACTTTGAAATTTTTCCTCATGCGTCTTTTTTTTATTTTTTTAAAAGCACCAATGAGTAAGAGAAGCCACGAGACTGCAGCACTGGAAATTGCATGTACTGTACCTACCATTATTGAGAGCAGCAATCCAAGCTTGGCTGGCTGACCATTACCACCACAATGAGGCCAGTCACATGGGTAACAGAATCATGAATGACTTAAGGCAAGTTTCACAAATTGCTAAATGTTTATCTCAATCACGTAGCTCGCCAGAACAATCTAAATAATCAAGGTTATGAATTGAAAAACACTTTTTTTTTTTTTAACAGCCTAATTAAAAAACCTTGAGTAAATGATCAGTTGAAACTGCTTTGTGATGTCGTTGACATTATGATCTCACATAGAAACAGATTGTTTTCTCTGTTACCATGCTACAAAACAGGTTACAAAGAGATCAAAAACAATATCCTAAGATAGAAGCAGAGTAGAACCTTACTAATGAGACATTATATAATAATAGAATATGCAGTAATCCTGTTGAGGCCAACGTACAAGTCTGCTTCTGCTGGCATTGTTTGACTGGTAGGTGTTTTAAATCCTATTAGAGATTACTTATTTTGAGCTCTGCAACATTAACAGCCTCCACCCCCACTGCTGTAGAAACCATTATCTACACCTTGATCATCTCGAGACTTGACTTTTACAATGCTCTCCTTTGCTAACTCCCAATTGTTTAAAACTCTTGTTGCCCCAGTCCCAACTCACCCATCATCCAATTAATCAAATTTTTAATACTGGATCTAGTCCACAAATCTTCCCATGGCCTCACCCCATCATACCCCTAGACATTGTCCCACCCTATATTTCCCCTCTGTTTTTCTGACTGACTTCCTCTGCATCTCCCCCCTTCCGTCCATTCCACATTTAGCCAATTCAGCCCTACCTTCTGGAACTCTCCAAAACCTCCACCATTTTTTGATGCCTCAGGTGACTAACAAAAAACAGTCTTCAGACAGTAAGGGGGGGGGGAAAAAAGAGAAGCTCAAACTCAACTGTAACCGAACAAAAGATGTTTACACTAGTCAGTCTTTGCCAGCTTTACATTTCACACCACAAAAGACCCATGTTCGCTTACTCGTTTCAGCAGGGAATTAAAATATTAAAAGATTATCCTATGAGGAAAAAGATAAAAGAGTTAGGCACAGGAAAGTTGAGTCATACAAATTTTGAGAACTCCATTTCCAAATATTATTATGCCCTCTGGTCGATGCATTAATGAAACTAAATAAACTTTAAGAAACAAAGAGAGTCAAACTCCACCCTACGTTGATGAAAAGCCTTCTATTATGTGGGTGTCACATTTAAAACACACTTTCTCCCTACCCTCCCTTGCAATCCCAATCCAAGCCAGGTTTCCTCTTCCGCCCGCCACACACACACACACACACAGCCCAAAGCCAGCAGCAAAAATAAGCGGCCATCTCCTCTCAATCCAGCTCACATGCGGAGTAAGGGAGGTGAAAGGAGCTAGAGGCCTGGGCCTCGGCCTCGCCTTCCCAATCGCCCAGTGGCCAACGCGCCGACCCCCGAGAGGCGAGAGACAGAGAGAGCGAGGCCCCGACCAAGAGAGAGAAAAAAATACACCTCACTCACTTTTTCACAATCTTCTCCTTCTTGATTCGGCTTCGCTTTTTGCGCGCTTGGAGAGCCAGAACTGGAAAAAACACAAGGAGAAAGGGTTAGAGCGGACGGACGAACTCCCCCGCGCCCAGCATCAGCGCCTACCACTGAGGAAGACTCCTCACCTTTTCGGGAGCTCATGTTGAGCCGGCGTCTCGCTGGCTGGCCGCCGCCGCACCGCGCAAGCGCAAACCGACAGCTTTTTTCCCCCCTCAACCTCCCGTCGTTAGGTGGCGCCCCAGCCGCCTCTTCCTATTGACGCCCTCCCCGTCCCGTGACGTCATCGCTTGTTTTGAAAGTACACACCCAGTGTCTCCCGTCATCATTCCCCCCCAGAAATAAAAGTGGCAACTTCAGCTATCATATGCATGCACTTTCCAGCTCACCCTGATTCCTGAACAATCATTTTATGTATCCATCTATATAGTTTTATATTATGTATAATATAATATATACACATAGAAACAGAAGATAGGAGCAAGAGTAGGCCATTCGGCCCCTCGAGCCTGCTCCACCATTCAATGTGTTCATGGCTGATCATTCAAATTCAGTACCCTGTCCCTGCTTTCTCCCCATATCCCTTGATCCCTTTAGCCTTAAGAAATATATCTAACTCCTTCTTGAATATATTTAATGAATTGGCCTCCACTGCCTTCTGTGGTAGAGAATTCCACAGGTTCACCACTCTCTGGGTGAAGTAATTCCTCCTCATCTCTGTCCTAAATGGCTTACCCCTTATCCTTAGACTGTGACCCCTGGTTCTGGACACCCCCGCAATCGGGAACATCCTTCCTGCATCTAGTCTGTCTAGTCCTGTTAGAATTTTGTAAGTTTCAATGAGATCCCCTCTCATTCTTCTAAACTCCAGCGAGTATAAGCCCAATCGACCCAGTCTCTCCTCATACGTCATTCCTGCCATCCCAGGTATCAGTCTGGTGAATCTTCGCTGCACTCCCTCCATGGTAAGAACATCCTTCCTCAGATAAGGCGACCAAAACTGCACACAATACTCAAGATGTGGTCTCACCAAGGCCCTGTACAACTGCAGCAAGACATCCTTGTTCCTGTACTCGAACCCTCTCGCTATGAAGGCCAACATACCATTTGCCTTCATAACCACCTGCTGCACCTGCATGCTTACCTTCAGCGACTGGTGCACAAGGACCCCCTTCTCCCAATCTATTGCCATTCAGATAATAATCTGCCTTCCTGTTTTTGCCACCAAAGTGGATAACCTCACATTTATCCACATTATACTACATCTGCCATGCTTCTGCCCAATCACCCAACCTGTCCAAATCGTACTGGAGTTTCTCGGCATCCTCCTCACAACACACACGCCCACCCAGCTTTGTGTCGTCTGCAAATTACATCTAGTTCCCTCGTCTAGATCAGTTACATTGTGAATAGCTGGGGTCCTAGGACCGATCCCTGCGGTACCCCACTAGTCACTGCCTGCCACTCGGAAAAAGACCCATTTATTCCAACTCTTTGCTTCCTGTCTGCCAATCAGTTCTCTATCCAAGTCAGTACCTTGCCCCCAATCCCATGTGCCTTAACTTTACACGCTAATCTCTTATGCGGGACCTTATCGAAAGCCTTCTGAAAGTCCAAATACACCACATCCACTGGTTCTCCCTTATCTATTCTACCAGTTATATCCTCAAAAAATTCCAGTAGATTAGTCAAGCACGATATACCTTTCGTAAATCCATGTTGACTTTGTCTGATCCTGTCACTGTTTTCCAAGTGCTCTGCTATTACATCTTTTATAATGGACTGTAGCATTTTCCCCACTACCAATGTCAGGCTTACCGGTCTATAATTCCCCATTTTCTCTCTACCACCTTTTTTGAATAGTGGGGTAACATTAGCTACCCTCCAATCCATGGGAACTGTTCCAGAGTCTATAGAATTTTGGAAGATGACCAGCAATGCATTTACTATTTCTAGGGCCACTTCCTTAAGTACCCTAGGATGTAGATTATCAGGCCCTGGGGATTTATCGGCCTTCAACCCCGTCAATTTCCCTAACACCATTTCCCTACAAATACTGATTTCTTTCAATTCCTCCCTCTCATTAGACCCTATGTTCCCCGACATCTCTGGGGGGTTATTTGTGTCCTCCTTTGTGAAGACAGAACAAAAGTATGTATTTAATTGGTCAGCCATTTCTTTGTTCCCCATTATAAATTCCCGATTCTGACTGCAAGGGACCTACGCTTGACTTCACCAATCTTTTTCTCTTCACATATCTAAAAAAGCTTTTATAGTCAGCTTTTATGTTCTATGCAAGCTAACTCTCATACTCTATTTTCCCCCTCTTAATTAATCCCTTTGTCCTCCTTTGCTGAATGCTAAACTGCTCCCAGTCCTCAGGTTTGCTGCTTTTTCTGGCCAATTTATATGTCCGCTTCTTGGATCTTATGCTATCCCTAATTTCCCTTGTTAGCCACGGTTAAGTCACCTTTTTTGTTTTATTTTTATGCCATACAGGGATGAACAAATTCTGTAGTTCATCCATGCGATCTTTGATATATTGTAAGTGCATTTAACTCATTACTTACAAAGCAAACCGAATAAATGGTTTGTGACAACTGAAGTTTCTGGAGCTATAGCAGCACTATATTCCCAGCAAATTTGGCTACACGTTTCATATTTGACATAAGAACATAAGAATTAGGAGCAGGAGTAGGCCATACGGCCCCTCAAGCCTGCTCCGCCATTCAATAAGATCATGGCTGATCTACCTGACATCTGACTGAGTTCTCAGCCTCCTAAAAGTTTTACTCAGGTTAGAAGGTCAACACGGGCAAATTAACTTAATTTTTAATAACATACTTTAAAATACACCAATAGATTTGGTTTTTAACCAGTTTGATCTTAGATTAGATATTATAGAATCATACAGCATAAAAGGAGGCCACGCAGCCCATCGTGCCTGTGCCTGCTCTTTGAAAGAGTGACTCAGTTAGTCCCACTCCCCTGCTCTTTCCCCATAGCACTGCAAATTTTTCTGCTTCAAGTATTTAGCCAATTCCCTTTTGAAAGACACTATTGAATCTACTTCCACCATCCTGCCAGGCAGTGCAATCTAGATCACACAAACTCGCTGCATAAAATAATCTTTAACCTGCTTTATTTTGCAGCAAGTGAACATATAGATCAGTTATTATAGGACTCATTGATAAAATCAGCACAATTTCTTTTCATTTAATAATGCAAAAATAATGAGCATGCCAATGGTTCTGCATATCAATTGGTCATTTTGCTTAAGTTAAATAAAATAACTCCTTCTGAATCTTGCAAAAGCATATTCTCAATGCTTCTTATCAAAAATCTGCCTGCCCACTTATGTCTCCATCTCTATTTTTATGTCGGTGTTCACAGGGAAGTACAGCCAAATAAACCCCCTGTTGAGTGTCCTGGGCCAGTGACTTCCCAATACAGTGAGCGTGAGTTCTTTATTGATTACTTGTCGAGTACATTGAACCTAGAAAATATTGGTCATCAGGAGTGCTGTAAAACTGCAAGTCTCATTCTGGCACAGTGTAAATGTTGATATATTAATTATGTGTGCTCTTGTTTCAATTGCTATACTGTTACACAAGTTGGTGCTCGTTCAAGTATTCGTCTGTCTTTTTCTTTCAGAAGAGGGATTAAACCGAGGCCCCATCTGCACTCAGGTGTACATAAAAGATCCCATGGCACTACTCAGAAGAGCATAAGAATCCTCCCAGTGTCCTGCCAAAATTTATCCCTCAATTAACATCACCAAACCAGATTATCGGGTCATTTTGCTCATTGCAGTTTGTGGGAACTTGTTGTGTGCCAAATTGGCTGCTGCCTTTCCCTGTATTATAACAGTGACAGTAATAACAGTAACATAAATTCCAAGTTCTTACCTTCTTTTTTTACATGTTGCAGTATCAGCTCACAGGGACTTCAATGTCCATCACCAAGAGCGGCTTGGTAGCACCACGACCGACTGAGCCGGCTGATTCCTGAATGACATAGCTGCCAGACTGGACTTGCCACAAATGGTGAGAGAACCAACACGAGGGGAAAAACCTACTTGACCTTATTCTCAGCAATCTACCTGTCGCAGATGCATCTGTCCATGACAGTATTGGTAGGAGTGACCACCCCACAGTCCTTGTGGAGATGAAGTCCCGTCTTCACACTGAGGACACCCTCCATCGTGTTGTGTGGCACTACCACTGTGCTAAATGCGATAGATTCAGAACAGATCTAGCAGCTCAAAACTGGCATGCATGAGGCACTGTGGGCCATCAACAGCTGCAGAACTGTATTCCACCACAATCTGTAACCTCATGGCCCAGCATATCCCTCACTCTACCATTACCATCAAACCAGGCAACCAATGACGCATTGTGAATTAGTTCATCCAATGGGATTAAAACTAAACCTTTCTGTAACATTTGCATACTGAATTATCATTGGCCCACAGGCATCTGTATGGAATACCTATTATATTCACATGTGATCACATGCTGAGTTGTCATTGGCCTGCAGGCATCTGTAAGGACTGCTATTGTTTGGAAGACCCAGGGTGTCCCGACTCCATCTTGTCCACACGGTGCTGTATTGATTGAGAAAGCTTACGGACCTGATGCTTCATTAAAGAGTTTAAACTGCAATACTCCGTTGTCCTGCAATTTATTATTTTTGAACAAAGTGTGCAAAACAAGACACTTTCTTTCCTTTATGGCTTAAAGAAAAAGGGCGCAAAATTCGGATCCATAGCTCCCGTTGTTTGGGCACTACAAGTGCCCTTAGAGGTCCAAAATTGCATCCATGGCACATGTGCACACTTCTGGTGCGAGTTGCGCCAGACGACATATTGGTGAAGACGTTAGTGTGCATGCAGTGAGCGTCCACCGGAAGTAGGCAGAGTAGGCAGATCATGACACCAATCAGTGTCTAATGCTGATTTGATGCCAGCGCTGCCATTTTGGAGCTCAACGCTCCAGCTAACGCCCTCTCTTAAGCTCACACAGCTGAACATGCATTTAGTAGTAGGAAGGACCCCCCACCAGCGCTATTTAAAGGGATCATCATCTACTTGCTGGTTAGTTGCTGATTGATTTCTATTGGCTGTTGCTGAGTTTGTAGAAGTGTTTCGTGGTTTCTTACAGTTATCTAAAGTTGCTGAAGTCTGCAGTGAGTGGCGTGGCAGGTGCAAAAGGACTTTCTCCTGAGTTCAAGGCTACTGCACAAAACACTTGCTCCCAGACATGTGTGCAGCAGGAGGCATTCCCCTTGGAATACAGCATGACTGGGAGAATGAGCAGAGGCGACACAGAGCAGGGCAAGCTGCTAGAAGTGGGAGGGGGGAGAAGGGGTCTCAGCATAGAGTCATAGGGCTCGATTTTGCCATTGGGGTCGGGCTGGGGCGTGTCAGGTGGTTTTCGTGTCAGGACCCCGACTCCGATGTGAAGTGGGAAAAAAGTGCGATTTTCCCCTAATTGGGCAATTGATTTCCAGTGTCTGGGAACCCCTGGCCCAATTAGTCTTTCCATCCTGAAAGTCGCCTCCGATGACGTCATCAGTGCTGCTGGATTTAAGGCCTGCAAGCAGCCTTGCTTCTTCTGGAGACTGGAAACACTTTGGAAATTGTATGAAGGACTTCATTTACCAACCATGTCCACCAACAAGCAAAAGTGTGCGCCTCGCTTTGATTAGCCCTCCCTCCAAGCTCTGGTGCAGGGAGCAAGATCTAAAAAGGAGGTGCTCTTCCCTTCCTCAGCGAGAAAAAAGCCACCACAACAGACTAAAGCTGTGTGGCTGCAAGTGGCCCAGGAGGTCAATGCCATCTCTATGTGGCGCAGAACCTGGCTGCAGTGCAGGAAGAGGTTTCACAACCTTCTCCGCACAGGAAAAGTGAGTATGACTTTCTCATCACCCTCAATCTCATCCCCATCACCTCTCCTCACCAGCATTCTGCTTTGCCAACCTCTTCCTCCACATCCCACTTGACACTGACATCCCTGCACCCTTACCTATTCCCTCTCTCTCTATGGTCACATTCACTTAACTAATCGACCATGCAGCCCTCACAGTCCCTATCACTGTGACGCAATGACAACAACTTACAACACACAGGGAGGGCCCCTTGTCTCCTTCTAAGCATCTATGCTATGGATTCTCTACACTCACTCCTTCATTCTCACTCAAACTCCACTTGTGTCCCTCATTGCAGGAAAAGAGAGCCAACAATAAGAGGGAAAGAGCGAGGACAGGAGGAGGGCCACCCTCAGTAGCCCAGCTCACCACCTCGGAGGAGGCGGCCCTGGAAATTGCCGGGATCGAGGAGGATTTCCAAGTGGGGGATGGATAGGCAGGCGCATCACAGCAAGCTGGTGACAGAAGAGTTTGGCATCTCTCTCATTGACATTGCATGAGTGACTGATAATGATTCTGATGCTCTAACAGATTGACTTATGATCATCTGCACAATTCAATGTGCATGCAACCTTTACCTCACATCTCTAACTCTTTCCTTTACTCCCCCACAGGGCCATCGAGAGCCCCCGTCCCCACTGTCCAGGAGGAAGAGCCTGAGCTTCCAGACTCCTCAAAGGAAGCTGCAACCTCTGAGGGCGCTCCGTCAGCAGAATTAAGTGCACCCTGCACCAGCGCAGACACTCACACCTCGGTGGGACCTTCGGGACATAGAGTAAAGTTGTCACCTGGTGTATCACAGCTCATAAGTGAGCATCAGCAGATGGTGGAGACAGGGACAGCAGTGGAGAGTCCTCGTCGCAGTGGAGAGGACGGTCCCAGCTCGGCTCCGCTGCATGTCGACCCTGTGCCTCTGGGTCCATCCAGAAGGAGAGCGGTGCTGGAACTCCAGGTACAGGTGCAGGAGTCTCTGGCAGGTTTTGTCTCCAGGGTTGCTGCGAGTGTGGAGCGAATGGAGGAGTCCATCGCTAACATGAGCAGAGCCTTTGTGGAGGCGTTGGCGCATGAACGCATCACCACGGAAAAGATGGCAACCTCCTTGGAAAGGATGGCTACCTCCATGGTAAGGCTAGCTACCGTAGAGGAGAGGATGGCTATGGTAGAGAAGAGGAGGGCTACGTCCATGGAGGAACTTAGTCGCCAGGGAATGGAAAACACAGTAATTGTTCAGAATAGACTAACATCTCTTGAGGAGCGATGGTCAGCTATTGAGCAAACAAATCAGACCTTCATGCAAGTCCTCTGGAGTAGGACTTCCAGTACAGAAACGGGTCCTCATGGCCCCCCTGCAGTGCAGCAAGGTGCTGTCCAGCCACTTGCTAGCACTGAAGTGGGGTTGACCCATGAGAGGGAAGTTGGTGGCATACAACAAGGAGGTGGGGGCTCCTCTCCAAGCGTTCACACGACCATGCCACTGCAGAACTCTCGGTCAGAGCCCCACCAGAGTCCCCACCCAACTGAGATTGGCGTCTCAACCCCTGCACAGCCGCAGGAGCAGCAGACTGTTGCCGAGCCCTCACAGGTTTGCAACCCCAGAGGATGCCTGCCAAAGGTGTCGAGACAGGAGCAGCAAGAAAGTGAGCAAGGGGCCTCCACATCTGTTGAAGCCACAGGGGAAGCACCATGTAGGGGCACGCGTAAGAGGAAGATAATGCACAAGTAGTCACAAGGGTAGTCACTTGGGTGTAATGTGTTTAATTTTGAAAAGCCATCAGTTGCTTATTGTCATAAAAAATTCTGATGGCAAACTGTTGCAGTTGTGGCGTGTGTCATTTTGCTAATGGGACTTCCACATTGAGGGCTTAGGGCGACTTGCAATTGTCAGTATGGTGGCCAGAGTGATAGGAATCCGCACGTTCTTGGCCATTATCGATGGTCTGATAAGAAGGTGCGAGGCAAAAGTGTTTGATTGTGCAGGCTAAGCAAATCTGGCCAAGATGAGTGTGTCCCTTGCATCCCGGGCAGCAATGTGGTCATGCGCTGGCGCCTTCTGGCCTGTGCAGCTTCAGGTGGGTGAGCAGCAGCTTGGCACTCCTGTTGTTGCTGCTGCTGTTGGTGGTGCTGTTGTTCATGGTTCTGCTGCTGCCACGGCTGGTCTTCGTCCGAATCTGATGTCCAGGAGGAAAGGAAGTAAATGGTTCCTATGCTTCTGGTATATGCCTCAGTTGAGGAAGCGCTCAGTCAAGGTGGTGAGAGGGGTTTCCCAGGAGGTCACACTGGAGATGGGTGTCAGGCTCCAAACTTCCACAACAATGGGTATGCCTGCTAAAAGTTCCCCCAGACCTGAGACAACAAAGTTCTGCCACCTGCAAATGATGATTGCTGAAAACGCCTTTTTAATGGTGGAGCTGCAGCTATTAGTTAGCAGTACACTTGTGAGGCCACCAGGATTCACTGGCGTGTTCCAGAGGAGACGTGCAGGACGTGGGAAAACTGTTAAAATCAGAAAGGCCTCTCAAAATGGGATTAAAGAGGCACTTAACTGGTTGTTAAGGGCCTTAAGGGCCTATCCCGCCTCTTGGAAGTGGGATGGAAACGGGGTCAGAAAACACGCATTTGGGAAAATTGCTCGGAGGCGGGATGGAGGTAGGATCGGGCCTGCCTGCCATTTTTTGTGATTTTACCACCTCACACGCCTCCAATCCCACCTCCTCGGGCCTGGCAAAATCGAGCCCTATAGAGTCATAACGGCACAGAAGGAGGCCATTCGGCCCATCAAGTCCGTGCCAGCTCTCTGTAGATCAATCCAGTCAGTCCCATTCCCCCGCTCTATCCCTGTAGCCCTGCAAGTTTATTTCCCTCAAGTGCCTATCCAGTCTCCCCTTGAAAACATTGAGTGTCTCCGCTTCCACCACTTCCATCGACATCGCGTTCCAGGTCCTCACCACTCGCTGCATAAAAACATTTTTCCTCACATCCCCCCGGTATCTCTTGCCCAAAACCTTAAATCTGTGTCCCCTTGTCCTTGTACCATCAACTAGTGGGAACAGCCTTTCCCCGTCTAGCCTATCCAAACCCGTCATAATCTTGTACACCTCTATCAAATCACCCCTCAACCTCCTTTGCTCTAATGAAAACAAATCCAGCTTCTCCAACCTGTCTCTGTTGCTAAGATTCTCCATCCCCGGAACCATTCTGGTAAATCTCCTCTGCACCCTCTCAAGGGCCTTCACATCCTTCCTAAAGTGTGGTGACCAGAACTGGATGCAATACTCCAGTTGTGGTTTAACCAGCGCTTTATAAAGATTCAGCATAACTTCTCTACTTTTGTACTCCATACCTCTATTTATGAAGCCCAAGATCCCATATGCTTTGTTAACCACTCTCTCAATATGTCCTGCCACCTTCAGGGACCTATGCACATTAACTCCCAGGTCCCTCTGTCCCTGCACACTCTGTAAAACTGTGCCATTAAGTGTATATTGCCTCTCCCTGTTCCTTCTGCCAAAATGCATCACCTCACACTTCTCTGTATTAAATTCCATCTGCCACTTGTCTGCCCATTCTGCTAGCCATTCTATGTCCTGCTGCAGTCGATTGTTATCATCCTCACTGTTTGCCACACCCCCAAGTTTGGTGTCATTAGCAAATTTAGAAATTCTACTCTGTATTCCAATATCCAGGTCATTTATATATATAAAAAAAAGCAGTGGCCCCAGCACTGACCCTTGGGGAACACCGCTGTCTATCATCCTCCAGCCTGAAAAACAGCCATTTACCACAACTCACTGTTTTCTGTCCTTAAGCCAATTCCTTATCCAAGCTGCCACTGACCCACCTATTGCATGAGCCTCAATTTTGTTAATGAGCCTTCTATGTGGTACTTTGTCAAACGCCTTCCTAAAATCCATGTAGACAACATCCATTGCATTCCCTTCATCAATCATCCCTGTTACATTATCTAAAAATTCAATTAGATTAGTCAAACACAATCTGCCTTTTACTAATCCATGTTGGCTCTCTTTAATTAGCTTAAACCTCTCCAAGAGCCCGTTCTTTTTTTCCTTGATTATTGTTTCTAAAACGTTACCCACCACTGATGCTAAACTAACCAGCTTGTAGTTACTAGGATTGTCCTTACACCCTGTCTTGAACAATGGTGTCACACTTGCCACTTTCCAATCCTCAGTCACCTCCCCCGCATCTAGGGAAGATTGGAAAATTATGGCAAGCCCTTCCACTATCTCCTCCCCCAACTCCCTTAGCAACCTGGGATGCAAGCCATCTGAATCAGGTGACTTGTCTGCTCTAAGCATACCCAGCCTTTCTAGTACATCCTGTCTATCAATTTTCACCCCTTCCATTGCTTCTACCTTTTCCACTTCTACTGATATTTTGTCAGCTTCCACCTCCTTAGTAAACACTGATACAAAGTACTCATTGAGTATTCTAGCCTTGCCCTGCGCCTCTAAGCATATATCACCTTCTTTGTCGCTAATAGGCCCCACCCTGCCTCTTACTACCCGCTTACATGCCGGTAGAAAAAGCAGGAGGCCCTATCCATCCAGGGTGTTCAGGGAGCTGACTACATTTCATTCCCTCTTGCCGGAGAGCAGCAGGCAGAGAGAGCACGCAGCATCACGATGATAGCAAGCTTCCCCATGGTGCAGGGTGCCATTGACTGCACGCACATCGCTTTGCAGGCACCTCATGTCAACTCTGAGATGTACTGCAACCGAAAGGGTCAATGTTCAGCTGATGTGCGACCATATGCAGCGCATCATGCAGGACAATGCCCGGTACCCTGGCAGCAGTCGTGATGCCTTCATTCTGTGGCAGTCCGCTGCGCCATCTGCTTTTGAGCCATCATGACAAACCAGAGGGTGGCTACTGGGTGACAAGGGCTATCCGCTGATGACATGGCTCATGACTCTGGTGCACAACCCATGCACACATGGGCAGCATGCATACAATGAAAGCCATGCTGCCACACGAAATGTGACAGAGGAAACCATTGGCGTGTGGAAACAATACTTCCGCTGCATGGACCACTCTGAAGGAGTGCTGCAGTACTCGGCAGAACGCATGTCAAGATTCGTGGTGGTCTGCTGCATGCTGCACAACCTCGCCATCATGAGGGCACAGCCCTTGCCACCAGCTATATGGCAACTAGGAGGAGGAGCAGGAGTAGGATCAGGAGGAGGAGAAGCAGGAGGAGGAGTAGGAGGAGGAGGAAGAAGAAGAGGAAGGGAGGAGGCAATCCAAGCAGCCCCTTTCTGGCTGGGTTGTCCGTGAACATCTCATCTGACTGTGATACCAGTAAACACAACCCCAATTCCCCATTCACCAACAGTCCCACACCTTACCTTTCCTCTGACACTGATCATCACAGCTGGGCCACAAGGCAAAAATAAAAGCCAACACAAAATAAACATTCCAAACCAAATTTATAAGTTAAACCATGTCATATTGCATACAAAAGTCAACTAACCACCCTTGTGCATTCCCTTAGTGCCTGTCTTCGGTGTGCCTTTGCCTGTCCTAGTGCTCCTATGCAATGCTACCCCAGTGGCTGCAGCATGGCTGGTGAAAGGCTGCTGAAGGTGATCAGGTCTTTCTTTACCTGATCGCCTTCAGCAGCACTTCCACAGCTGTATCTGAGAAGCTGGAGTGGGGGCTCTCTTGCCTGCAGCTGACGTCACACAATGTTGTACTGAGGAACTTGCTTAGGCGCAACAAAAACACTACCTGGCTCTTTAAGCTGCTTCTGGCCTTTAAATCCTGTAACACCAAGATATTTCCTACCCCATTGAGTGAGTGCCCAATCAGAGGCATTTGTAACACCCGAAGCTAGCCCATGATGGCCAGCTTTAAGTTCCTCGGAGTCCACATCACGGAAGACCTCTCCTGGTCCCTCAACACCTCCTCTCTGGTGAAGAAGGCCCAGCAGCGCCTATATTTCTTGAGGAGGCTGAAGGGATGTAATCTGTCACCCCTGATCCTCTCTAACTTCTACTGCTGCACTATAGAGAGCATCCTGACAAACTGTATCACGGTATGGTATGGCAGCTGTAGCTCCCATGACCGGAAAGCCCTGCAGCGGGTAGTCAAAACTGCCCAACGCATTACCGGCACCCGGCTACCGACCATAGAGCATATATATCAGAAACGCTGCCTACGGAGGGCACGGTCCATCATCAAAGACCCTACCCACCCCAGCCACAGTCTGTTCGCCCTCCTACCATCTGGAAGACGCTACAGATGCATTCGCACCCGTACGACCAGATTTAGGAACAGCTTCTTTCCCAGGGCTGTCATCCTACTGAACTCCACAAATAAACACTAAAGCCTGCACATCTGCCAATGCACTTTATTATGGTCATATTTATGCTAATATACTGCAAGCCACATGTATAAATGTATGTTGAATGTTTAAGTGTCCTAATCCAAATTGTACACTCTCGGGAGCCGCAAGCCTACATTTCGTTGTACTGCACTTGTGCACTAACAATGACAATAAAAGTTGATTTGATTTGATTTGATTTGATTTAAGGCTGACCCCAGAAGTAACGGCGGCGCCAAACTCATAACGTTGGGCTCCTCTGTACTTCCAGATAGGCTTGAACCCAACTATAAAATACAAGCTTGAATGTCCATGATTTGTATGAGTGGTGGGCAAGAAATGTGTGAGTTTCATTTTTATTGCAAGACTTGAAAGGTATAAAGCATGTTGCAGTATGAGCAGTGTGGCTAGGTGGGTTAGCACTGTGTTTGTGCAGTACAGTGGCAAAGCCATGTAAATTTACCAGTATACTTAGCCAGGTTTACTCTTGGATCTGGGTGCGGTAATGATGCTGTAGAGCATTAGCAGCACGTTTGGACAAGATAATATTGGTGTAGTGGAGTACAGCAGTGTGTGGGCAAGGTTAAAGGTGATGCAACAGTGATAAAGTGAAGCATAGTAATGATTTAGAGGATGATTAGTGGTGTGCCTAAGTATGGTAGTAGTATTGTAGGTGTGATCATTTTAGACAGAGTGGTGCTCTGCTAGAGTTGAATGCCTCATAGAGTATTAGCACATCTAAAAAGTTGAAACAGTAACTTTGACCAAATATGGTATAATACCAAATCTAAGTTGACCTGATTTGTGAAACTGGGACATGTCTGCAAACCTATTAATGGGTCCGCACCTGCAACAACAATAGATCTGTCATATTGGGACAGTAAGCTGTCCCAAAACAGTTGGTCAGGACACAGGGACAAGTATATTAAAATTAGGACTGTCATGGTCAAATGTGATCATCATAATCATAATCAATTATAGACCCAAAGCACAATTTTAAAAAGAAACAGAGCTTACAGTGGCTTTATCTGCATAGCCAACTTCTTCCTACAGTGTGGATGTAAGATCTAAATACAAATACAGGTAGAAAGAAATATACATATATATATATATATTTTATAGGGGGATAAATAGTCTTCTGCTGGGCAATGGCTGTTGCTATTTTGAGTTGGCCAAACAGTGACCCTTTAAGAAGGAAAAGGACATGCGTGCATTATTTCACATGCCTGTATTCTAGCAACAGATTTCTGTGCATAAATATACATTTTCTTGCGGTGGTCTTGTGAAGGTGAGAGTGGGCCTTCATCTTGAACCGCTGTTTGATACAACTGAGTGGCTTGTTAAGCCATTTCAGAGAGTAGAGGTGTCAGGATATGCGACAATTGACAAGTGTGACTCTCAAACCTACAGCTCTCAATTGCTGCAAAATCAGGGAAGCGTTGTCTTTCCTGCAGGCAGTCATGAAGCATGTGGCAGCTTCACTGGAGTCTGCAGCAGATCTCAATTTAAGAAGCAGCTGGGGTCCGACCACCTCAACAGAAGCACAGACAGCAGCTCTGGTGACAATTGGGGAAAGAATAGAAAGCAGCCTGCATTGTGGCTTCCAAACCATGTCTCTCAGGGCTTTCAGGATGGACCAGCCATCCACTAATCAGTTTGGACACAAATCCAGGGTCCAGTGGAATGCTGATGGCTGGAGCCTACCTGCCTGATACAACTGTCTCTCAGAACATCAGCACAGGCCAGGACTCTGTCCCTACCCTTTCAGAGCACCACACCAGTGGAATGTGGCAGGGTGATAACATGCTGCCCAAATTAAGCTACAGAGATGCAGCCAACAGTTGCTCTCTGTCAGGAGCAATCTGCCATGAGAGGAGGGCCGCTTCAGACCCGTGATCCTTTTGTTGAGCAAGAGCAGTCAACCACCTCTCGCAATACTGGCCCTCAAGTTGCATCTAGCAGAAGCACTAGAATAGATGAAAGAAATGCATTCTGAGGGGAAGCATTGTGTTAGGATAAAGTAGGTTGGCTTGTGTTCACTTGTAATAAAATAGAATGTGCACTGACATTGTGCTTAGTTAGGCATGGAGGATAGAGTCATACAAGAAAGGGGATGTTTATTTGGTGCTGACTTATTCACTCAGGTAATGATTATTGGGAGAGTTACATAGGAGCAAAAAGGTTGATGTACTGTCATGTTGTAGGATGGGTAGCAGATTGAGGAATGTTTCTTTATTTGAATGTGGGGGGAAGGAGGTATGGCTCTGATGTCAAAGGTAGACTATTTTACACAGAATAAAGGACTTCAGTGGTAAAATGTGCTCCAATGTCACTTGCAACAGTTACTGAGGAGTTCTTTGAGTGCAGGTCATCGTGATACTCTCCTCCATTTAGTTCTGGTGCCAATGGAGCAATGTCAAAGTCCAGCCTTTTTTGAGTGGCGGATTGTGAACGGCACAGCGGGCTACAACTATTCATGACACCTGATCTGAAGCATAATACAGAGCCCCTTCTGACCTGTCCAGGGGACGAAAATGTGCCTTTAATACCCTGATGGTCCCTCTTGATGACTAATTTAGTCGAGGCATTTGCTTAATTATAGCATTCCTCTACTGCTGCCTTGGCCACTCTTTGTGGGGTCATTATCCATGGGAGCACAGGGTTATGCTTTATCACATAAAACTATCAATTTACCTGATGTTCTTCCCTGAAGAGGTCGCAGAGAGATAAATTTCCAAGGATGAATGCATCGTGACAGCTTCAGCATAT
Source organism: Somniosus microcephalus (assembly GCF_052327205.1). Taxonomy (NCBI): domain Eukaryota; kingdom Metazoa; phylum Chordata; class Chondrichthyes; order Squaliformes; family Somniosidae; genus Somniosus; species Somniosus microcephalus. The sequence continues at coordinate 31,909,786 of NC_141004.1, forward strand.
AAGGTGTTGACATGTAGGATCTTCTGCATGTTGTCACACACAATTTGTATACTCAGGAAGTGCAAGCTCTTCCTGTTGAGATAGTTGAGGGACTGTTCTGAGGGAGCATGCAAAGCAAAATAGGTTTCATCGATTGCACCCTGGGCCTTGAGAAAGCCAGCAACTTCATGAAATTGAACACCCCTATCTTGCTGTGATGTCAAAGGTGATGAATTCCCCAGCTCCCTTGTTAAGTTAGTCACCCGAGGAATGCATACCTGTACTGTAGCCTGGCTGATATTACAAAGATCACCCATGGCTGCTTTCCTGGATGAGTATGGTGGTCACTTTCATAGCCACACAGAGTGCAGTATGGGCAAATGAGCATGGCTGCAGGTCCTCTTGCAGTAGGCCTATTGCCTCTTTGGTGAAACGTACTGTTCTTCTACACCTCTCCTCAGTAACATCCTCATATGCCCTGTGCTGCCTGTATATTCTATGCAGGGGGTGGGGTGGTGGTGAGGAGGGGGTAATGTCTGGCTGCCTGACTATTCTTAGCTCAATCCTTCTGCTGCTCTTCTGCCACCATGATAACAGCGTACAAGGGTATGCTCACAGAGAATGTCACATCTGCTTCTGAGAAGCCCTCACTGTGGATAGGGGTTGGGGAGAGAGCAAAAATCTGCCGATGGTCAGACCCTGTCAGAAGCAATGAGAAACAAGTCCAAGTGTGTATAGGCAGAATGGTGTTTCCTCGCTACAGAAATTGCTAATGAATCTCTCCAGGCTCAGAAATTCCTCACTTCTGCAGCTGCGCCTTATAATTCTGAAAGTTTCCCTCAGTGCATTGTGAGTGAAAAATCCTGGAAACGCAGAGCAGCAGCACCACTGGCCTTCAGTATACTATATGTAAATGAGGGCACTCAGGACTAGGCGGATGGATTGCGGGAAGAGTCAAACAGCATGAGGCAACCTAAAGGGAGTGATATTGTGTCAGAAACCTGGTGGAAAGACTTATGGCCGATTGTACTTCCACACAAAGTTACTTGTCCCGATTATGCGCCAGAACTTTGCTTGGAAATTCACCCTCAAAAAGCTGAAAGGTAAAAAATTTCATAAAACGACATTTTGAGTTTTCTTATTGCAATCATTTAATTCTCTTACAACTTGAGGAAAAGACCTTATTTTAAGATGCTCCTTCACAGTATTGCTGCTGCGTGCTCCTTATATTGCAGTGTCAAGTTGAAGATGATAAACAAAGTCTCAATCAGAATCTTGGTGCAGTAGTATACAGAATATTATACAGAAACACCTATCGATTCAGATTGTAAAGAAGCCACCATCAAATTTCCGAGAATATCCTCCATTGGTGGCAGCTGTGTGTTGGCTTGCTGTGAAGAAAAGTGAAAGAAACATGTAAAATTAAGTCTAAAGAAGACAATCTCTTCCCCAACACAACTTTTTTTCTATTTTCTTCTGAAGGACGTGACTCCAAAGGCCCAGAAGCATCCAGCTCTGGGATCATATGTAAGTGTCTCAACAGTGAGTGCCAGCAACATGTTTGAATGTGATGGAGGACCATCACATCTAAACTTGACACTGTCCTCTCTGCATGCCCACATGCAGGCAATTACCAGCAGAGCAGAGATCAGAACGTTAGCTGACGTTTTTGTCCCCTCTTGCATGGACACAGATCCCAAATGCAGTGCCCCGCCACTATCCTAGCTGAGGTTTCAGTATGGAGCAGGGATCAAACGCTTCCTAACATGTATGATTCAGTAATAAAACATAAAAGCCTGGCTTTTCCTCAGACCTTCTGTTGCTACGTCGCCATAACTTCTCTGCAACTGCAACGGAAATGAAGGGGAGGAATTTTTACTTACCGACGCGTTGGGAGTGGGGGAGTCCGGTAGCGCCCGGGAAACCCAGACATTTGGGTGTCCCTACACACTGTGGAGTTTTAACTCTTTCGTTATTGACAGGCTCCCCACCCGGAAGTCAGCCTGATTGACAGGCTTGGCTTCCAGTCAGGCGAGGAGCACTCCGGATGAGGCTGCAGGTCCAGGTAAGTCCGATCCCCGACCCTGGGGTGGGCCAGTCCGATCCCAAGGCAGGTCCGATTCCTGACCCCGGGAGGTCCAATCCCTGACCCCGGGGAGGTCCGATCCCCGACCCTGGGGGTGGAGGGGGGGGGGCGGTCCAATCCCGAAGGGGAGTCCGATCTGGCGGGGCTGGGGGGTGAAGCTTGGGAGGCCAGGAGAAAGCACTCCTGCTCCTCCTGGTTCACAAGAGTGCTCCCCAAGGCTGTCCTCACCTCGCTGCAGCTGCCTGGTTTCCCCAGGCCCAGAAAACCCGGCCGACCACAGTAAAATCCGCAAAACAGGTTAAATCTGAGGCTTCCAACCTCATTAACACATTAAAATGCCAATCCGCCTCCTGGAGTGGGTTGGCTGCCTACCCCTTGTCCCGCCTCGGGTAATACCTGGAAGCTGGCTTCCCGACATGCCTTAAATCTTTGGACATTCAACACACAACCCGCACCCACTCCCACCCGTTCGCCTATGTTAAAATTCCCCCGAGGTCTCCAAAGCATTTTTGGCAAAGTTATGGCAGTGCAGCAACAGAGAGTCCAAGGAAATTCAGGGCCGTAGTGTGTTTAGCAACTAAGCCTTTAAGAAGCACGAAAATGCAAGGTAAGTCTCAGGAAGAGGATAGTGGGAGGGCCTCACAATTAGTAGTGGGATCCCAGGGCAGGGGAGGCGTTAACTTTCCTTGTGACGTCAATGGCACCCGATCTGTATAATTAAACAAAGTCCCCACCAGTTTCTGGTGGGTGTCCTTTCTGCCTTCTCAGAAGAGCAAGTTAAAATGGAAGACTGCGGAAAGGGAGCAGGATGTCAGCGGGCAACGTCCCCTAGGTGATTTTAACTGCCTGCCCACTTGGTTGCTGCTGGGCAGGCAGAGCTAAAATCGCCCCTTATATGTTGCGTGATGACTAGAGTTTACAATGTCAAAGGCTACAAATAAAACTTCATAATATTACCATAATTTGATGTAGGGTGGAATTAGATACTCTAGTATTCATTACTACTTAGAATTAAGTGTTAAAACTGGTGTTATTGTAACTTCCTCTTATTATTGGATATTTAGAAATATGTTTTACTAGGCGCCATTGAAAGAATTTATATAAAGAATCCAATATAATGAAGCACCATATGAAAATATCGATACTTAGAAACGAACCACAGTCTGGTTCCTGATGTCAGGACTAGTTTGTGAATGGAATTTACACGTGGAAAATATATGGCAATGTTCATTAAGTTTTTTTCACCCCCAATCAAAATGAATCAACCATTGCATGCTGAAATTCTGTATATGCCCTTTTTTCTGTTTTATTGAAGGGTGGGGTAGGGCGGGGGTGGAGGGGGTGGCAGGGGCAAGGAAGTCACATGCCAGCAACTAAGTTTGTCAGGTGACGCACATTGCAGAAATAAGTACACACAAAATTATTTTGATATAACTCTGATCATGCATCACAGAACTGATGTCTCACTTATTGCTCCATCCATGCTATGAATGGATAATTTTGTTGGTGACATCCAAAGTCTTGGGGGAGCTCTTTGATGTAAACTACGAACACCAATGACTTCCTGTTCAGGTGCAAAACCACAAATATCTTTCTGCACTGCATCCTTTGCCATTCTTTTACGAAAATTTTCTTCCTGTTCTTGGTCACTTGTGCTTAACCAACAGCCACTGTAAGTAATTCAGAAAATGCAGCAAACAATTAAGTTGTAGGTTCACAGAGATGATCTACCAGGACCTTAAATGTTTTTGCTTAGTTACAGCATTTCTTAAGTTGCAGAGAGTCAGTGTCCACCACACCAGTTGGCAATGTATTCCAGAGGCTCACTATTATCTGGGAAAAGAAGAATTGCCTAGCATCCAGTCTATTCCTACTCTTGCATAGTTTAAACTCATGTCCCCGCAATCCTCCCCAATCTATTAAACTAGAATAATCTATCAATAGTCTCTCTATCCAGCTCTTTCATTATTTTATAGACCTCTATCAGGTCGCCTCTGTTTGCGCTGCTCTAAAGTAAGGAAACCCAGGTTCTTAAGCCTATCTCAGTAACTAAGGTTATTTTGAAGGAATAAGCCATAACAGAAGGTTAAAGGCTCCTGACAGTCTGAACCTTTGGGAACAAGACAATAGTTACCCGGTACAAGGTGTTCTAATTTACACCTCGTAAAGAAGCACATAAAAGTAACAAACATCTGCCTTCATAAAAATGATACCAAGTAAAGTGCACCTGCTGATTACACCGTTTTTTATGATAAATTTAGAACACCTAGAGAAGCGACATAATTCTGTAGTGCTACCAGCTGAGATGACTGTAAGAACTGCAGGGGTCTGCAGAAAAATGACTAGAGATAATTAGCTTACATCAGCAGAAAACCTTAAAGGAAACATCACTGGAAAAGGGTATAAATATTGAACTCTCAAATGGGATAATAGACTCACTTAAAGGGGCAAAGCGATTTTCGGCTTCAGAGCAAGCTCTGTAAGTCTCCAACTCTTTGTACCTTGGGGAACAAAGGTACTGTATTTGATTTTGGTGGATATCCTGAATAAACTTTAAGAACTGTAAAACTGTAGCGAAGTTAAGATTTGAGAGTAAGGATCTCTGATAAGATTGTAAAGCTTTCTCTTTTTGGAACTGTTAATGTTGCAATTGACTCACCAACTGTAAATTATATGTCGGTTCTTTAATAAATCTATATATTTTTAGAATTGTCTCACATAATACTTCTGTATCAAACTTGTGAACTCAATCTCTGTACACTCTTTGGTGAGGAGTTGCAGAATTCTGGGGGAATTTTCCGGACCCTCATAATATCCGGAACGTTACAGTCTAGCTAAACTTATTAAAAGTGCTACCTGGAGGACGGTAACATTTTCAGGTTGTTCCTTTCCTTTAGGGAGAGATAGTCCGGACCTTTAGACCCAATTAAGCGTCTTTAGGATTCGGCTACCTCAAACTTTAGTTGAAAGTGAACACCTGAGGAATACGCCTGATCCGGGATAGCCCTAAAGGGGCTAGGACTAGTAATTATCCTTTCAATTTAAGCTAGGAATTATTCTCATAGCTCTCCTCTGGACCTTTTCCAAGGCTATTATATCACTCACCATGTGAGGAGACCAAACTGGGCATAGTACTTCAGATGCGGTCTAACCAGCAACCTGTGTAATGATAGAACGTTATCCTTCGATTTATACTGAATGGTTCTATTAATACTTACCCAATATTGGAGTATTGTGGACAATTCTAGGCACCACACTTCAGGAAAGATGTAAAGGCCTTCGAAAGGGTACAGAGGGGATTTACCAGAATGTTACCAGGGATGAGGAACTTCAATTATGAGGAGAGGTTGGAAAAGTTAGCGCTGTTCTCCTTGGAACAGAGAAAGTTCACAGGTGACCGAATAGCGGTTTTCAAGATGATGAAAAGTTTTTGATAGAGTAGATAGAGAAAAATTATTCCCTCTGGCGAGTGGGTCAATAACCAGATGTCATAGATTCAAAATCATTGGCGAACGATCTAGAGGGAAGATGGGGAGAAATTTTTTCACTCAGAGGTTTGACAGGATCTGGATCGCTCTACCTGAAAAGGTGGTGGAAGCTGATTCCATAAATAATTTTAAAAGGGAGTTAGACAGGTACTTGAGAATGATGTACTTACAGGGTTATGGACAAAAAGCAGGGATGTGGTACTAAGTACGACTGCTCTTTCTAAGAGCCAGCACAGGCTAAATTAAAGAACAGGACCTCAAGGGTTATAATCTCTGGATTATTACCTGAGTCATGTGCAAATTGGTGTAGAGATAAGCTGATTAGGGAAGTAAACGTGTGGCTAAAGGAGTGGTGTGGGAAAGAGGGGTTCCATTTCATGGGCACTGGCACCAATATTGGGACAGAAAGGAACTGTACTGTTGGGACAGGCTCCGCCTGAACCATTCTGGGGCCAGGGTCCTAGCAGAAAGGATAAATAGGGCAGACACAAGGACTTTAAACTAGTAAATGGGGGGCAGGAGGACTCGGGGGAAATTGCAGTAAAAATACTACAAATAGTCATTCAAAAACAAACGAGACCGGAGAAGCAGCGGACCTGCGAGGGATCACCAGAGGCGGCGGAGGTACTTAAACAGCAGCCCGAGGCAGCGAGGCCCAGAGCCCCGAGACCGGAGAGGCAGCGGACCTGCGAGGGATCACCAGAGGCGGCAGAGGTACTTAAACAGCAGCCCGAGGCAGCGAGGCCCAGAGCCCCGAGACCGGAGAGGCAGCGGACCTGCGAGGGATCACCAGAGGCAGCGGAGGTACTTAAACAGCAGCCCGAGGCAGCGAGGCCCAGAGCCCCGAGACCAGAGAGGCAGCGGACCTGCGAGGGAGTACCAGAGGCGTAACAATCCAGGTTCCGGGAGAGAGGTAAAAAGTAATCCAAGTGTGACGTCAGCAGGAAGCAGGTAAGTGATTGGTTGGTGAGTATTTCTCTCTTTTTTAAAACTTTAACTCTGTTTTATAGTTTCTAAGGTCTCTCTGGTGTAGCGGGGACTGTTGGTAAACTATTTAACTGTAGTGTAATTAGTGGGATTGATTGATTTAATTTAAACTCAATTAATTAAAGGGTAAGTCATGGTAGGACAGCCCGGCCCTGCGATCTGCTCCTCCTGCGAGATGTGGGAACTCAGTGACACTTCCTGTGTCCCTGACAACTACGTGTGCAGGAAGTGCACCCAGCTGCAGCTACTGACAGACCGCATTGCGGCGCTGGAGCTGCGATTGGATACATACTGGAGCGCTCACGATGCTCGGGACATCAAGAATAGCACGTTTACGGAGTTGGACACACCGCAGGTAGAGGCTGGACAGGAAGAAAGGGAATGGGTGACCAACAGGCAGAGTACTAGGCGCAGGCAAGTAGTGCAGGGGTCCCCTGTGGCCATCCACCTCTCCAACAGATATACCACTTTGAGTACTGTTGGGGGGGATGGCTTATCAGAGGAAGGCAGCAGCAGCCAACTTCCTGGCACCAGGGGTGGCTCTGCTGCACAGAATGGGAGGAAAAAGAGTGGTAGAGCTATAGTAATAGGGGATTCAATTGTAAGGGGAATAGATAGGCGTTTCTGTGGCCGCAAACGAGACTCCAGGATGGTGTGTTGCCTCCCTGGTGCAAGGGTCAAGGATGTCTCCGAGCGGCTGCAGAACATCTTGGAAGGGGAGGGTGAACAGCCAGTTGTCGTGGTGCATATAGGCACCAACGATATAGGTAAAAAGCGGGATGAGGTCCTAAAAGCGGAATATAGGGAGTTAGGAGGTAAATTAAAAAACAGGACCTCAAAGGTAGTAATCTCAGGATTGCTACCAGTGCCACGTGCTAGTCAGAGTAGAAATTAAAGGATACTTCAGATGAATACGTGGCTAGAGGAATGGTGCCAGGGGGAGGGATTCAAGTTCCTGGGACATTGGAACCGGTTCTGGGGGAGGTGGGACCAGTTCAAACCGGACGGTCTGCACCTGGGCAGGGCTGGAACCGATGTCCTAGGGGGAATGTTTGCTAGTGCTGTGGGGGAGGGTTTAAACTAAAATGGAAGGGGGTTGGGAACCTGAGCAGGGAGACAGAGGAAAGGGAAACAAGGATAAAAGCAAAAGATAGGAAGGAGAAAAAGAAAAGTGGCAGTCAGAGAAATCAACGGTTCAAATCAAACGTGGCCACAGTAAATAATAATTCTAATAGGTCTAAGAGCATTAAAAAACAAGCCTGAAGGCTTTGTGTCTTAATGCGAGGAGCATTTGTAATAAGGTGGATGAATTGGCTGCGCAAATAGAGGTAAATGAATATGATTTGGTTGGGATTACGGAAACGTGGCTCAAGGATGGCCAAGACTGGGAACTCAACATCCAGGGGTATTCGATATTCAGGAAAGATAGGCAAAAAGGAAAGGGACGAGGGGTAGCATTACTGGTTAAAGAAGGGATTAACACAATTGTAATGAAGGATATTAGCTCTGATGAGGTGGAATCTGTATGGGTAGAATTGAGAAATACTAAGGGAAAAAAACATTAGTGGGAGTGGTATATAGACCTCCAAACAGTAAGGCGGAGGTTGGGGATGGCATTAAAAGGGAAATTAAAGAAGCGTGCAATAAGGGCACAGCAGTCATCATGGGTGACTTTAATCTACATATAGATTGGGCTAACCAAATTAGTAACAATACTGTGGAGGAGGAATTCCTGGAGTGTTTACGGGATGGTTTCCTGGACCAATATGTCGAGGAACCAACCAGAGATCAGGCCACCTTAGACTGGGTATTATGTAACGAGAAAGAATTAATTAGCAATCTTGTTGTACGAGGCCCCTTGGGTCGGAGCGATCATAATATGATCGAATTCTTCATTAAGATGGAGAATGAAGTAGTTGACTCAGAAACTAGGGTCCTCAATTTAAATAAAGGAAACTACGTTGGTCTGAGGAGCGAGTTGGGTAGGATTGATTGGGGAATGGCACTCAAAGGGTTGACGGTGGATAGGCAATGGCAAATATTCAAAGACCGAATGGATGAACTACAGAAGTTGTTCATCCCAGTTTGGCATAAAAATAAAAAAAAGGTGACTCAACCGTGGCTAACAAGGGAAATTAGGGATAGCATAAGATCCAAGGAGAGGACATACAAATTGGCCAGAAAAAGCAATAATCCTGAGGATTGGGAGCAGTTTAGGATTCAACAAAGGAGGACAAAGGGATTAATTAAGAAAGGGAAAACAGAATATGAGAGTAAGCTTGCAGGGAACATAAAATTTGACTGTAAAAGCTTTTATAGATATGTAAAGAGAAAAAGATTGGTGAAGTCAAGCGTAGGTCCCTTGCAATCAGAATCGGGGGAATTTATAATGGGGAGCAAAGAAATGGCAGACCAACTGAATACATATTTTGGTTCTGCCTTCACAAAGGAGGACATAAATAACCTCCCAGAAATACCGGGGAACATAGGGTCTGATGAAAGGGTGGAACTGAAAGAAATCAGTATTTTTAGGGAAATCGTGTTAGGAAAATTGATGGGACTGAAGGCCGATAAATCCCCAGGGCCTGATAATCTACATCCCAGGGTACTTAAGGAAGTGGCCCTAGAAATAGTAGATGCATTGCTGGTCATCTTCCAGAACTCGATAGACTCTGGAACAGTACCCATAGATTGGAGGGTAGCTAATGTTACCCCACTATTCAAAAAAGGTGGCAGAGAAAAAGCGGGGAATTATAGACCGGTAAGCCTGACATCGGTAGTGGGGAAAATGCTAGAGTCCATTGTAAAAGATGTAATAGCAGAGCACTTGGAAAGCAGTGACAGGATCGGACAAAGTCAACATGGATTTACAAAAGGTAAATCATGCTTGACTAATCTACTGGAATTTTTTGAGGATGTAACTGGTAAAATAGATAAGGGAGAACCAGTGGATGTGGTGTATTTGGACTTTCAGAAGGCTTTCGATAAGGTCCTGCATAAGAGGTTAGCGTGCAAAATTAAGGCACATGGGATTGGGGGCAAGGTATTGACTTGGATAGAGAACTGGTTGGCGGACAGAAAGCAAAGAGTTGGAATAAACGGGTCATTTTCCGAGTGGCAGGCAGTGACTAGTGGGGTACCGCAAGGATCGGTCCTAGGACCCCAGCTGTTCACAATATATATTAATGATCTGGACGAGGGAATTGGATGTAATATCTCCAAATTTGCAGATGACACAAAGCTGGGTGGGAGGGTATGCTGTGAGGAGGATGTCATGAAACTCCAGTACGATTTGGACAGGTTGGGTGATTGGGCAGAAACATGGCAAATGCACTATAATGTGGATAAATGTGAGGTTATCCACTTTGGTGGCAAAAACAGGAAGGCAGATTATTATTTGAATGGCAATAGATTGGGAGAAGGGGAAGTGCAAAGAGACCTGGGTGTTCTTGTGCACCAGTCGCTGAAGGTAAGCATGCAGGTGTAGCAGGCGGTTAAGAAGGCAAATGGGATGTTGGCCTTCGTAGCAAGAGGGTTCGAGTACAGGAACAAGGATGTCTTGCTGCAGTTGTACAGGGCCTTGTTGAGACCGCACCTTGAGTATTGTGTGCAATTTTGGTCACCTTACCTGAGGAAGGACATTCTTGCCATGGAGGGAGTGCAGCGAAGATTCACCAGGCTGATACCTGGGATGGCAGGAATGACGTACGAGGAGAGATTGTGTCAATTGGGCTTATACTCACTGGAGTTTAGAAGATTGAGAGGGGATCTCATCGAAACCTATAAAATTCTGTCAGGTCTGGACAGACTAGATGCAGAAAGGATGTTTCTGATGGCCGGGGAGTCCAGAACCAGGGGTCATAGTCTAAGGATAAGGGGTAAGCCATTTAGGACTGAAATGAGGAGGAATTTCTTCACCCAGAGAGTGGTGAACCTGTGGAATTCTCTGCCACAGAGGGCGGTGGAGGCCAGTTCGTTAAATATATTCAAGAAAGAGTTGGATATATTTCTTGAGGCTAAAGGGATCAAGGGATATGGGGAAAAGGCAGGGACAGGGTACTGAATTTGAATGATCAGCCATGATCTCATTGAATGGCGGAGCAGGCTCGAAGGGCCGAATGGCCTACTCCTGCTCCTATCTTCTATGTTTCTAAAAGGGAAGAGAGTAGAGTAGCAGTCAGAAATTGAGCTTTAGGCACTACATGTAAGGAGAAAACTAAAAGATGTAAAGTGATTAAACCAGGAGAAAGAAATAGGAAACATGTGAGTAAAGTATCAGAGCTGAAGAACAGGCTAGAGTGTGTGGCCCAAATAAACGCACGCAAACGTTTTACAAATGCACAGCGTATAAGGAATAAATTGAATGAACTGCAGGCACAAATTCAATTTGGAGGGTATGACATGGTAGCCATTACTGAGACATGGCTGCAAGACAGTCAGGACTGGGAACTAAATATACCAGGTTATAAGGTCTAAAAGATAGATAGGGAAAATGGCAGAGGGGGAGGATTAAGGATGAAATCACTTCAATGATAAGGGAGGATTTAAAGAGAGGTAAGCAGCCAGTGGAGACCTTATGGGTTGAAATAAGAAATAGGAAAGTGTCTAAGGCCTAGAAATTCAGTATAGCCACTTTTGGGGCGGTAAAGTCGGGCGGCCGCTAAAGTTTGCGCCCGGCGCAAAGTCGAGCCCCCTTCGCCGATATTCAGTTGCATCGCCCTAAGAGGTTGCTGCTGCGCTAAAACAGGCGATGCACGACTATCATTAGGCGCTAAGCCGGCAGCCCGGGGCGCTAACACCGGAAGTTGGGCGCAGGGCAGGTGCGGCGAGCTGCTGATTGCCGGCAGACACTCTGGCTCCGGTGAGCTCTTAAAGGGGGAGGGTGGATTTGTTTTTTTGACAGGCCGAGACTAGTGTATTTGTGTTTTTGGGGAGGGCTTCTCTCCATCACTTTGTTGTTGTTCCTCCTCCTCCTCCTCCTCCTCCCAAAGAAGGAGTGTTGCAAAACGGCTGCCTTTTCTACTGCAGGAGTGCCCTTTAATTTGCGCTCCCCGCGGCCCGCCTCGGCTGTGTACCGTTCCACTTCACAGTTGTTCGGGCCGCCAGGCGCACAATGGGGCGGCGCGAGTGAAGTTCCGGTTCCGGGCGCACAAAGGGCGTTGCACGACGAAATGACGTCATGATCTGCGTGCTCGACTTTGCGCCGGCGCTAAATGTCTACTGAAGTTGGGGCGAGGCGCAGATCGCGTTGCGCCTTGGTGCTAAGCGCCTAGCGCTCGAGATCTACTCCTCCTAAGGCGCTAACGGCTGGCGCAGCCAACTGAATTTCTAGGCCTAAGACTGTAGTGGCAGTTGTGTGTAGACCCCCTGGTAGCAGCTCTGAAGTGCTAGATTGTATAAAAGAAGAGATTAGACAAGCGTGTAGTAAAGACAGAGTGGTTTTAATGGGGGATTTTAACTTTCATATAGATTGGGAAAAGCAGACTAGCACCTGTCAGAAAAGCAGTGAATTTCTTGAGTGCGTCTGGGATAGTTTTCTACAACAATATGTCCGAGAGGCAACTGTAGTGTATGTACCCGTCTACCTTTAAGAGAACTATTGTATGTAACCGTCCACCTTTAAGAGAACTACTTTAGGTGTTGCACTACTTTGTTGGCTTCTGTATACTGTAATACCGACGGTGACCACACCGGTATATAAGTGCTGTGTCAGGGTTTATTGGGCAGATTCGCCCGGACCTCCGAATAGTAAAGTCCTGTTTTAAGTTACTCTGGTAGTCTGTGTATTAATTAACTAAACAACCCACAGACTTTACAGTGGCGACGAGTCCGATCGTACCCTGCGGCAACAATACTTCCGAAGCAGTTAACGAGCGTCGAGAAGAGGCAACCGCCCTCGTCATTCTGCTGGGAGAAAACTCGAGTCTGCAGAGCTGGAAAGGAGGAAGAATTCAGAGACAAAGACTTCCATCAGCAACAGGCACTGACTGTCCCTTCTGCCACGGTGAGGAGTGAGCCGATCAGCACGAGAAGCAAGCCGGCCACGGTGACTGTGAGTGAGGGAAAAGTAAAAAGAATAACCGGAGGATAAGGGCGGTGCACTCGACCACGGTCGAGGGGGAAAGGAGCCGGACAGAAGTCGGGCCCAGAGGCGCTGAGACTGGGGCAGCGTGGAGCAAGGAAGCCGCGGTACAGACAGGCTGGGGACGCAACGGCGTCGTGAGACAGCTAGACCGCGACCGGCAAAAAAGGCCGGGCAGCGACCGAAGCCACGAAGCGCTGCGACCGGGAGCGTAGGCGCGGGAAGATATAAAAACTCAGCCGCAGCCGGGGAGGGAAGCACCGGACTGCGAGAGGGCTGGGAGGCACGATTGGGAGCCGAGCGAGCGGGAGAGGCAGAGCCGACCAAGGGAGACTGAGCGAGAGCCAGTCCAGCGGCTGAAACTGTTCGCCGTCAACGGGGTGTACCCAGCGCCGGTAGAGCCGAGCGAGCGGGAGAGAGACAGAGCCCGAGCAAGGGGAACTGAGCGAGAGCCAGCCCAGCGGCTGAAACTGTTCGCCGTCAACGGGGTGTACCCAGCGCCGGTTGCCCTGCCGAGAAAAGGGAAAGCACTGAAGCCGACGCGCAGGCTGTGAACCTGAAAGCCAGCGGCCGTCGCCCGTGGGGAAAGTGTACCCCTCCCGCTAGGGAAGAAACGCGGGAAGCCGCCATTAGGCGGGGAAGAAGACAGAAGCGGGAAACCGCCATTGAAGTGGGCGGGGAGAGAAGATAAGCGCGGGAAACCGCCATTTTCGCGGGAACCGCCATCTTGGAAAAAATAAATAAATAAAAGAAAATTTAAAGAAATAATTCGTGGGGTTGTCAGGAAGAGAGGAAGATGCCTAAGCGTGGTAACATCAACGATTTTAATTCCGAGGTAGAAGACTGGGCCACGTATGTGGAACGCATTGAGATCTATTGTGAGGCCAATAAAATAGAAGAAGATGACAAAGCTATAATCTTGCTAAACTCGATGGGCGCGAAGACATACGGGCTCTTGAAGCATCTACTAGCACCAGCTAAACCAGCGGATCAGACTTTCGATGATATTGTGACTGTTCTGAAGGATCACTTGAACCCCACACCGTTGATGTTGGCGGAACGATTCAAATTCTATGCGAGAACGCAAAGGAAAGACGAAAGCAACGCAGAATACTTGGTCGAACTGCGTAGACTAGCGGAACACTGCCAGTTTGGAGGGAATCTGACAGAGGTATTGCGAGACAAGTTCGTGTGCGGGTTGTCAAAGGAAGGAACGCAAAAGCGACTACTCGAAGAGAACGACCTTACACTTGACAGGGCTGTCCTTATTGCTGCATCGAACGAAGCCGCAGCGAAAGGAACGGCGGAAATGCAGCTAAAGGCAGCGGCACTCAGTGTGCAGCAAATTACTTCGGGTACAACGAAATGCTATCGTTGTGGGAAGACAACACATGACCAGAACCAATGCTGGTTTAAAAACCAGGAATGTAGGAAATGTGGCAAGCTCGGTCACATAGCTAAGGTATGCCGGTCAGGAAAGAAGACCAACAATAATGAGTCACCACAAAAGAGGTACAGAAAGGTACATGAGGTGACTAGGAAGAGTTCGGAAGAACAGAATTCGGACTCACACTCCAACTGCAAGGAACTGGATACTCTGAGAATTCACAATGTGAGTAATGAAGCTGACTCATGAATAAGCATGATTATAAAAAGTTATTCAAGCATATTCCCCTACGGGATACGGAACTAGTATTGCAGACATACACGGGGCACAAAGTATACCCCATCGGAAAGATAGAAGTCAAGGTGAGATACAAGGACAAAGATCACCAAAGGATGGACCTGTATGTGTTGCCTGAGGGAGGTCCACCACTTCTGGGACGGGAGTGGATCAGGAAAATAAAGATAGACTGGCATTCACTAAACACCATGACGGTAGATTCCGGAAAGGAAGATGTCAAACCTGAACGGTTGTCCAGAATATTGGACGAAGCTAAAGAGGTATTCCAGCAAGGACTGGGAACACTGCGAGGAATTAAAGCAAAGGTTAAGATTGCAGAACATGCAAGCCCAAAATTTTTCAAAGCCAGATCGGTACCTTACGCGATACGACCTGCTGTGGAGGCAGAACTGGAAGAACTTGAACGATCAGGGGTACTGTCAAAAGTGGACTGGAGTGAGTGGGCCACGCCCATTGTTCCCGTCATGAAGTCTTCACCAAGTAACAAGCCAGGGGGACCGGGGAAGGTCCGCATCTGCGGAGACTTCAAGATCACAGTGAATCCGCTGCTTCACACGGTACAATACCCGCTTCCGCGGATTGAAGATATCTTTGCTTCGTTGGCTGGAGGGAAACACTTCACCAAGATAGACCTGGCACAGGCATACTTACAAATGGAAGTCGAGGAAGAGTCGCGTCAGTACCTCACCATCAACACACACAGAGGCTTGTATCGTTATAATAGACTGGTTTTTGGGATAGCTTCGGCTCCAGCAATTTGGCAGAGGGCCATGGAGCAGGTATTACAAGGAATTCCAAGCACGCAGTGTTACTTAGACGATATCCTGATTACGGGAGAAGACGAGGAAGAACACCTCACAAATTTGAAACTGGTGCTCACTAGGTTGAAGGAATATGGCCTTCGAGTTAATCGCAAGAAATGTGAGTTCTTCCAAAAACGGATCTCGTACTGCGGTCATGTCATTGACCGAGAGGGGCTGCACAAGTCACCTGACAAGATAGAAGCTGTTGTGAAGGCCCCCGCTCCGGAAAACGTATCACAGTTAAGATCATTCTTGGGGTTGATTAATTATTATCACAAGTTCCTGCCGAATCTATCCACGGTGCTGCATCCGCTGAATGCTCTGTTGCGGAAAGAAGTACCATGGAAGTGGAGTGAGGAATGTAAAAAGGCCTTTCGCAGAAGCAAGGCGTTGATTACCTCTGAAGAAGTGTTGGCTCATTTCAACCCAACGTTACCTCTTCGTCTAGCTTGTGATGCTTCCCCCTATGGAATTGGAGCAGTACTTTCACACAAGTTACCAAATGGCTCGGAAAGGCCAGTGGCATTCGCGTCCCGATCATTGACCTCCGCGGAGCGAAATTATGCTCAAATAGATAGGGAGGCCCTTAGCCTTGTGTGGGGCGTAAAGAAATTCAATCATTACCTGCAGGGCAAGAAGTTCACATTACTGACAGACCACCAGCCGTTGGTGTCCATATTCAACCCTAACAAGGCCGTTTCCACCATGACAGCGCAAAGGTTACAGAGGTGGTCCGTGTTACTTGGGGCACACCAATATGACATCGAATACAAAAGGTCCAAACAGCATGGAAATGCTGATGGGTTATCGCGCTTGCCATTGCCGATAGTAGAAGAAGCAACTACAGTGGACCCGGTAGAGATGTTCCACTCATCCATAGTGGAATGTCTACCAGTAACAAATTCGATGATCGAAAACGAAACAAGAAATGACCCGACTCTCTCACGAGTCTATGATTTAACGGTGGAGGGATGGCCAGCACAGGGCGAACCAACGCTGCCAGCATTTTCGCAGAGAAAAGAACAGCTGTCAGTGTGTCGAGGAACCCTGATGTGTGGATCTAGAGTGGTGATTCCACCCAAACTTCAACAGAAGGTGTTAAAGGAGCTGCACGAGGGACATCTGGGTGGAGTGAAAATGAAGAACCTAGCAAGAGCGTTTGTGTGGTGGCCAGGCATTGATGGGGACATCGAAGAAATCACTAAGAGCTGTCTAGGATGCCAGAAGGTCCAAAAGGCGCCACCACAGGCTCCTCTGCATCCATGGGAGTGGCCCTCATCTCCTTGGCAAAGGGTACACATCGACTTTGCTGGTCCATTTATGGACTCAATGTTTCTAATAGCGGTGGATGCACACTCCAAGTGGCCGGAGGTAATAAAGATGTCCACCACCACCACGGAAAAAACCATCACAGTGTTAAGGACCATGTTTGCTAGGAATGGGCTGCCGGAACAGATCTGTTCTGATAATGGACCGCAATTTGTGTCTGAAGAATTCAAGAAATTCTTAAAGAGCAATGGGGTTAAGCACTACACGTCAGCCCCATACCATCCCGCCTCTAATGGATTGGCTGAAAGGTTTGTCCAGACCTTCAAGAAGGCCATAAAGGCCATGGGTAATGAAGCCATTAACTTACAACATAAGGTGGATAGCTTCTTGTTGGCGTACAGGAATGCAACACATGCGGTCACAAATCAAACTCCCGCCATGATGTTTTTTAATAGACGACTAAGATGCCGGCTGGATTTGCTTAAGCCAAACGTCAGAAGGGACGTAGAGAACCGGCAATTCCAGAGCATGAATGAAAGGCCAACTAGATCTTTTCAGATAGGTCAACAAGTTTTGGCCCGGGACTACCGTACCGAGAAATGGCAGCCTGGAACTATTGGAAAAAGGCTAGGGCCGTTGATGTATATGGTGGACATTGGGGACAGTATAATAAGGCGCCATGTTGACCAGATCATAGGGTCAGCCACAAATGGCCAACCTACTCCACCACCTTACACGGTTAATGTTGAGACAGAGATACCCAGAACACCTACCTCCGATCTGGTAATACTGGAATCAGATGAACCTGACACTGTCCTTCAAGCCGAATCGACCTTGCCAGAAGCACCTACTACCCCGCCGGGGGTTACGACACCACCGAGGCGTTATCCGGACAGAGTCCGGAAACCTCCAGAGAGACTGAATCTGTGAACTGTCTTGCATAAAGTTGTATATATGTTATAATGTATGTTTAATGGGGAATCAGTATGTTGTAAGCTAAAAAGGGAGGATTGTAGTGTATGTACCCGTCTACCTTTAAGAGAACTATTGTATGTAACCGTCCACCTTTAAGAGAACTACTTTAGGTGTTGCACTACTTTGTTGGCTTCTGTATACTGTAATACCGACGGTGACCACACCGGTATATAAGTGCTGTGTCAGGATTTATTGGGCAGATTCGCCTGGACCTCTGAATAGTAAAGTCCTGTTTTAAGTTACTCTGGTAGTCTGTGTATTAATTAACTAAACAACCCACAGACTTTACAGCAACAAGGGGGCAAGCCATGTTAGATTTAGTAATGAGTAATGAGTTGGATTTAGTTAACAGCCTAACTGTGCATGAACATTTATCTAATAGTAATCATAACATAAGCATTTGAAAGGGAGAAACGTGAAACCGCTACTAAGATTCTAGACTTAGATAAGGCCGACTTCAATGGGATGAGGCAGAGACTATCCACAGTAAACTGGACAAATCTGTTAATGGGTAAAATGACAGAAGATCAGTGAGAGATGTTTAAAAAAGAATTTAATGTGATGCAGAACCAGTTTATACCCCTGAGGGGCAAGAGTTCTACTTGCCAAAAAAACCCAGCCATGGACAGCATAAAACTAAAGGAAAGGGCATATAAAAATGCAAAAAATAGCACAGTCCCTGGCGAATGGGAAAGATACAAAGAACAGCAAAGAATCACAAAACAGATAGTGAGAGCTACAAAAATGGAGTATGAAAAGAAACTTGCAAGGGATATCAAAATCAATACGAAGAATTTTTACAGTTACATTAAGAAAAAGAGGGTGGTCAGGAGGAATGTTGACCCCTTAAAAACTGAAAGTGGTGATGTTGTCAATGACAATGGGGAAATAGTGGACATATTGAATAATTACTTTGCGTCAATATTTACAGTAGAAGAAGAGGATAGCATGCCAGAAATCCCAAAGAAACTAATCTTGAATCGGGGACAGGGACTCGTAAGTAAAATAACATTAATGAAGAAAATAATGGCGTGATAGAGTGACAAATTCCCAGGGCCAGATGGTTTCCATCCCAGGGTTTTAAAGGAAATAGGTGAGCACATTGCAGATGCCCTAACTATAATCTTCCAAAGTTGTCTAGGTTCAGGAACCATCCCTTTAGATTAGAAAATTGTGCATGTCCCTCCGCTTTTTAAGAATGGCGAGAGAGGGAAACCAGGGAATTATAGACCAGTTAGCCTAACATCTGTTGTCGGGAAATTGCTAGAGTCTATAATTAAGGATAGGATGACTGAACACCACGAAAATTTTCAGTTGATTAGTGAGAGCCAGCATGGATTTATGAACGGTAAGTCATGCCTGACAAACCTGATTGAATTTTTTGAAGAGATGACTAAAGTAGTGGACAGGGGAATGTCTATGGATGTTATTTATATGGACTTCCAGAAGGCATTTGATAAAGTCCCACATAAGAGACTGTTATCTAATGTAGAAGCCCATGTAATTGAGGGAAAATTATTGACCTGGTTAGGAAATTGGCTGAGCGGCAAGAGACATTGGGCTGGATTTTACCAGCCCTGAGGAGGCGGGTTTGGAGGCAGGACTGCTGGCAAAATCAAAAAGAATGGGAGCAGGTCCCGAATCCACTCCCACCCTGCCTCCAAACAATCTTCCCAGGAGTCGGGTCCTTGATTTGCACAGAGACCTGACTCCTAGCAGCGGGAAGAGGATTACAGCCACTTAACTGACTGTTAACAGGTAGTTAACAGGCAGCTAAGAGGCTTTTTCCCATTTTGAGACTTCTGTTGCAGGCTTCCTGATGTCGGGGAACCCCGCCAGGGTAAGTGAGGTGTGCTGTGGGTCTGTTGTAATGTTTGTGTATAGATGACAGCTGCAGAGGTGGTGTGAAGGATGCAATGGGACACTGGTGAGTATCAGAGGTAAGGAGATGTTGGGAAAGTCATTTTTAATGTGTTTAGATTTTTCTGTAGGTGACAAGCTTTGAAGTGTTTGTGTGGTTTCACCTCATTGGGAGAAGTGACAGATCGCTTCTGTAACCTCACCTGCAGCTGCCATCTGTTTTATCCTAAGGAGAGAGCCATTGGAGAGCCTGGATGCAACGGCTCACCTTTGTACAGTGATTGTCATTGTTTGACAGCACCTCTATGCTGTCAAACACTGACAAATCATATGTCAAAAATAAATGCTCCATGTCCCTTTAAGAAAACCAGCAGATGAAGCATAATCAACTGATGTCATCTGACACCGGCTTTCCCTTAATTGGCCGGCAAGCCCGCAGGGCGGGCTTAACAAGGCCAATCAGGGGAAAATAGCGTCTGTGCATCGGACGTCACTGAGGGCGGGACTAGAACCCGGAAGGCAGCAGTCCCGCCTCCAACTCGTCTCGGCAGGTAAAATCCAGCCCAGAGAGTAGGGATAATGGGTAGGTATTCAAATTGGTAAGATGTGACCAGTGGTCTGCAGGGATCTGTGTTGGGGCCTCAACTATTCACAGTATTTATTAACAACTTAGTTGATGACATAGAAAGTCATATATCCAAATTTGCGATGACACAAAGAATGATGGCATTGTACGCAGTGTAGATGAAAGCATAAAATTACAAAGGGATAAAGGGATATTGATAGATTAAATGAATGGGAAAAGCTATGACAAATGGATTTCAATGTAAGCAAGTGCGAGGTCATCTACTTTGGACCTAAAAGGGATAGAACAGGGTACTTTCTAAATGGTAAAAAGTTAAAAACAGTGGCTGTCCAAAGAGACTTGGGGGTTCAGGTACATAGATCATTAAAATGTCATGAACGGGTACAGATAATAATTTTAAAAAAGGCAAATGGAATGCTGGCCTTTATATCTAAAGGACTAGAGTAAAAGGGGGTAGAAGTTATGCTGCAGTTATACGAAACCACTCATTAGGCCACACCTGGAGTACTGTGAACAGTTCTGGGCACCACACCTTAGGAAGGATATATTGGCCTTGGAGGGAGTGCAGCGTAGGTTTATCAGAATGATGCCCAGACTTCAAGGGTTAAGTTATGAGGAGAGATTACACAAATTAGGGTTGTATTCCCTAGAATTTAGAAGGTTAAGGGGTGATCTGATCGAAGTTTTCAGGATATTAAGGGGAACAGATAATGTAGATAGAGAGAAACTATTTCTGCTGCTTGGGGATTCTAGGACTAGGGGGGCATTGTCTAAAAATTAGAGCCAGACTTTTCAGGAGTGTAATTAGGAAATACTTCTACACACAAAAGGTGGTAGAAGTTTGGAACTCTCCTCCGCAAATGGCAACTGATGCTAGATCAATTGTTAATTTTAAATCAGAGATTGATAGCTTTTTGTTAACCACAGGTATTTAGGGATATGGGCCAAAGGTGGATATATGATCTCATTGAATGGCGGAACAGGCTCGAGGGGCTGAATGGTCTACTCCTGTTCCTATGTTCTTATTGCACGATGGGCCAAATGGGTTCCTTCTGTACTGTAAGTTTCTATGATTCTATAATACCCGTTAACTTTACCTATAGCTTCTGTACATTGGTAATGAACCTTCAGTGATCGGTGCACAATAATATCTGTTGCCTAAAGTTTTTTTTATTTGCAAACATGGGTTTCAATATGTGGAGTACGGTAGCATAGTGGTTATGTTACTGGACTAGTAATCCAGAGGCCTGGACTAATGATCCGGAGACATGAGGGGCGATTTTGCCAGCACTGGGGAGGTGGGTATGGAGGCGGGACTGTCGGGAAAATGGCAGAATCTGGGGGCGGGTACCTGTAATGATATCAGCAAATAGTGATGGTATTTGCCTGTTTGATTATGATGCCTTACCAGCATAGTTGCCTGATTGATTACTTATGCCTGACCAGCAGAGGGCATGTGACAGAGACAAGCAGTTTAGTTTTAGTTTTGTTTCAGATGGATTTCTAGCATGGTGTCTCCTGTAAGGCTGTTAACCAGAGTTGAACAAACTTTAGATTAAAAGACATTCTCTTTCATAAATGTCTCGTCATTGAATCCACAAAGAAATCGATACATGGTGTCAGAAGTGATTGAAAGAGACAAAGAGGAAAAATCTGAAGTTAAATCAGCTCTCCACATATTAGCAAGCCAAAAGAGAACATCGTTACTTACCATTGGAGAATAGCTAACGAAGTGGAAAAATGGAAGGATTACACCCACCGGCGAAGCTTCAGTTGACAGGTAATGTGGCTGAAAATTGGAGGAGGTTCAAACAACGTGTGGGGTTGTATTTAGCGGCAATCGGAGCTGACGAGAAAAGTGATCAAATGAAATCGTCAGTGTTCTTACATGTCGTGGGTGATGAAGCGCTGGAGGTGTATAATAACTTCACATTCGCTGCTGATGGAGACAAAATGAAGCTAGATAAAATAATGGAACAGTTTGAGGCCTACTGCATACCTAAACGTAACGTGACGTTTGAGAGGCATAGATTTTTCACATGTGTGCAGAAAACGGGTGAGACTATTGATCAGTATGTGACTGAACTGAGAAACCGAAGCAAAACATGTGAATTTGGGGGACTGACAGACTCGCTGATAAAAGACAGACTGGTGTGTGGTATTCCAGATAATGGTCTAAGGGAAAGACTGCTAAGAGAGCAAGATCTAGACCTGGGAAAAGCCATAGCACTGTGTAGGGCTACAGAGACTGTGAAATTGCAGGCAAAGGAGCTGTTCAGTGACAGTAGCTGCAACGTGGATGCAGTGAGTAAGAACGGACACAAACCGTTTAACAAAAAGAGCGCCAATGTGAAAAAAGAGGCGTGGCCAGCGAACAAAAATGAAAGGGGCAATCGAAAGTCATGTAGTCGATGCGGTACACAGCATCCACCAAAAAAGTGTCCAGCATATGGTAAAACATGCAATAGTTGCAACAAAAACAACCATTATGCCCGTTGCTGTAAGAACCAAGCGCAACAAAGCAAGGTCCATGCAGTAGATGAAAGCGAGATAGAGGAGTTCTATGTAGATGTTGTGTCTGAAAACAAAAAAGAAAAAAGAGACTGGATGTTGACACTAAAAGTGAATGACATACACATTCCATTTAAATTGGATACTGGAGCACAAGTTAATGTGATATCAGAGACTGATTTTAAGAAAATTAGACCCAGACCAAAGATACATGGAATAAAAGTGAAAGTGACAGGATATTTAGGTACTGATATACCAGTGAAAGGAAGATGCATTGTCAAAGTGACACACAAGGACAGAGAGCACACGCTAGCATTAATCGTGATGCCAAAGGATGTGCAGGCCATACTAGGTTTAAAAGCCTGTGAGAGACTGAACCTGGTAAAGAGAGTCCTCGTTGTGGAAAGCGAAGGAGAGACAGACTATGATGAACTTATGAAAGAGTACAACGACCTATTTAAGGGTCTAGGCTGCATTCCAGGAGAACACACGATCAGAGTAGATAAAAGTATGACACCGGTCATACATCCATGCAGAAAAGTTCCGTTTGCTCTTCAAAAGCAACTGAAGGCAGAGTTGGACAGGATGGAAAGCCTGAATGTGATTCAGAAGATAGATGAGCCAACTGAGTGGGTGAGTTCCCTCGTCGTAGAGGACAAAAAGAATGGAAAGCTCAGAATTTGCCTGGATCCAAGAGATCTAAACAGAGCAATAAAGAGAGAGCACTTCAAGCTTCCTACACGTGAGGAAATCATGTCACAGTTTGCAAATGCAAAGTATTTCAGCAAGTTAGATGCATCATCAGGATTTTGGCAGATGAAATTGGACGAAGCAAGTTCAAGACTGTGCACGTTCAACAGTCCATTTGGCAGATACAGATTCCTAAGGTTACCATTTGGCATTGCCTCAGCTCCTGAAGTGTATCACAAAACTATCCATATGATCTATGAGCACCTGGAGGGAGTTGATACATCAATGGATGACATCATAGTATGGGGAACCATGAGAACTGAGCATGACGAGAGACTGAAAAAAGTGCTGGAAGCAACAAAGAAAACAAACCTGAAGCTGAATAGAGAGAAATGCCAGCTCGGGGTGACAGAACTGACATTCGTGGGAGATATCCTTAGCAGTGAGGGCATCAGACCAGATCCCAGAAAGGTGTCCGCTATTGAGAATATGCCAAAGCCACAATGCAAAAAGGACGTGCAGAGGTTTAATGGAATGATCAACTACATGGGTAAATTCATATCCAACCTCTCAGAAAAGATGGCGCCACTGAGACGACTAACTGAAAAGAACATAGAATGGGAATGGAATCATGAGCATGAGAAGTCATGGAGCGATCTAAAGAAACTGCTCACAGAGGAACCAGTTCTGAGGTTTTATGACCCAGCGAGACCCATCAAGATATCATCAGATGCATCACAGAGTGGGCTCGGTGCTGTTCTTCTGCAAAAATATGACTACTGGCAACCTATTGCATATGCATCGCGCTCAATGACAGACGCGGAGATGCGATATGCTCAAATAGAAAAGGAGCTGCTCAGCATCACATACGCCTGTGAAAGATTTCACCAGTTTGTGGCAGGACAAACAATCAGTATAGAGACTGACCATAAGCCCTTGATTGCATTGTTCCAGAAGCCACTAAATAGCTGTCTGCTTAGAATACAAAGAATGATGATCAGGCTGCAACGCTATACACTGAATGTTGCGTACACACCGGGTAAGCTGATGTATACAGCAGACACGTTGTCCAGAGCTGTTGACCCAAGTGAGCCCGCAAACACCAAAATAGATGAAAAAGTGAACGCCTACGTGGACATGATCACAAGTGCACTGCCCATAGCAGATGCAAAAATGGAGCTCATAAAGACTGAGACAAACAAAGATGAAACAATGAGACGACTGAGGAAAAGCATCTTGGATGGATGGCCCAACATGAAGCAAGACTGCTCACCTGACATGGCAGAGTACTGGAACTGCAGGGCGGAACTATCAGTGGTCGAAGACATCATCTACAAAGGAAGTAAAATAGTTATCCCAAAGAGTCTGAGAAAAGAGATGCTAAAAAGGATCCATGGAGGACATCTGGGAATCGAAAAGTGTAAGAAAAGAGCACGAGAGGTGATGTACTGGCCACGAATCAACCAAGATGTGACAAATGAGGTGTCAAACTGCACAATATGCCTGAAATATCGAGCAAGCAATCCGGTAGAACCACTAAAGCCACACCCAGCGCCAGACAGACCTTACCAGAAGGTAGGCGCTGATCTATTCGTATGTCAAGGGAAGGACTATCTTGTAGTCACAGACTATTACTCCCTGTATCCAGAGGTTTGTAGACTGTACACCACCACTGCAGATGCTGTGATAACATGTATGAAAGCCATATTCTCCAGACATGGCGTGGCAAGCGAGGTCTTCACAGACAACGGACCCCAGTTGTACAACGCAAGTTTCCGACACTTTGCCAAAGAGTGGGACTTTGTCCACACAACGTCAAGTCCTCACTATCCACAGTCCAATGGGCTAGTGGAAAAATCGGTCCAGACAGTGAAAAGACTGATGTACAAGGCAAAAGACAGTGGAACTGACTTCTACCAGAGCATGCTTGTTTACCGCACAACGCCGCTCGAGTGTGGTATGTCACCAGCCCAACTCCTTATGGGACGTCGGCTAAGGTCAAACCTACCCATCCCGGAGAACCTCCTGAAAACAAAAGAGGGGGAGAAAGTGAGGAAGTTCAAAGAACAACAGAAAGAAAAGCAAAAGTACTACTATGGCAGAGGAACACAAAACCTACCTGAACTCCACACTGGTGACCAAGTAAGGTTCAAAGACAAAACAAACATATGGACTCAGAAGGGAACTGTCCTGAGTGAAGTTCAACCAAGATCATACACCATTCAGACAGATGAGGGTGCTGTTCTGCGAAGAAATTGTCGAGATCTTCTCATGGGACCAGCCACAGCAAGTCAAAAGACTGATAATGTTGAACAACCTGATCACACAGCAGGTCAAAAGACTGATACTGTTGAACAACCTGATCACACAGCTGAGAAAACATCATCTGAGGCAACAACTCAGATTCAAGGACAATCAATCAGAAAATCCTCAAGACGCGTGAAGCCTCCTGAGAGACTCATTGAGCAAATTTAAGGACTATTGTTATAGAAGGAAGTAATGTTATCTTATTCTTTCTTCAAGTTCTAGTGTATTTACATATTTCATGTGAACACACAAAGCAAGGTTAAAAAACCTTGATAATGATAATGTTAATGTAAGTTCATTCAGTGTTACAGTTAAAATGCAGATTAATACAAAGAAAGCATGTTGTTAGTTAAAAGTAAAATACTTTTGTTTTAAGAAAGGGAGATGTAATGATATCAGCAAATAGTGATGGTATTTGCCTGTTTGATTATGATGCCTTACCAGCATAGTTGCCTGATTGATTACTTATGCCTGACCAGCAGAGGGCATGTGACAGAGACAAGCAGTTTAGTTTTAGTTTCGTTTTAGATGGATTTCTAGCATGGTGTCTCCTGTAAGGCTGTTAACCAGAGTTGAACAAACTTTAGATTAAAAGACATTCTCTTTCATAAATGTCTCGTCATTGAACCCACAAAGAAATCAATACAGTACCCATCCTGCCCCCAACCTGCCTCCATGCCACCTTCCCAGGAGGCGGGTACCCGACCCGCTCTGGGAGCCGCCTCCTCGAGGTGAGAAGGGGATTAGTGCCAATTAACTGCCTGTTAACAGGCAGTTTTTTGGCTAATCCCTATTTTGCCACCTAAAGCGTGGGCTTCCCGACAGCTCCGAACCTCGCCAGGGTCAATGAGGTGAGCCATGGGTCTGCGGGGGTCGGAGGGGCCAAGATGTCAGGTGTGCAGGTGAGTGATGGGTGCATGTGTGCAGAGGTAAGTGTGTGAGGTGAGTCTTAAATGTTTTAAAAGCTTTACTTACCTTTGCTTCTTCCTCCAGGCTTCAACCCGTCAGGTCTCGGGAGTCCCTCATCTCACCGGCAGGGAAAGCAGAATGGCCGCTGCATTCTCAAATGCATCAGCCTTCTGCTTTCTGCTCAGGAGAGATCTCTAAGTAAGCCTGTGCCCCAGGTCTCAACTTAGAAGACAGATTGTCAGTGTTTGACAGCTTCACAGAGCTGTCAAACGATGACAATTCATCTGTCAAAAGCTCTTGACAGATGAAACGTCACTCGCTGATGTCACCAGTAACCGGTTTTCCCTTCATTGGCCTGCTAAGCCTGCTGGGCGGGCTTAACAAGGTCAATCAAGGGAAAATAGCGTGGGTTGGCCGTACGTCGCTGGAGGTGGGACTAAAACCCGACAAGCAGCAGTCCCGCCTCCATCACGTCCCCATTGGCAAAATCACCCCCATGAACTCAAATCCCATCACAGCAGCTGGGGAATTTAAATTCAATTAATTAAATAAATCTGGAATAAAAATAACTAGTATCTGTAATGGTGACCCTGAAACTTCCGGATTATAGTAAAAACCCATTTGGTTCATGTCCTTTAGGGAAGGAAATCTGCTGCCCTTACCTGGTCTGGCCTATATGTGACTCCAGACCCACAGAAATGTGGTTGACCCTTCACTGCCCTCTGAAATGGCCTAGCAAGCCACTTATTCAAGAAGGGGGCTTACCATTAACTTTTTGAGGGCAGTTAGGGATGGGCAATAAATGCTGCCCTTCCTAGCGACGCCCAAATCCCGTGAATGAATTTAAAAAAAGCAGTAGGGTATATTCGATAGAGTTACAATAAAATAAAAATTAAAACAGGAAAGGAAAAATGCAGTAAAAATAGAACGGGGAAAAGAGCAGAGTGCTATGGGTAGTAAAGTTAAAAAATATATATTTAAAATTACATTGCAAGTACATATTTGAGTTGTGTATGGACAATAATATTGTACTGAAGCTGGCCCTGACTTTACTGCTATCATATTAATAGTTACTTCAGCATCACAGTGTGTGTGGCTGTGTCACCTTGGGATGAAATTCCTTGTAAAAAGTTGGCAGGGAAACAAAATATGACTTTCTTGTTGGAACGTCTGGGGTTGATGCATGTCTTGAGGAACAGTTTTATGTGCAACGAATGCTACATTTATTGTAATTAAGAGTCAGCTTTGCTCAGTTGGCAGTATTCTTCTCTCCAAGCCAGAAGATTATGGGCTCAAGCTCCACTCCAGAACTTGAGCAAGTAACCCAGGTTACTACTTCAGTATAGTACAAGTGGGAGTGCTACATTGTCAGAGGTGCCGTCCTTCAGAGGAAATGCTAAACTGAGGTCTCAGCTATCTGTTTAGATAGGTGTTCTTTGGTACTATTCCAAGAGTAGGGAATTGTCCTGGTTAACATTCTTTCCACTACCAAATATAGCTTAATGGGGCATTGTTCGCTTTGCTGCTTGTGTGCAAATCACTGCTGCATTTACTTAGGTAACAAAAGTCATTGGGCTGGACTTTGCTACGGGGGCGGGTTGGAGGTGGGAAACCCACATTCGGGCTTGTTGTCCCGCCTCCATGGAGATGTGGCCAACCCACTTGATTTTCCTCTGATTGACCTTGTTGAGCCCGCCCTGTGGGCTCAGCAGGCCAATTAAGGGCCACCCGGCAACAGGTGATGTCAGAGATTGACATTTCATCTGTCAAAAGCTTTTGGCAGATGAAATATCAGTGTTTAACAGCTGTTTGAAGCTGTCAAGCACTGAAAAACTGCTAATTCAGCCTCAGTCCTTTCTCAGGATAACTTTAAAATCATTTTGCTGCAGAAACCAAGAAGCTGATTTTTTTTTTTTAAATCGGAGCTTCTGTGGTTCTTGCAGCCGACTCCCGACACCGGAATGCAGGACTCCTGTAAAGGTAAGTAAAAGTAAGTTAAACTTATTTAAACACTTTAAACACTTGCAAAACACTTACCTTTGCACTCCTGCACCCCTCACTCACCTGAACACTGGGCATCTCGACCCCTCCAAGACCTCAGACCCACGTCCCGCCTCAAAAACTTTTTGTGGTTTGGAGCTGTTGGGAAGCCCACAAACCAGCAATAAAAATCGCGAATAGGCAAAAAACTACCTGTTAACTACCTGTTAACAGGCAGTTTAATTGCCTTTAATCCCTTCCCGCCTCTGGGAGTCGGGTTCCAGCACTTGTCGGCAACCCGACTCCTATGAAATTGACATGGAGGCGGATTGGAGGCGGGATGGGGTCGGGACCCCCGGATCTCCGATTTTTATCGCCCGCACGCCTCCAACCCGACTCCAGGGGCTTAGGAAAATCCAGCCCATAGTATGTAAAGTATTTTGAGACATGATGTGGCTGATTTTTCTTTCCCCATATTGCTCAGGCACATCAGATGAAGCACAGCTGAAGTACGCTCCGCCCGAATGCAGTTGAACCCACCTGTATTTCTTTGTTCAATTTATTTGCATGCCCCTCACATGCAGGGGTGTTTCCTGGAAAGGGCATGCAGTCAAAAGTGCGAGATGAAAGTAGACTATTTCCTGAGAGGCCTGCATCAATGGCAATGGCGGTTGAATCAAGGACTTTTTGACTGCTGTCCACAAAGAGCAGACTGAGTGCCTACAGCCTTGCTGATCCTGCTTGAAAGGGAAGCACTGAGCAAGGAGGTTTCTGGCAGTATCATCTCAAATTCTCTAATCTGAGTGGGTTAGGGCAACCTCAAGGCCCGCTTTCAGTGGATGTTGCAGTATTTGGGTCTCCACCAGGTGGAGATACTGGAAAATTATGTTGCAGGCATTTTGACATCACAGCCGAATAGACTTGAAGATGGTATGGGAAAGAGGTATCGCCTGAACAGAAAATCAGCCAACAAATCACTGCAATTATAGAGGGCCTTGTTGAGACCACACCTGGAGCACTGTGTATAGTTTTGGTCTCCTTACCTAAGGAAGGATATACTTGCCTTAGAGGGAGGGCAATGAAGGTTCACCAGACTGGTTCCTGGGATGGGGGGGTTGTCCTATGAGGCGAGATTGAGGAGACTAGGCCTATATTCCCTAGAATTTAGAAAAATGAGAGGTGATCTCATTGAAACATATAAAATTGTTACAGTGCTTGACTGGTTAGATGCAGGGAGGATGTTTCCCCATGCTGGGGTGTCTAAAACTAGGGGTCACAGTCTCAGAATAAGGGGTTGGCCATTTAGGACTGAGATGAGGAAAAGTTTCTTCACTCAAAGGGTTGTGAACCTTTGGAATTCTCTACCCCAGAGGGCTGTGGATGTTCAGTCGTTGAGTATATTCAAGACAGATATCGATAGATATTTGGATATTAAGGGAATCAAGGGATATGGGGATAGTGCGGGACGGTGGAGTTGAGGTCGAAGATCAGCCATGATCTTACTGAATGGCTCGAAGGACCAAATGGCCTACTCCTGCTCCTATTTCTTATGTTCTTACATTCTTATAATTACGTTGCCATATGAAGTTGTTCTTTAATTTGCCATTTTAACATTTTAGTTAGGTTGAGCTACTTCCTTCCTTTAACTGGTGTGCACTGTAATGACAGCATTGCAAATTAACCAGATCAATCTTTACATTTGCTTTCATGAAGCATAGGTTTTTTGGTCTGTAGGAGCTTTTGGCAAAGTGGCACAGCCCTTTAAGACTGTATGGATAAAGGCCCTTCAGAAAGTGTTGCAAATGCTATTTTCCCAAATTATGTCTTGGAAATAATGGATACAAAAGTATCAGGATTAATGTAGTACCATTGTTAACCTGATTGTGAATGTCTGTGATACAAATATATTTTTATTGTTTTAATAAGGTTTGAATCGTCCTTGTTAACTTTCATGCTTAAAACATGCCATAATAAATTGCTGTAAAAAGTAACATGAAATGTATCTTCCTTACAAAGCACTTACCTCTGAGGATCACAGGTCAATTTTTGAAGAAGTACCTCATTCTTATGTTTCAAAAACTCTTTCGAATGATTATAAACAGCATTAAGATGAATATCCAGACTGTCTCTTGGTGCCTGTTAAAACAATGTACAGCCTTCACAACTATATAAATAAAGTAAGTAACTTGACTTGTGAATGGCAGTAATGTTGAGTAAAAGAAATGTTTCAACTTCAACTATATTATGGATATTTTGAAATGAAGGCATATTCTGCACATTTATGTTATTCTGCTTCATAATTAATGGAAATTCAATCCCAAACATGTTTTGGAGATGTTAGGGCTGATTATCCTCCCCTCTGATCCCAGGGACCACTTATTCCCTGGGTGCAAAGCAGAGAAAAAAATGGGTGGAGCCCTGTTATGCCCTTTGCATTGCCTCAGGACTTCTGACACTTCCTGGTGTGGGCACGCAGGGTTACGACAGGCACAAGCATTAAGCTAATACAGAAATGATGTGGGAGTAATCTCACATCACCTCCGGCCTCACTTTCCTCTATTTATGCTGGGCAGGCATCCATGAAAGGCTACACCACCAGACGTGGGCCTTAGGTCTCCCAACCAGCCCTGCTTAGATTGGAAGATGGAAAACATTATCACTACTGCAGGCGTTAGACTTCTACCCCTGTATTCAAGCACAAGACCCTACCAAGGGGTGGGCCTGCCTCTGAGGTACACGGGCTGATTTAAATGACCTAAATCCAGAAATACAGGAGGGTTTCAGCCAGGTCTGGTCAAGTGGCGCGCACTTCGAGTGTACTCTGCTTGACTTGTGCTCAAGTGAGGTGGGTGGTGGGAAGAAAATTGACCCTATTATGTAATAGGAAACATGATCACAGAAAGATATAGGCCCGTATTTTCCGACCCCCACAGGTGTGTACGGTGTGTGTACGCACCCGTAGGGGCCTCGCAAGTGGCGGTTTCAGGCGTGCGAAGCGCATGCGCTGAAAACCAGCACTTCCGTTCTGTCACAGATCCTCCGCCAGCCCAGGAGAAGGGCCTCTGCGGGTGAAAACCTTTAAAAATCTTACGCCTGGTAATAGCAGGCGTAGGGCCTGCTTTTACCAGCATAAGAGTTTAAAAAAGTAGAAAAATAATTTTTTTTTCACTCATTTATAATTTAAAAATACTTTTAAAAAAGGTAAGTTTATTTTTAGCCCCGTAAAAAACTTTAATTATTTTTTTCAAAAAATTACATTTTTGTTTAAAATATTTAATTTAATGTAATTTAACTAATTTTAAATAGGTGATTTAAAAAAAAATTATTTACTGTTTTAGTGTGTTTTTTGAGTGATCCCATTCATACTTTTGACAGGTCTACGCGGAGAGAATTGTCAAAAGTGTGAAGGGGGTTCCCTTCTTTGATTGGTTCCCCATGGCCCACATGATCGGAAGTGTTGGGACCTACGGAGCCAGCAGGTAAGTTCGTAGATTTTTCCAGATCGGAGGCATCGGCACACAGAAAGCCTCCGATCGGAAAATCCGGCCCATTCAGTACTCTAAAGTGTTAACAGCATGGGGAGTGATTTTCGACTTGGCAGGCATTAAAGTCCTTTTAGGCAGGTATTTGGCAGTAACTGCCTTCAATTACTGCCCATATGGCAAAGCTGTATTTTCTCATAACAGCAGTAAAGATTATGAAAGTGTTTGATAGGGTAGACTTAGAGAAGATGGGCTGTATTTTGCCAGCCCTGAGGAGGCGGGGTTGGAGGCGGGACTGCTGGGAAAATCAAAAAGAATGGGAGCGGGTCCCGAACCTGCTCCCAACCCGCCTCCAACCAATCTTCCTGGGAGTCGAGTCCCCATTTTGTGCAGGGATCTGACTCCTAGCAGCGGGAAGAGGATTATAGCCACTTAACTGCCTGTTAACAGGTAGTTAACAGGCAGTTAAGAGGCTTTTTCCCATTTTGCGACTTCAGCTGCGGGCTTCCCGATGTTGGGGAACCCTGCCAGGGTAAGTGAAGCGTGCTGTGGGTCTGTTGTAATATTTGTGTATAGATGACAGCTGCAGCAGTGGTGTGAAGGATGCAATGGGACACTGGTGAGTATCAAAGGTAAGGAAGACAGTCACTAATAAATCTAATAGGGAATTCAGGAGAAACTTCTTTACCCAGAGACTGGTTAGAGTGTGGAACTCACAAGGAATAGTTGAGGCGACTAGAATAGATGCATCTAAGGGGATGCTAGATAAACACATGAGGGTGAAAGGAATAGTAGGTTCAGCTGATAGGGTTAGCTGAAGAGGGGTTGGAGGAGGCTTATGTGAAGCATAAACACCATCATGGTTAGGCTGAATGGCTTGTTTTTGTGCTGTAATTCGATTTAAAAGCTCCCAGCCAGGAGTAAATTAGGATATCCAATCAGCTCTCAGACAAGAACATCACCTTGGAGCACTGAAATGAGTACAAAATAAACCCCCTGACCATTATATACGACACCAGGACCTGGATTGTCTGATATTTCTTTTCCTGATTTCAGGTGGTTTTGAAATGGGATGGCGACAGTTACATTTTTAAAAAGTTAGAATTTTAAGAGCTTATCCACTTCCCTGTTCGCTGGCTGTGAGAATTCTGCGTTTTGATTGGCTGCTTAGGCAGCTCGCACTATGGGATTCCCACCGTACTACATTGATTTGAATTACGCATCGGAAAACCCGAACTTTTCGACTCAGAGATCGCGAGATGTTTGTGCGAAGCTTACTTCGAGGCCAGCGGTGAAAGCCTTTGCTTTGCCGCTGACCACAAATTCCAGGCCATTGTGTTTAATTTTGCTTAACAAGATATAAGGGAAACAGTCAAGTGTTTTACAGAAGAGTCACAAGGTTACTCCCTGGCATCAAAGGATTCTGAGTGGATGACCTTAGATGGGCAGAATGACCTCCATTATTTGTATTTAGCTGGTGAGCAACCTCTCAGGTGAGATTCTAGAATTTCACTTTGCAGGTGACATCAAATTGTTAACGTTACCGACAGGTAGAAAATCACCTCCATAGTCTCACGGCTGTTAAGTTGTATTACTGCAATGTTTCATGTATTCTACGCTTCTTATACCTTGGGATTATGGAGGTAAATCCCTTTGCTGGCACTTGCCACAGTTACTGCTGCGTTTAGTCGATTCCATGGGTCCTCCTGTTGTGCTAAATGAGTTGGTTGTCGATACTGAATGCTCTGTAAGAAAATGAGAATGCAAAACATCAAGAAGGTCGCGACATTATCCTTTAATACGTTTGCTGATAAAATATTTAACATAGTTATATTTCAACTTGTGTGGAGCTGGGTGATCGGGGCACTCTTCTTTCAGAGCTAGATTCTGGGTTTGAAACCAGCTCAGCTTAATTGGATTAAGTTTCTTCTGCTGACTGATTGCAAAGCTTAAGTGTCTTATGTAAAATTATTTTTGGCAGTTTTAACCCAGTTCTCAGACAGTGATCTTTTTATTAACTAAAATCAGGAGAAAAATTGATATTGACTAAAGCTATTGTATTTTCATCAATAAGGCTAATGCTACACTTATACTTGACTAGCAGTAGGGGTCCCTGCCAGACAGTACCCTATTTACACTAGCTGCTGGAACTTGGCTCCTTCCACACAGGAGCGAACTGCATGCGTGTGGTGTTAAATGCATACAAAGTTTCTCCCTGAACAATTAAAACTTAAATGTTTAGATAGTGCAGGCGGCAGTGTCCACACTGTCTAAATATTTAAATTAACTCTAAGTAGATTTAAAACATTTTCAGGAGGTACAAAAAAAAACTCCCAGGACACTTTACAGGTGTGGTTTATCACTGCACTTCATTCCATTCCATTCCATATACTGTCAAACTCAAGAGACATGAGACTATGCACTCCAGGAACTATGCTTCACTCCAGAGTCAGGTGGGGCCCTGGCTTATGTATCTCCAACCTTAATCTCAGTGCAAAGCAACAATTGACTAAATTAGGAATAAATGTCTTATGAAGACTTTTTTTTATTCGCTTATGGGATCTGGGCATTGCTGGCAAGGCCAACATTTATTGCCCATCCCTAGTTGCCCTTGAGAAGGTGGTGGTGAGCCATCTTCTTGAACCATTGTAGTCCATGTGGTGAAGGTACTCCCACAGTGCTGTTAGGGAGGGAGTTCCAGGATTTTGACCCAGCGACGATGAAGGAATGGTGATATACTTCTAAGTCAGGATGGTGTGTGACTTGGAGGTGAACTTGGAGGTGGTGGTGTTCCCATGCGCCTGCTGCCCTTGTCCTTCCAGGTGGAAGAGCTCGCGGGTTTGGGAGGTGCTGCCGAAGAAGCCTTGGTGAGTTGCTGCAGTGCATCTTGTAGATGGTACACACTGCAGCCATGGTACGCCGGTGGTGGAGGGAGTGAATGTTTAAGGTGGTGGATGGGGTGCCAATCAAATGGGCTGCTTTGTCCTGGATGGTGTTGAGCTTCTTGAGTGCTGTTGGAGCTGCACTCATCCAGGCAAGTGGAGAGTATTCCCTCACACTCCTTACTTGTGCCTTGTAGATGGTGGAAAGGCTTTGGGGAGTCAGGAGGTGAGACACTCGCCGCAGAATACCTAGCCTCTGACCTGCTCTTGTTGCCACAGTATTTATGTGGCTGGTCCAGTTAAGTTTCTGGTCAATGGTGACCCCCAGGATGTTGATGGTGGGGGATTCGGTGATGGTAATGCCGTTGTACTATAACTAAAATTCAATGTAAAGAGATAATATTTAATCTTAGAAATAATTTTGGTTTCAGTTTTAAACAGCACTGGAACGGATGCTGGAAGTTGAAATATGCTAATAAATTCTTAGTTGTCATTCCCGTGCCAGTTTATTATTTCTCAGCATTCTTTGTGGCCCTGTGCGTTGTGTGAGAAGTGAAGCAAGGAATGTAAGATTTAATGAAACATAAACTTTAAAAAAACCTGAAAAAGTAGAAATAAAATATGAAAATGAAACACTAGATTTGAACTAACTTTTTCCCTCAACTCTAAAATATGATTACAATTTTGGAACAAGGAAATAGTGATAAGGTGATGCCAAACTTCGTATTTAAGCACCTGATGATTATAGGAGAGACGAAAGGCTGAGGGAGGTAAGGAGGTATACAGTTTTGAGGTCCTAAGAAAGAATTCATTAGAGTAGGAAACAGCGCAATGAGTCTTCTGCCTAAATTTTTGGAGTCCTCACCAGTGGCAAGGAACCTTGCTGCTGGCACCTACTCATACCCTTGTGGACATAGGGAAGAAATGGTAGAATGTAGCTTAGG
Organism: Somniosus microcephalus; assembly: GCF_052327205.1. Lineage (NCBI taxonomy): Eukaryota > Metazoa > Chordata > Chondrichthyes > Squaliformes > Somniosidae > Somniosus > Somniosus microcephalus. The sequence goes on from NC_141004.1 coordinate 31,945,290, forward strand.
AGGAATAATAGAGGAAAGTTCAGGGAAGCATAGATCATTACAGTACAGTATTGATAAAATACAAGACAAGAAAGGTCGGAGGCTACAAGGTTATAAATGGATTGGCCCAGAAATTCGGGTCCCCACGGGTGAGTACGCATGGGGTACTCACCCGTAGGCCCAACGGAGGTGCCGGTTTCATGCATGCACTGCGCATGCGCGGGAAACCGGAACTTCCGTTCCCTTAAAGGAAAGGGTTCAGAGGTCGAACGCGTGCGCTGGAGAGACAGCGTGTGCACATGGAATTTACGGTTTTTTTCCAGGTTTCTCCGGGAGGGTAAGTCTCCAGGAGCTACACGTGTAAAAAGCAGGCGCAAGGCCTGTTTTTAACAAGGTAAGTGGTGAATTAATTAAAATTAAAACATTTTTTCCACAGGTTTATTATTTTTAAATACTTTAAAGAAAGGTAAGTTTATTTTTAGCCCCGTTAGAAAATGTAATTAATTTTTTCAAAAATTTATTGTTTAAAATAGTTATTTTATGTAATTTATAGTTATTTTAAAAATGTAATTAAAAAAAAAATTATTTGAAGTTTTAGTGATGTTTTGGGGCTTATAGTATTTATAGTTTTGACAGCTCTTCCTGTCAATTTTATGAATGGGCATTCCCTGCTGCCATTGGCTCTCCATGGCCCACGTGATCCCAGGGGACGCATTGAATTAACTGCACCCCTGGGATACGCAAGCACTGCACGCTGGCAGTTGGAGCAGGCCCAGGATCGGAATCTCATGCGGGCCCACAGCTCAACGGCCAGCACACTAGGTAAGTGCAGGTCGGGGGCTTGCACCCGCGGGAAGCCTCCGACCCGAATTTCTGGGCCAATTACCTATCAGACAACAAGATTTTTCTTGTATGCCGACTAGGATACAAGAGGTATTATAAGAGCCTCCCAGACATACAAGTGGTACTCAAGTTTTGCGTAGACCTGAGCTTTATAGAAAGTTCGGAGTTATTAAATGGAAAATGTTTGGCACAAAAGAGGTAGCTAAACTTCTTGGAGGCAGCTTTAGCAATAATGAGATGTGAGACTTCCATTTAAGGTCAGATGAGATAGTGACAACATAAGTATTGGCTGAAGAAGGATTAAGGATGGAATGATGAAAAAAAAGAAGACTTGCATTTATATAGCACCTTTCACAACCTCAGGATGCCCCAAAGTGCTTTATAGCTAATGCTGTACTTTTGAAGTACAGCCACTGTTGTAATGTAGGAAACATGGCAGCCAATTTGCACACAGCCTGAGGGCAGGTGATACGAAGGAAGTTGAATGTAAAGTGGAATCAGTACCAAAGGAGTGGATAAGGTTGGGATGTTGAATGGAACAGATTATAGACATGATGAAGAAGGAACAGAGTGGCAGAGGAGAAAAAGCCCTAAGGAACCCCTGAGTTGATAGAAAATGAGCCAGAGTCTGAGCCTTTAACTACAACACAGAACAATTTGAGAGGAAACAAGGCTTTGGTGAAAGGTCATTTAATGGCCATTTCTTCAGAAGTACCTTTTTTAGCCAAAGCCCTTCACATGAGGGCCTGGATTAAGTAGTTGGTGATGACTATGTCTGGTACACAGCATTGGGTGTGTAGAATATCAAGGTGGCTGACACCAGACAAGCTGCTCTGTTTAGGTCCTTGCACCATGCTGAAAGCAGATGTCTGTTGTATAGCCGATGGGGAAATTCTGAAGCTTGGGATGATAGCTGGAGGTTGGATATGAGCCTATGTGTTCATATATCAAGGCCTTGATCCATACCATGATTGGGTTGCAGAGAGATAAACAGTTGCTTGTGAATCTCTGAACCTCCAACTGATATAACCACCATTCAGTGAAGTATTATGTGTGCCTATTCTGTGGTTAGAAGGATGGTGGCAATACATTTGCAAATCTTATGATGAATTGTCTTGTTCAACATTCCACTCATGAGGAGCTCCTAGTACTTGCTGTCCATTTAGCGAGGACACAGATCCAAGCTGCTCAGTTGTCTATTCTCCTTGTAGCAGGTTAACAGAGTCTCTATAAGGTTTACGTGGCTCAAAGATGACATGCCCGACATTAAAAGTTTGGAACCAAGTGGCAGACTTGGTAATACGATAACTGTGCCAGGCAGGTCTGCAGGACACGATTAATGATCAATAACCCAGCCCAGCTCATTGATGGAATCTGGATAGGTAGAACTGCCGTTGGCGGCTGAGATTCAACTAACCCTGCAGGCCAACACTCTAGGTTGGTTCCCAGCTGGCCAAGCAGCAAGAGGCTTACCAGCACCTTCTGCTGGCAAGTTGTCCTTTTCTAGCTGATTGAGCTCCAACATGCACAAACCTGGAGGTCCATAAACCTGGGCTCTACTGCATTCAAACTCGCTGGCTGTGGATAAGTAGAATGTGTACTCAATATCGGGCAGACAGAAACCCTGCAAGTGGCTGTAGCTTGAATTAGAGGCTTTTAAACATGACGAGCAGTTTCCACATTAGTTAGACACCCAGCTAAGCAAGCAAAAAAATGCTTCAGAAACAGCAGCGCAAGCATAAATCACACAACAAACATCACATGGTAAGTGCTTAGGGCAGCCTAGTACACAGCAGCAATTGTATGGGTCAAGCCCAGAAGCATGCAAATTCTGATTTGCCTTGCCTTTTCTCTGGCCTATTACACTAACATTATAAAAATGTGCACAACTTAACTACTTGACATTAAAATAGTATCACTCCACTGTCCAAATGGTAAGTACATCTAAAAATAGTGTTTCAAAGAAGCAAAATCCTCCATTATGTGCATTAAATAAGCAGCATCAGTGGCTATTGGATTATTTTAAAAGAACTATGTTTCAGGACTACAGTAACTCCCTTGTTTCTGGAGTGCTGGTGAGTTATGCAGCCATGTTGCTACTCTGGTTTAATTTCTATATCACTGGTTCTAACATGTGCCCTCTACATACTTATAGAGCAACAACAGCAACAACAACAACTTGTATTTATATAGCGCCTTTAACGTAGTAAAACGTCCCAAGGCGCTGCACAGGAGTATTTTAAGAAAACAAATTTGACACCGATCCACATAAGGATAAATTAGGGCAGGTGACCAAAAGCTTGGTCAAAGAGGTAGGTTTTAAGGAGCGTCTTAAAGGAGGAAAGAGAGGTAGCGAGGCGGAGAGGTTTAGGCAGGGAATTCCAGAGCTTTGGGTCTATGCAACAGAAGGCACGGCCACCAAAGGTTGAGCGATTATAATCAGGGAGCCTCAAGAGGGCAGAATTAGAACAGCGCAGATATATCGGGGGGGGGGCGGTTGTGGGGCTGGAGGAGATTACAGAGATAGGATAGGGCGAGGCCATGGAGGGATTTGAAAATAAGGATGAGAATTTTGAAATCAAGGCGCTGCTTAACTGGGAGCCAATGTAGGTCAGCGAGCAAAGGGGTGATGGACGAACGGGACTTGGTGCGAGTTAGGACACGGGCAGCCGAGTTTTGGATGACCTCAAGTTTACATATGGTGGAATGTGGGAGGCCAGCCAGGAGTGCGTTGGAATAGTCAAGTCTAGAGGTAACAAAGGCATGGATGAGGGTTTCAGCAGCGGATGAGCTGAGGCAGAGGCGGAGACGGGCAATGTTACAGAGGTGGAAGTAGGCGGTCTTTGTTGTGTTGCGGATATGTGGTCAGAAGCTCATTTCAGGGTCAAATATGACACCAAGGTTGCGAACAGTGTGGTTCAGCCTCAGGCAGGTGTTATGGAGAGGGATAGAGTCAGTGGCTAGGGAATGGAGTTTGTGGCGGGGACCAAAAACAATGGCTTCGGTTTCCCCAATATTTAATTTTTGCTCATCCAGAACTGTATGTCGGACAAGCAGTCTGACAATTTAGACACCGTGGAGGGGCCAAGAGAAGAAGTAGTGAGGTAGACTGTCGTCAGTGTACATGTGAAAACTGACGCTGTGTTTTCAGATGATGTCGGCAGGGGGAACATGTAGATGAGAAATAGGAGGGGGCCAAGGATAGATCCTTGGGGGACACCAGAGGTAACAATGCGGGAGCAGGAAGAGACGCTGTTGCAGGTGATTCTCTGTCTACGATAAGATAGATAAGAATGGAACCAGGCGAGTGCAGTCCCACCCAGCTGGACGACGGTGGAGAGGCGTTGGAGAAGGATGGAGTAGTCAACCATGTCAAAGGCTGCAGGTAAGTCAAGAAGGACGAGGAGGGATAGTTTACCTTTGTCACAGTCACAAAGGATGTCATTTGTGACTTTGATGAGAGCCGTTTCGGTACTGTGGCTAGGGCGGAAACCTGATTGGAGGGATTCAAACATGGAATTGCGGGAAAGATGGGCACGGATTTTGGAGGCAACAACACGTTCAAGGACTTTGGAGAGAAAAGAGAGGTTGGAGATGGGGCGGTAGGTTGCAAGGACGGAGGGATCAAGGTTTGGTTTTTTTGAGCAGAGGGGTGATGATGGTATATTTGAGGGAGAGGGGTACAGTACCTGAGGAGAGAGCACCGTTAACAATATCAGTTAACATGGGAGCCAGAAAAGGAAGTTGGGTGGTCAGCAGTTTGGTGGGAATAGGGTCGAGCGAGCAGGAAGTGGGTCTCATGGACAAGATGAGCGCGGAGAGGTCATGAGGGGAGATCGGAGAGAAACTGGAGGAGCAGGAGCGTTTCCTCCAGGCCCAACGTGATTACCTGTAAACATCCCCCACCTCCACGATCTCCCCTGACACCCCCAATCACCAACCCCTCCCGTGATCACCAACCCCCCATCACCAACCCTCAATCTCCCCCAAGATCTCCGATTGTCCCCTGATCCCTCACCAATCTCCCCTGCAATCTCCGACTCTCTTCCGACCCCCCTCCGATCTCCCCCTTGATCTCCGACTCTCCCCGACTCGCCTCTGAACTCTCCCCGACCCCCTGCTATCTGTAACCTTACTCCGATCTCCCCCAACCCCATGCGAGCTTCAACCACCCCCAATCACCCCTGACCCCCCAACGACACTCAACTCACCACTCCCCCCACCCCCGCCATCTCTACCCTCAACAACCACTAAACCTACCTGCTCCTGGGCTGTGGCCTTGTGCCGCAGGATTTCCCCGCCCGACAGACAGCCAAGCCTGTCAATCATGATGATCTTACATTTATGCCCTCTGGTCTCCCATCAGTTTCCTGTTAACCTTCTTAACTCTAATGAAATAAGCTGCAGTTTTTTTTAGTCTCTCTTCATAACTAAAGCCTCTGCTCCCTGGTGTTGTCTTGGTGAATCTCTTCTGTACGGTCTCCATGGCCTTGGCCCTAGGCACCCCAAACTGGATCCAACTTCCTAACAGTGGCCTAACCAATCATTTATATGGGTTTAGAATTTACTCTTTTCTTTTGTACTTAATTTCCTTATTTGTGAAATCGAGGACCTTCGATCATTTTACAGCTTTTTAGCAACTCCTTCCATTTTTAAAGATTTGTGAATCTGAACCTCTAAATCTCTCTCTGCTTCCTTTAAAATGTTCCCATTTAGTGCCTATTGTCTCTCCTTATTTGATTCCCCAAAATGTATCACCTGCTCTTTTTCTGCTTTAAGTTTCATCTGACATCTATTTGTCCAGGCTTGTCGTCTATAACTTCCTGAAGTCCTTTATAGTCCTCTTCACAGCTAACCACGCTCCCTATTTTATGTTGTCTGCAAAGTTGGATAGTACATGCTCCCTATACCCAAGTCCTGTATGCAATGCACCCTCATTGTAATATCTGGGGATAGTAATTGTTTTGCACGGAGCTGTCACAGTTAAGAAACTATAAAGCGACTTGGAAGTACCAAAATGGCCCAAACGGTTGGAAATACTGGGAAGTTTTCGGGAGCACTTGCCCAGAAATGTTAATCCTGGATCTCGCTTTTACGCACGGTAGCTATTTGAGACACTTTGAAAAATAATGGTCGATAGACAGAATGGTTCATGTCCTGAAAAGAACTTAACATTAACAAAAATGCAAAGCTAAGCTGCCGTCAGAATCTTCATTCGGAGCGCTTTGCAGTTCTCCATCCCGTAAACTGATTTAAAATGTCAAGTTCCTGTATATATTTTACGTATGGAATCCTGTTTTTATTCAGTGCCTTGCTCCATATTAGAGAAGTTAATAAACTGGTAAATATTTGATCGAATGCACCTTGTCGTAATGCGTCGCAGTAGCTGCCACGCGTATTTCATCATTCTAAAATGAGCGTATCAAAAAGACAATGATAAAATGCTGAGCTTACTTTAACAAAGTTAGTAAAACGGTCCAATTATATCAAAAAATGTGAGAAATCTGAATTAAAATGCAAGAGTGGAGCGTAGCAATTTTGCAAAGTGCGAGATATTTCAGTTTCAAGGCTGTTGCAATACCTGCGTGTCCTTTTTCCGACCTCTGAAAGCATCGTCATTTTCATATTTTGGGAAAGGGAATGGGTCTCTGGTTTCAGGCATGTTTCAGCGCGGCCGCCGCTGCTGCAGAGAAATCTCCCCGGCGCGGCGCGGCGCGGTGGCGCTGAGATTTGTTTACGGTGTTGCAATCCGTTGCTAGGTTATCAGGTTTTAGAATCTCTATGGTTACCACACTAGTGCTCTCTCTACTGCCTTCTAGTGAACACTGCCAGGATTTTCTGCCCGTGTTTTTTTTCATGATGTCGGGAAATAAAAGGACCAGAAAAGAATACTGTGAAACCACGGAATCATACAGCGTTGAAGGAAGCCATTGGGCCCATTCTGTCTGTGGCCGTGTGCTGGAGCAACCCAAAGCAAATCCCACTGCCCCATTCTGTCCTCATAGCCCTGTATCCTCCTCTGTTTTTAATGCTGGTCTCTTAAAAGATGCGATTGTCTCGGCCTCATCCACTCTTTGTAGCAAAGCATCGAATGCTCTGAACAACTCTGTCTAAAAAAAATGTTCACCACCTCTCCTCATTCTTAATAACAATTTTAAACTAATGACCCCCTCCTCAATGACTCCCTAACCAAAGGAAATCGTCTATCCTTATTCACCATATCTAGCAAAAGCTTGTTAAAAATCCTCTTTGTCCTCTCTGGTACAGTGGAAATAGCCCCAATATTTCAAGTCTCTTCTCAACTATAGCTTCTCACCCTCAGACGGGATGCCTTGTGGGTTCCTTAAGTGTTTGTCTGCTAATATAAAGAAAGACTTGCATTTATATAACACCTTTCTCATCCTCAGGACGTCACAAAGCACTTGACAGCCAATGAAGTGCTTGCCCCCTACTGTTGTAATGTAGGAAACACAAGAGCCAATCTGTGCACAGCAAGGTCCCACAAGCAGCAATGAAATAATGACAAGATAATCTGTTTTTAGTGATGCAATAGCAAAATACTGCGCATGCTGGAAATCTGAAATAACAACAGAAAACGCTGGAATCACTCAGCAGGCCAGGCAGCATGTGGAGAGAGAAACAGAATTAACGTTTCAGGTCTGGGACCTGTCATCAGAACTGGAAAAAGCTGAAGATGTAACAGATATTAAGCAGGTGCAGAGACAGCGGGGGGGCGGGGGGAGAGGGGAGGAAGGAATTGAAGGAACCTACTGTGCTTTTGTAAGAGGCAGGAAAGATAAAATGTTGCAAATGGGAATGGCAAAATCATACAGCATGAAAAATGGGGGCAGGGGTTATAGTTTGAAATTGTTGAACTCTATGTTGAGTCCAGAAGGCTGTAAAGTGTCTAATCGAAAGATGAGGTGCTGTTCCTCGAGCTCAATCACCCCTAACAGCCCTTCCCCTCCCCACGGCACCTTCCCGTGCAAGCGCAGGAGATGCAACACCTGCCCTTTTACCTCCTCCCTTCCCACTGTCCAGGGCCCCAAACACCCCTTCCAGGTGAAACAGTGATTTACTTGCACTTCTTGCAATTTAGTATACTGTATTCGCTGCTCACGATGCGGTCTCCTTTACATTGGGGAGGCCAAATGCAGATTGGGCGACCACTTTGCGGAACACCTCCATTCAGTCCGTAAGGGTGACCCTGAGCTTCCGGTCGCCTGTCACTTTAATTCTCCGCTCCACTCCCACTCTGATCTCTCTGTCCTCGGCCTATTACATTGTTCCAATGAAGCTCAACATAAGCTCGAGGAACAGCAGCTCATCTTTCGATTAGGCACTTTACAGCCTTCTGGACTCAACATTGAGTTCAACAATTTCAAACTATAACCCCTGCCCCCATTTTTCATGCTGTATAATTTTGCCATTCCCATTTGCAACATTTTATCTTTCCTGCCTCTTTCATAAGCACAGTATATTCCTTCAATTCCTTCCTCCCCTCCCACCTGTCTCCGCACCTGCTTAATATCTGTTACATCTCCAGCTTTCTCCAGTTCTGATGAAGGGTCCCAGACCTGAAATGTTAACTCTGTTTCTCTTTCCACGGATGCTGCCTGACCTGTTGAGTGTTTCCAGCGTTTTCTGTTTTTAGTGATGTTGGTTGAGGGATAAATATTGGCAAGGATACTGGAGCGAACACATCTGCTTTTCATTGAAATAGTGCCATGGGATCTTTTACATCCACCTGAGAGGGTTTAACATCTCATCTGAAAGATGGCACCTCTGACAGTGCAGTACTCCCTCACTGAAGTATCAGCCTAGATTATGTGCTCAAAGTCTCCAGCGTGGGACTTGTATCCACAACCTTCAGACTCAGAGGCAAGAGTGCTACCAACTGAGCCATGGCTGATATAGATTCATATATCTTGTCAAAAAGTTGTTCAGTTCTTTTTTTAATTTGATGACAAGATTTTTCTTATGTTCTAGTATGTATCAAATAAATGAGAGATAGGTCATGGGCAGCAGTTTGATATATCCACATCAGTGAAGTTATACACAAGTGGCAAAATCGTGAAGTGGGCCATAGCCATCTTTGCAAGGGGAGATATTTCCAATAGCCTGCCAAATTTACAATGTTTACTATAGCGCCGGGTTTGAGGTCCTGGTCTTCAAACACTCTCTTCCTCAGGCGACCGAAGGCTGCACTGGCAAACTGAAGGCAGTGTTGGACTTCGTCGTCGACGTCTGCCCTTGTTGACAGTAAGCTCCCGAGGTATGGAAAGTGGTCCACGTTGTCCAAGGCCTTGCCGTGGATTTTGATAATCGGGGGGCACCACTGTGTGGCGGGGGCAGGTTGGTAGAGGACCTTTGTCTTACAGATGTTTAGTGTAAGGCCCATGCTCTCGTATGCTTTGGTGAAGGTATTATCGATGGTTTGGAGTTCGACCTCCGAGTGAGCGCAGACGCAAGCATCGTCTGCAGACTGTAATTCGACGACAGAGGATGGGACGACCTTGGATCTGGACCGGAGGCGACGGAGGTTGAACAGTTTCCCGTTTGTTCTGTAAATTAGCTCCACTCCAGTGGGGAGCTTGCTGAGGGTGAGATGGAGCATTGCAGCAAGGAAGATTGAGAAAAGCGTTGGTGCGATGACACAGCCTTGCTTGACCCCGGTTCGTACGTGAATTGGGTCTGTGGTGGAACCGTTGGTCAGGATCACGGCTTGCATATCATCGTGAAGCAGGCGGAGCTCATGGTCTACAGGGCAGCAGTGATACCTGCCCTGCTGTATGCCTCAGAGACATGGACCATGTACAGCAAGCACCTCAAAGCACTGGAGAGGTACCACCAACGCTGCCTCCGCAAGATCCTGCAAATCCATTGGCAGGATAGGCGCACCAACGTCAGTGTTCTTGCTCAGGCCAACATCCCCAGCATCGAAGCTCTGACCACGCTCAATCAGCTCCGATGGATGGGTCACATTGTCCGCATGCCCGATATGAGACTCCCAAAACGAGCACTCTACTCTGAGCTCTGGCATGGCAAGAGAGCCCCAGGTGGGCAGAGGAAACGTTTCAAGGACACCCTTAAAGCCTCCTTGAAAAAGTGTAACATCCCCATCGACACCTGGGAATCCCTGGCCCAAGACCGTACAAAGTGGAGGAGAAGCATCTGGGAAGGCGCCGAACTCCTTGAGTTTCTTCGCCAGGAGCAAGCGGAAGCCAAGCGCAGGCAGCGCAAGGAGCGCACGTCAACCCAAGCACCCCACCCAACTGCCCCTTCAACCACCATCTGCCCCATCTGTGACAGAGACTGTAGGTCCCGCATTGGACTCATCAGTCACCTGCGAACTCATTTTTAATGTGGAAGCAAGTCATCCTCGGTTCAGAGGGACTGCCTAAGAAGAAGAAGAAGAAGAATTTACTATAGCTGCTCATGCCACATTCCATCTACAACACATAGGTTTTCACTATGTTTAAACAACTATTTTTGTAATTCAATAGTGTCAATTTATGGTTATGATGATATCATCATTGTGCAAATATAGTCTTTACTTTCTCCAATACTTTACCTTATGAGTGTTATAAATAGAAGTTACGTTATGAAGACCAATAGGCTGACTGACCTAATACAGGGTAGTAAATTATGGTCAATGTCACAACTGGGATATAAATCATATCCCATTGGTCTACATAATATATTTTATTAATATCATCATATATTAAAAATGAAACAAAGAATGAAATAAAAATGAAATGAGCCCCTCTGCATAACAGTCCTTGTTACATGCTTCATTACTCCCTTCAGCCTGAAACCAGTCAGACGATTTCGATATCAATGACATTATGACAACACAGACTCAGAAGCGGCTTTGTAATCACACTGTAGACCAATGTGCCAAAAATGATAACAGTGATTAATTTAATGCCAAACATAATAAATGCCTTCCATTCTTTTTTCACCTGTGATGAACCCATAGTGCTTTTCTTTAAATTCTATGGGGCAAAAATTGGTCTGCGCTCCCTTTGGGGCGCTAACTTTGCTGGGGCGCTAAAAGTAGTGCCCTGAAAATGTTAGTGCCCCCGCGTCTGAAATTCAATTATAACGCCCCAAGAAGGAGGCGGGGCGCTACTGGAAGCACTCCCCCTCCCTCTTGGGGCGCTCCCAGGGAATATCGTGGCACTACATGCCACAGCGCCACACATTGCACTGCCATGGAAGGGGTGCAGCGAAGATTCACCAGGCTGATACCTGGGATGGCAGGAATGACATATGAGGAGAGATTGTGTCGATTGGGCTTGTACTCACTGGAGTTTAGAAGATTGAGAGGGGAGCTCATCGAAACCTATAAAATTCTGTCAGGCCTGGACAGACTAGATGCAGGAAGGATGTTTCTGATGGCCGGGGAGTCCAGAACCAGGGGTCATAGTCTAAGGATAAGGGGTAAGCCATTTAGGACTGAGATGAGGAGGAATTTCTTCACCCAGAGAGTGGTGAACCTATGGAATTCTCTGCCACAGAGGGCGGTGGAGGCCAGTTCATTAAATATATTCAATAAAGAGTTGGATATATTTCTTAAGGCTAAAGGGATCAAGGGATATGGGGAGAAGGCAGGGACAGGGTACTGAATTTGGATGATCAGCCATGATCTCATTAAATGGTGGAGCAGGCTCGAGGGGCCGAATGGCCTACTCCTGCTCCTATCTTCTATGTTTCTATGTTTCTATGGTACTGCAGACCTTCCTCCCCTTATTAAAGGGGAGGGGCCTTGCACAGCGTGACCTGGTGCCGGCAAAAGAGCCCGGAGGCGCAGCGCCGCGGGGCACTACCGGCTACCACCACCGCTAACCTCCCGCTGAATTTCGCGGGAGGCGTCAGCGGCGCCGCGCCCAGGCACTAGTTGCTTTGCGCCCAGTTAGTGCCCTCTTAGGAGGTGCAAAGCAACCAAATTTTGCCCCCTACTACTCTATGAGGTTCTCTCCTGAGAAGGACTGGTGGAAGGCTGCGGTTCCTCATGTGGGGACCTGAGTGATTCTCGTGGCCCATGACTTCTGGGTGCTTGAACCTGTGAGAGCCCAGCCACAGACTGCTGCACCTCAGCTGCTGCCGAAGCATTCTGGCCAGCTGACCTGCTGCCACCATTGTGCCCGGTGCCAGGGTTAAGGACATCTCCTCTGGGCTGGAGAGGAACTTGGAGTGGGAGGGGAAAGATCCAGTTATCATGGTCCACGTAGGTACCAATGACATAGGTAGAACAGAGAAAGAGGTTCTGCTGAGGGAGTATGAGCAGCTAGGGGCTAAATTAAAAAGCAGAACCACAAAGGTAATAATCTTTGGATTACTACCTGAGCCATGAGCAAATTTGCATAGGGTAAGTAAGATCAGGGAGATGAACACATGGCTCAAAGAGTGGTGTGGGAGAAATGGGTTTCGATTCATGGGGCACTGGCACCAGTATTGGAGTAAGAGGGAGCTGTTCCGTTGGGACAGGCTTCACTTGAACCATGCTGGGACTAGTGTCCTGGCGAATTGAATAACTAGGGCTGTAGAGAGGGCTTTAAACTAAATAGTGGGGGGTGAGAGTTCAGGTGAGTGGAAATTTAAAAAGTCAAAGAGAAAGGAGAAGGCAATAGAGCAGGGAGCGATGGGGGTAATGGTAACCAGAGTGTGACAGAAAGGAACAGAACATATAAAAATAAGAGTGCATCAGAAAGTGGGGCCAAAGCACGGAAAAATAGTAAAAAGACAAAATTAAAAGCTCTTTATCTGAATGCACGCAGCATTTGTAACAAGATAGATGAGTTGATGGCACAAATAGATATAAATGGGTATGATCTTACCTAAGAAAGGATATACTTGCCATAGAGGGAGTACAGCAAAGGTTCACCAGACTGATTCCTGGTATGGTAGGACTGTCATATGAGGAGAGTTGGGTTGACTAGGCCTATATTCACTAGAGTTTAGAAGAATGGAAGGGGATCTCATGGAAACATATAAAATTCTGACAGGGCTAGACAGACTGGATGCAGGGAGGATGTTTCCCCTGGCTGGGGGGTCTAGAACGAGGGTTCACAGTCTCAGGATACCGGGTAGGACATTTAGGACTGAGATGAGGAGAAATTTCTTCACTCAGAGGCTGGTGAACCTGTGGAATTCTCTACCACAGAAGGCTGTGAAGGCCAAGTCACTAAATATATTTAAGAAGGAGATAGATAGATTTCTAGACACAAAAGGCATCAAGGGGTATGGGGAGAGAGCGGGAATATGGTATTGAGATAGAGGATCAGCCATGATCATATTGAATGGCGGAGCAGGCTCGAAGGGCAGAATGGCCGACTCCTGCTCCTATTTTTCTATGTTTTTTTCTAAGATAGTTAAGGATAAGGAAGCAAAAATATAAGGGTTCGATATTGTCATTTGTGTCAGCCGAGGCTCAGTGGTAGCACTCTCGCTGCTAAGCCAGAAAGTCGTGGGTTGAAGCCCCACTCCAAAGACTTGACTACATAATCTTGGCTGGCACTTCAGTGCAGCACTGAGGGAGACACCTTAAAAACATCTGCCTTCTCAGCTGCATGTAAAAGATCCCATGGCACTATCTGAACAAGAGCAGGGAGTTCTCCCTAGTGTCCTAGCCACTATTTATCCCTCAACCAACATCACTAAAACAGATTATATGGTCATTTATCTCATTGCTGTTTGAGGGAACTTGCTGTGTGCAAATTGGCTACTGCGTTTGCCTGCATCACAACACTGACTACAATTCAAAAACACTTATTTGGCTTTGAAGCGGGTTGGATCATCCCAAGGATGTGAAATGCGTTATATAAATGCAAGTTCTTTCTTTATATTCCTTTGTGTTTGCAGTGCAGCTGGAAGCAGCACAAATGCTAATGAACTATTATTGTTTGATGTTGGTGTTATTTTTGGAGAATTTTACGCCAGATATTTTTCTCATGTCACACTACTCCTGTGGGTGAGCCCTCGTTCCTTATGAACTGGAGTGTGTCTTTACCTGCCCGATACCTACGTAATTTGTCGTGAGCCCTGAGGTCAACCAGAAAATCCTCATCCCTGTATTTCAGCTAATTGGTTTTATCATGCACCCTCACTTAGTCCTCCTCGACTTTGGTAGATGGTAAAATAAGCACTTTGCTTGACCATGGCTTAAGCGATACACTGTCATACAGATTTATTAAATAAAAAGCAGATAAGTAAACAGTAACAATGAAACACTGTAATTACAGACTTAACTATGCTTCCTTAGAATGATAGAAAATAACAGTCACATCTACTACACTAAACTTAAATGTGCACTGGGCCTGGCACAGGGTCCTTGAATATTAACTACTGCAGCAATTCACTCCTGATCATTTACAGAGTCTCTCCAGCCTGTCTATACTCTCTGATACTTAGAAAGAAAGGAAGAAATACTTGGATTTATATAGCGCCTTTCACGACCAGCAGACGTCCCAAAGCACTTCACAGACAATGAAGTACTTTTTTGAAGTGTAGTCACTGTTGCAATGTAGGAAACATGGCAGCCAATTTGCACACAGCAAGTTCCCACAAACAGCAATAATGACCAGATAATCTGTTTTAATGATGTTGATTGAGAGCTAAATATTGGCTAGGGCACCAGGGATAACTCCCTGCTCTTCTTCAAAAGACTGCCATAGGGTCTTTTATGTCCACCTGAGAGAGCAGGCAGGGCCTTGGTTTAACGTCTCATCCAAAAGACGGCACCTCCGACAGTGCAGCAGTACTGCACTGGAGTGTCAGCCTAGATTTTTGTGCTCAAATCTCTGAACCCACAACCTTCTAACTCAGAGGTGAGGGTGCTACCAACTGAGCCACAGCTGACACACATGGCCTACTCTGTTGGAACAAGATAGGCTGAAATCTATCTCTCTATATATGTATATCTTATTAAAAATCTTGTGTCTGCATTCACTACCTGTCTATTAAATCTGTTGGCACATTTTTGGCACACTACGGCCACAATTTTGCCAGCACTCAGAGGGCGGGTTCGGAGGTGAGTCAACTGTTAAATTTGAAATGATTGACAGTGGGTTGTGAACCCGTCATGATCCCGCCTCCGTGTGAGTTTTCAAAGTGTCGGGTCTGCGATTTCAGAACAAACCCGACACCAAATGACGGGTGAGGGATTTAAAATACTTAACTCCTTGTTAAGTGCTAGTTAACTGTTATTTTGACAGCCTTTTCCTATTTTCGCACATTTTCAACGGGTTTCACGACGTTCAGAGATCACGTCAGGTAAGTATATCAGGAGTACCAACGAGCTGAATAGTTCACAGCTGCAACTGCAGTATAAAAGCTGAACTCTTACATCTGTTCACTTTCAAATGTCAGAGGTTGCTGATTTCAGGATTTGGAAGACACATTTGATCTGTCTTGAGGCTGTAAGTGTGTGGTGTTAATTCTATATGCACTCTCACCTCCTTGGAATAACCTCTCTCTCCATTGACTGAATGCTTATAACATCTCATCCTCAACTGCCATATATAACAGCAGAATGGGAACCATTTATACTTTCTCAACCTGGCCCTCAGAATCTGAAGAGGATCAGCCGCAGCACCAGCAGAACCAGGCACACCAACAACAAGAGCGCCAACCTTCTCCTGAGCCACTTGATGCTGCACAGGGCAGAAGTCATCAGCGCAGGGCTGCACCGTGCCGCAGGAGATACTCCCAACACAGGGTTTACAGGCAGAGGGTGAGCTTCCTCAACATGACTGAGCAGCAGTGCCAAAGGAGGCTGAGACTTTCACAAGAGATAGTCACAGACATTTGCGCAATGCTCGATCAAGACCTGCAGCCCAGAGGAACAGGTGGACATGCCTTACCAGTGGCTGTCAAAGTCACCACTGCTCGCAACTTCTTTGCATCTGGGTCCTTCCAGGGATCAGCAGCAGACATTAGTGGCATCTTGCAGTCGGCTGCCCACATAGGCATGACGTGGGTTACCGATGCCCTCTTTGCCAAGTCCGCCGATTACATCCACTTTTCCATTGATGAGGTAAGTGTTACCGAGCAGGCGCTAGGCTTTGTCAATCTGGCTGGCTTCCCACGGGTGCAGGGTGTCATCAACTGCACACATGTGGCCATCAGGGCACCCCATCAGAACCCAGCAGTATTTGTCAACCGCAAGGGCTTCCACTCCCTTAATGTGCAGCTGGTGTGCAACCATAGGAAGAGCATCATGCATGTGTGCGCCAAGTTCCCTGGCAGCTGCCATGACTCTTACATCCTGCACCAGTCCACTGTCCCTCAGCTCTTCACTCCGCCAAACGAACTTTCCGGCTGGTTCCTTGGAGACCAGGACTATCCCCTGAAGACGTGCCTAATGACGCCGATGAGGAGGCCATCAATCGAGTCTGAGGAGCATTACAATCAAGGCTACATTTCTACCAGAAGTGTCAAAGAGCAAACAATATGGTTGCTCAAAAAGTGCTTCAGATGCCTGGACAGATCTGGTGGAGCCCTACAGTATGCACCAGCAAGGGTCTCGAGAACCATCGTTGTCTGCTGTGCCCTGCACAACATCGCACTGCAGCGAGGATTAGCGCTTATGAGGAACAAGGCGCAGAATGCACAGCCTCTTCAGAGGAGGAGGAGAAGCAGAATGAGGTCCCAGATGTGGAATACCTGGAGGAGGCGGCTGACCCATTGCGACCAGCACGCGGGCACATTGCTGCCCATGATGCCAGGGATGGCCTAATCAATGCCAGATTCACTTACATTTATGTCGCACAGACATTTGGCTGCCACATGCACATGAAGGTTTCCATGACCACACTGCAACATCATAGAGCATCTCTACAATGATCTGTGCATTCCTTGCACTGTCACCACCATTGTTGGACATAAAAGGCGCCCTCACCCTTCACTGTGCCACTTCAAATTGTGACCACACACATAGCAACAAATTCAAATATTCACATAACATTAATTTGTTACAACAGAATAAAAGAACAGAAACTTAACATTGATTTCTAGCAGAACACCCAAGTGAGTACCCCTGTGACTATTTATGTGGCAGCTTTCTCTTACATGTGCTGCTACGTGGTGCTACCTCTGTGGCTTCAGCAGATATAGAAGCAGCCTGCTCACTTCCAGGCTGTGCCTTCTTAGACACCGTCGGCAGTCATCCTTTGGGTTTTGGAGCCTGTGAGGGCCCCGCCAAAGTCTGCTCCTCCTGCGGCTACACAGGAGCAAACTCAGCCATCGCTGCCCAAGGAGGCATCTGGGTCTCTGACCGAGGGGTTAGCAAGGGGATGGCAGTTTGAGCGTTTGGAGAGGAGCCCCCACTTCCATGTCCCCTCCCACCATCATCCCTCTCATGGGCCACCCACACTTCTCTGCTAGAAAGTAGCTGGAGAGCACCTTGCTGCATATCAGTGGGGCCATGAGGACCCGTGTCTGTACTGACTGATGTAAGAAAACTACTAGGCACTTGGTCAGAGTATTAAACAAGGCTTTAATCGACTGTTTCACAACATGGAAGTCTAGTTATCCTTCACTAGTTCCTGTTTACAAAATGTCCCTGAGCAAGCTGGGCCTGTGCCCGAGTATTTATACTCTCCCTGGACAGCGCCACCAGCAGGCCGCCCAGTATATTTCATAAGTCATTTCTACATGAATGGCACGATTTATGTCATTGACATTCCTCATAATAGGGACGTCCATGAACCTCTTGTTCCTCTCTGTGATAGATGCTCATCTATCCTCCATAGATGACCATCTATTTAGAAGTGTTACCATGTTGGTCTGAGTCTGGTGATTTATGTCCTCCATGGAGGTTGCCATCCTTTCCATGGCGGTACCTACATTTGCCATTGCGTGCACCATGGCGTTACTCATATTTGACATGGACTCCTCCATTCTCTGCATACTCGCAGTCACCGTGGTTGCAAACCCAGTCATAGCCTCCTGCACTTGTTCCTGAAGCTCCAGCACTGCTCTCTTTCTGGATGGCCCCTGAGGCTCAGCGTCTACATGCATCTGAGCAGAGCTAGGAGTGTCCTGCGGCCTCTGACAAGGTCTCTCCACTGCTGTCCCTGTCTCCACCATCTGTTCTTGCTCACTCATGAGTTGTGAGACTCCAGGTGACAACACTACTCTATCTTGCATATGACCCGCCGAGGTGTGCGTCTCTGCGCTGGTGCAGGGTGCGCTCATTTCTGCTGATGCTGCTCTCTCAGAGGCTGGAGCATCCTCTGAGGAGTCCTCCTGCTCTTCCTCCTGGACAGTAGGGAGGGGGGCTCTTGATGGTCCTGTGGGAGAGTAAAGACATGAGTTAGACATGTGATATGTAGATTGCAGATGTGCATATGATGAACATTCAATTTCTATTGACATCAGATACCATATGAGTCACTCATGAATGCCAAATAAGATGGATGGGGAATTATTCTGTCACCAGATTTTTCTACTGAGCCCCTCTCTCCGTCCCCCACTTCGAGCTGTTCAACTGTTCCTGCAATGTCGAGAGCAGCCTCCTCAGCATGGGTGAGCTGTGAGAACGATGGTGGTCCTCCTCCTGTTCTCTCTCTCCCTCTTATTGTGGGTTCTCTTTTCCTGCAATGAGGGAAAGAAGTGAAGTTTCAGTGAGAGTGAAGGAATGAGTGTAAAGAAGGGATAGGATAGATGTTTAGAGAGGGACTATGATGGAGTGGGTTCCCATTACCAAATTTCCTCCTTTTGAGTTGTTAGTTGTTGTCATTGCATAACATTGAGGGTGGGTGTGAGGGGAGCATAGTAAGATGGGGAAGTGATTCTGTACATAGGGAGAGAGGGATGGGTGATGGGTGATGGCAATGCAGAGTGATGGGAATGTGATGACAGACACAGCAGAATTAAGGTAAGTGTGCTTTTATACTCACTTTTCCTGAAAGCAGGAGATCATTGAACCTCTTCCTACATCGGACCCAGGTGCGACTGAACACACACCTTGCAGTTACCACTTCGGCTATTTGCAGCCAGGCTGCCTTTGTCTGCTGAGGTGGTTTCCTTCTTCCATTCCCTGGAAATAGTACCTCCCTACGTCCTCTAACTCCCTCCACAAGAACATGGAGGGAGTCATCGTTTAAGCGGGGAGCAGCCTTTGGTCTCTCTGCAGACATCGTTGAAAGCGCCAACACTCAGCAGAAGCAAAAACGAAGTGAGAGCTAATGGAGACATGGCCCCCTTAAATACACCGGCTGCAAACTCATCATCAGAGCAGCTCAACAGACCCGCAGCTTGTGATCAGGGCGGGTAACGTGCACAGCGGGCTTAACTAGCCCAATTAACGGAACATTGTTTCAGCAGACCGGCTGGAGCCGGGAGCAGGACTAGAACCCTCCAAATACCAGTCTCGCCACCAACCCACCTCCACTTGGAAAATCCAGCCCTTTATGTGTGAACTTTTTACAATTATAAGTTCCTATGTCCACACCCATAAAGCCTTTTCCTATGTAAACTCATCACTGTGCAATCTCACCACTGGGTTCCCACAAATCACTCAAAATATTTCCTTAAATATTTTCAACTTCCATTTTTTAATCAGTAACTGAAATTTATAATGTCCAAAATAAGGTTTAAATAAGGAGTTGTGATTGCCTACACCCACCCCCACCCGCCCCCACCGTACACCGCTTCAACCCCTCCTCACGGAACTTACCTGAGGGACGCTGTCAGCGATGCAGGTGGCCCAAAATTGCCATCTTCTGTCGGACGAGCTGCCTGTGGAGGCACGACCACCGCCAGCAGCCCGCCCCAATTATTCAGCTGAGGCCCAAGGACTAATTTCCATCGATCCTTGGGCCTCTTGCTTTGGCTGTGTGCTGCCTCCGCAGCCCAGACTACTTTCTACCCCATAATGTTTGTTCTGATGCTATTGTGTATTAAAACAACCCAGCCCATTTTCTGTGGTGAAGCAGCTTTTTTAACCCCATATATGCAGGGACAGAAAGAAAGAAGTCAACAACATGATATGTCATAGATAAAATGCTTCATTTTTTTTGTAGTGGATTTGGGCCCTTTATACTTTAAACCTTCTTTTTAAATGGATTTTCAAAGGAAAATGGTAATATTATTTCCAGGAAATATGAAAACTATCTCATGGAATGTACATTCTGTGTGGTGTAAATAATGAATAGCATATGGAAATTGATACACCACCCACACAACCTAGAGAATGCAGAAAGTATTTCAGGTTGGAGAGTGGCAGTAATAATTCCCTTATGCAAGCTTGAGTGCTGGGGAATGCTTTGCTTTTGAATAGGGTTTAGGGATACCAGAATGAAATGATGTGTGAAAGAGAGAAGCTTCAGAAGAGTACATGGATGTACTGAGTAAACGTTTAAATTGACATAATTAACTTTAATCAAGTGCAGACTCAGTGTGCCAAGATAATGTCTTGGAGTTGTGGAGTTGTGTAGAGTAATTGGAAAAACTGTCATACTGCTGAGGGAAATGCATGAGGAAACAAAACGTTCCTCAAATACACAGCAGGTCTGTCAGCATCTGAAAAAATAGTCAGGCTAGTATTTCAGCAGAATGGAGAGCCATTTTAATGAACATGAACCTATCTTTTTCTTTCAGGCAGAGATTGGCATGCTGCGTTTCCAGCAGTTACCGTATTCATTTCAGATTTCCAGTATTTGCAGTTTTCACAGATTTCCTTAACCTAATAGATAATTTTTGAAGCTGGGGCTTTGAGAATCTTCCAGGTTCTGCGATGGAACCCAGAGGTTCTGTGAGGTCAGATTTCTGTCCATCTGACACTGACGTATCTTTGGGGCGATTTTAACCCTGCTCGTTCAGCAGAAACTTGGCGGGTGGGAAGTTAAAATCGCTCTGGCTCTTGCCGCCATGATTGCAACATCTGCAATTTGAAGCTTCTGCCCTGAGCAGGGAGAAAGGAGCCAACAGGGTCCTTCTTTATATATGCATGTTGTGGCCCGATGACATCATTGAGACCCGGCTGTAATTTTAACTCAGGCCTGAGCGAAGAATCCACCTGGAGTGAAAGTCAGGGTGTCTCAAGAATTCTATGTTATGTAATTTCTATATTTTCTTAATTTCTTCTCTCCCTAGTATGTTATTTCTATTCCTGTATACTAAAAAAATTCTGCAATGACAGTACTGTTTCCCTTCGGTGGCTGATTCTGGGCTTCAGACTTTATGACAGAGGGTGAATGTGCCAATTCTGAACAAAGGGTCCCCCACACAGAAAACTATTGGCCTAATACCTGTTCCATCAACTCATATAGTTACAGAAAGTACATTTTAAAGATCTATAGTATCAATGCTATTTGAACATTAACAGAAGTATAGTTCTCAATGGGTTAATACTAACTGGTTTATTTTTCTGCTGATACATACCACCTAATACAAACCATAGCCTCGTGACAGCATTATGTAAGTTGTTGTATCTGTAAATATGTAAGTGGATCTTTGTAGGTGGGAATCTCCTGCTGTTACACCTGCTGTGAGTCACATCATAAAACCTGCGACTACTAGTTGATGTACTGCATGCATATTAATTTAAAAAGGGCTAAAATATTGAGTGTGGATTCGTTTAATAGAAGGAAGCTGCAAGGTAGTTACTGAAGCTGAATTAACTGCAATTAGAAAGAAAGAAAGGCTTGCATTTATATAGCACCTTTCACAGCCACCGGATGTCTCAAAGTGCTTTACAGCCAATGACGTTCTTTTGAATTGTAGCCACTGTTGTAATGTGGGGAACGCGGCAGCCAATTTGCGTTTAGCAAGCTCCCACAAACAGCAATGTGATAATGACCAGATAATCTGTTTCTGTTATGTTGATTGAGGGATAAATATTGGCCAGGACACTAGGGATAACTCCCCTGCTCTTCTTCGAAATAGTGCCATGGGATCTTTTACGTCCACCTGAGAGAGCAGACGGGGCCTCAGTTTAATGTCTCATCCTTTCTCCCTCTTGTACTTATCTAGCTTCCCTTTAAAGGCCTCTATGCTATTCGCCTCAACTACTCCATGTGGTAGCAAGTTCCACATTCTAACCCCACTCTGGGTAAAGAAGTTTCCCCTGAATTCTTTATTGGATTTATTAGTGATTATCTTATATTTATGCCCCCTAGATTTGGAATGTAATAATATAATTGATTACTTATAAAAGTGTGAATCATTGATACTTGATGTATAGTTGATATTAGTGAGTCATTGGTTTTCATATAATTACATGGATTTCTAAGAAATATTGAGAAGCATTTTGGAAATACTAATTAATTTTCATCACAATGGATGGTCTGGTAGAATTAGTAAAGCTTCTAACATTGTTTTTTCTTATTTTGCTTTCTCTTTCACTTCAGTTTTTTGGTAGTTATATCCAGTGAATTTGCAATCTGACATTTCAACTATAATATCAAGAGATTCTTCACTGAAGTACTGAGTAACAACAAAGAATGCTGGATATACTCAGCAGGTCAGGCAGCATCAGTGGAAAGAGAAACAGAGTTAACGTTTCAGGCTGATGACGTTTCGTCAGAACTGGAAAAAGAAATAACAGGTTTTAAGCAAGTGCAAAGGCTGGGAAAGGCGGGCGGGGAGGAAAGAACAAAAGGGAAGGTCCGTGGTAGGGTTGAAGGCAGGAGAGATTAAAAGACAAAAGGGATGATGGTGCGAGGCAAAAGGAGACAAGTTAAGAAACAAAAGATGGGTCTAGAGGAGGTGTAAATGGGAATAGCAGAATCATCAACAGCTACCATCCAAAAAAATGGGGGCAGAGGTTATGATCTGAAATTGTTGAACTCGACGTTGAGTCTGGAAGACTGTAAAATGCCTAGTCGAAAGATGAGGTACTGTTTCTTGAGCCACTGGGCTTGTAGTAAATATTAATCAACCGCCTATCCCCAGAAATGGAGATTGAGCAGTCGGGGAAGAGAAGGGAAGAGTCACAAATGATAGCCTCCAGCCTATTATTAGTATATGCTAAAGTGCCACTGTCATGAATCATCTAAGAATATGCTAATAACTTTGCATCTACTCATACATCTGAAGCCTACATTCTAATCACTCTACACTTCCATCCCTCACTAGGGCGGCCTGAGGGTGCTCCACTTAGAAACATAGAAGATAGGAGCAGGAGTAGGCCATTCGGCCCCTCGAGCCTGTTCCGCCATTTAATGAGATCATGGCTGATCATCCAAATTCAGTACCCTGTCCCTGCTTTCTCCCCATATCCCTTGATCCCTTTAGCCTTAAGAAATATATCTAACTCCTTCTTGAATATATTTAATGAATTGGCCTCAACTGCCTTCTGTGGTAGAGAATTCCACAGGTTCACCACTCTCTGGGTGAAGAAATTCCTCCTCATCTCTGTCCTAAATGGCTTACCCCTTATCCTTAGACTGTGACCCCTGGTTCTGGACTCTCCGGCCATCGGGAACATCCTTCCTGCATCTAGTCTGTCTAGTCCTGTTAGAATTTTATAGGTTTCAATGAGATCCCCACTCATTCTTCTAAACTCCAGCCCAATCGACCCAATCTCTTCTCATACGTCATTCCTGCCATCCCAGGTATCAGTCTGGTGAATCTTCACTGCATTCCCTCCATGGCAAGAACATCCTTCCTCAGATAAGGCAACCAAAACTGCACACAATACTCAAGATGTGGTCTCACCAAGGCCCTGTACAACTGTAGCAAGACATCCTTGCTCCTGTACTCGAATCCTCTCGCTATGAAGGCCAACATACCATTTGCCTTCTTAACCGCCTGCTGCACCTGCATGCTTACCTTCAGCGACTGGTGCACAAGGACACCCAGGTCTCATTGCACTTCCCCTTTTCCCAATCTATTGCTGTTCAGATAATAATCTGTCTTCCTGGTTTTGCCACCCAAGTGGATAACCTTGCATTTATCGACATTGGGCAGATGCATGGCAGATGCAATATAATCACCCAACCTGTCCAAATCATACTGGAGTTTCTCTGCATCCTCCTCACAGCACACACGCCCACGCAGCTTTGTGTCATTTGCAAACTTGGAGATATTACATCTAGTTCCCTTGTCTAGATCATTAATATATATTGTGAATAGCTGGGGTCCTAGCACCGATCCCTGCGGTACCCCATTAGTCTCAGCCTGCCACTCGGAAAAAGATCCATTTATTCCAACTCTTTGCTTCCTGTCTGCCAACCAGTTCTCTATCCAAGTCAGTACCTTACCCCCAATCCCATGTGCTTTAACTTCACACGCCAATTTCTTATGCGGGACCTTATCGAAAGCCTTCTGAAAGTCCAAATACACCACATCTACTGGTTCTCCCTTATCTATTCTACCAGTTACATCCTCAAAAAATTCCAGTAGATTCGTCAAGCATGATTTACCTTTTGTAAATCCATGTTGATTTTGTCCGATCCTGTCACTGTTTTCCAAGTGCTCTGCTATTACATCTTTTTCCCCACTACCGATGTCAGGCTTACCGGTCTATAATTCCCTGTTTTCTCTCTACCACCTTTTTTAAATAGTGGGGTTACATTAGCTACCTTCCAATCCATGGAAACTGTTCCAGAGTCTATAGAATTTTGGAAGATGACCAGCAATGCATCTACTATTTCTAGGGCCACTTCCTTAAGTACCCTAGGATGTAGATTATCAGGCCCTGGGGATTTATCGGCCTTCAATCCCATTAATTTCCCTAACACCATTTCCCTACAAATACTGATTTCATTCAATTCCTCCCTCTCATTAGACCCTATGTTCCCCGACATCTCTGGGAGGTTATTTGTGTCCTCCTTTGTGAAGACAGCCAGTACACTTTACACCCAATCTCAGCCTATTACCATCTCGTCTAGCTTCTAACACCTTTTATTGTCTCTTTTTTACTTCTTTTGTTTCTTTTATTCTTTTGTCAGATCGCAGCCCTGCCTCCGATCTATCTTTTCTTTCCAGTTTTGAAGAAGGGTTCGACCCGAAACGTCAACTCAAATTTCTGTCCACGGATGTTGCCTGACCTGCTGAGTTTTTCCAGCATTTTCTGTTGTTATTATGTATTTAATTGGTCTGCCATTCCTTTGTTCCCCATTATAAATTCCCCTGATTCTGACTGCAGGGGACCTACGCTTGACTTCACCAATCCTTTTCTCTTCACATATCTATAGAAGCTTTTACAGTTTTTATGTTCCCTGAAAGCTTACTCTCATATTCTATTTTCCCCCTCTTAATTAATCCCTTTGTCCTCCTTTGCTGAATCTGCTCCCAATTCTCAGGTTTGCTGCTTTTTCTGGCCAATTTATATGTCCTCTCCTTCGATCTTATGCTATCCCTAATTTCCCTTGTTAGCCATGGTTGAGTCACCTTTTTTGATTTATTTTTATGCCAAACAGGGATGAACAAATTCTGTAGTTCATCCATGTGATAATAATAATAATAATCAACTTTATTGTCATTGTTAGTGCACAAGTGCAGTACAACGAAATGTAGGCTTGCGGCTCCCGAGAGTGTACATTTAGATTAAGACATTTAAACATTCAACATTCATTTGGCTTGTAATACATTAACATAAACATAATAAAGTGCATTGGCAGATGTGCAGGCTTTAGAGTTTATTTGTGGAGTTCAGTAGGATGACAGCCCTGGGAAAGAAGCTGTTCCTAAATCTGGTCGTTCGGGTGCGAATGCATCTGCAGCATCTCCCAGATGGCAGGGGGGCGAACAGACTGTGGCTGGGGTGGGTAGGGTCTTTGATGATGGTCAGTGACCTCCGTAAACAGCGTTTCTGGTAGATGTTCTCTATGGTCGGTAGCCGGGTGCCGGTAATGCGTTGGGCAGTTTTGACTACCCGCTGCAGGGCTTTCCGGTCATAGGAGCTACAGCTGCCATACCATACTGTGATACAGTTCGTCAGGATGCTCTCTATTGTGCAGCGGTAAAAGTTAGAGAGGATCAGGGGTGACAGGTTACATCCCTTCAGCCTCCTTAGGAAATATAGGCGCTGCTGGGTCTTCTTCACCAAAGAGGAGGTATTGAGGGACCAGGAGAGGTCTTCCGTGATGTGGACTCCGAGGAACTTAAAGCAGCCCACCCTTTCCACCACAGCCCATGGATGTGGATGGGGGTGTGACTTCCGCCTTTAGACTTCCTGAAGTCCACAATGATTTCCTTGGTTTTCTTGATGTTAAGGGCCAGGTTGTTATCGGCGCACCACTTCACGAGATGCTGGACCTCCTCCCTGTAGGCTGACTCATCGTTGTTGGTGATCTGGCCTACCACCGTGGTATCATCCGCAAACTTGATGATGGTGTTGGAACCATGAACAGCCGCACAGTCGTGGGTGAAGAGGGAGTAGAGGAGGGGGCTCAGCACACATCCTTGTGGGGCCCCCGTGTTCAGGGTCAGCGGGGGGGAGGTGTGGTTACCTAATTTGACAGACTGGGGTCTGTTTGTTAGGAAGTCCAGGGTCCAGTTGCAAAGGGAAGTGTTCAGGCCAAGAGTGTGGAGTTTGGTGGCCAGCTTGTTGGGGATGATAGTGTTGAATGCTGAGCTGTAGTCTATGAACAGCATTCTGATATAGGTCTCTTTACCGTCTAAGTGATTCAATGCAGACTGTAGAGCAGTTGTGATTGCATCCTCCGTTGATCTGTTTGCACGATAGGCAAACTGGTGTTGGTCAAGAGAGGCAGGAACACTGGCTTTGATGTGAGCCAGGACCAGTCTCTCGAAACACTTCATTATGATGGGTGTGAGTGCGACAGGTCGATAGTCGTTCAGACACGTCACTGCCGTTTGCTTTGGCACAGGAATAATGGTAGTGGTCTTGAGGCATGTAGGGACTACTGCCTGGGCCTTTAAATGTTTGTCATTGCCTATCCACCATCAACCCTTTAAGTAACGCTCCCCAATCCATCCTAGCCAACTCGTGCCTCATACCATCATAGTTTCCTTCATTTAAATTCAGGACCCTAGTCTCTGAGTCAACTACTTCACTCTCCATCTTAATGAAGAATTCTATCATATTATGATCACTCCTCCCCAAGGGGCCTCGCACAACAAGATTGCTAATTAATCCTTTCTCATTACATAATACCCAGTTCTTCTTTGAACAGAGGCTCAACCAGTTCCCATCCACCGCCTCCCTCCTCTGCCTGGCTGAACTTGTCTCATATTGAACAACTTTTTTGACCCCACTCACTTCCTCCAAATCAAAGGTGTTGCTATGGGAAATTGCAACATCATCCATTTTGTCTTTTAATCTCTCCTGTCTTCCACTCTATTACGGACCTGTTTGACTAATCTAATTGAATTTTTTGATGAAATAACAGAGAGGATGGATGAAGAGAATGTAATGGATGTTGTCTACATGGATTTTCGGAAGGCGTTTGACAAAGTACCACATAGAAGGCTGGTTAACAAAATTGAGGCTCATGGAGTAGGTGGGTCAGTGGCAGCTTGGATAAGGAATTGGCTTAAGGACAGAAAACAGCGAGTTGTGGTAAATGGCTGTTTTTCAGACTGGAGGATGATAAACAGTGGTGTTCCCCAAGGGTCAGTACTGGGGCCACTGCTTTTTTTGATATATATAAATGACCTGAATATTGGAATACAGAGTAGAATTTCTAAATTTGCCGATGACACCAAACTTGGGGGTGTGGCAAACAGTGAGGATGATACCAATCGAGTACAACAGGACATAGAAAGGCTAGCAGAATGGGCAGACAAGTGGCAGATGGAATTTAATACAGAGAAGTGTGAGGTGATGCATTTTGGCAGAAGGAACAGGGAGAGGCAACATACACTTAATGGCACAGTTTTACAGAGAGTGCAGGGACAGAGGGACCTGGGAGTTAATGTGCATAGGTCCCTGAAGGTGGCAGGACATATTGAGAGAGTGGTTAACAAAGCATATTGGGTCTTGGACTTCATAAATAGAGGTATTGAGTACAAAAGTAGAGAAGTTATGCTGAACCTTTATAAAGCACTGGTTAGGCCACAACTGGAGTATTGTGTCCAGTTCTGGTCACCACACTTTAGGAAGGATGTGAAGGCCCTTGAGCGGGTGCAGAGGAGATTTACCAGAAAGGTTCTGGGGATGGGGGATCTTAGCTACAAGAACAGGTTGGAGAAGCTGGATTTGTTTTCATTAGAGCAAAGGAGGTTGAGGGGTGATTTGATAGAGGTGTACAAGATTATGATGGGTTTGGATAGGCTAGACGGGGAAAGGCTGTTCCCACTAGTTGATAGTACAAGGACTAGTGGAAAAAGGTTTAAGCTTTTGGGCAAGAGATACAGGGGGGAATGTGAGGAAATACTTTTTTACGCAGCGAGTGGTGAGGACCTGGAACTCGCTGCCGACGGAAGTGGTGGAAGCAGAGACATTCAATGTTTTCAAGGGGAGACTGGATAGGCACTTGAGGGAAATAAACTTGCAGGGCTACGGGGATCGAGCGGAGGAATGGGACTGACTGGATTGCACTACAGCGAGCCATCATGGACTCGATGGGCCGAATGGCCTGCTTCTGTGCTGTTATGACTCTATGACTATGACCTTCCCTTTTGTTCTTTCCTCCCTTCCCCCTTTCCCTACCTCTGCACTTGCTTAAAACCTGTTATATCTCTAACTTTTTCCAGTTTTGATAAAAGTTCATCAACCTGAAACGTTAACTCTGTTTCTCTCTCCACAGATGCTGCCTGACCTGCTGAGTGTTTCCAGCATTTTCTGTTTTTATTTCAGATTTCCAGCATCCACAGTATTTTGTTTTTGTACTGAGTAACAACAATGCACAAACATCTGATTTATCTAAAATGTCAACTCACTTGAACTTTGGTGCTTTAATCAACAAAATCTTACATGTAAATGTTTGGCCACTCAGTTTAGATTTGATAATTTAGCAGTGTATAAATCCTAACCTTCATGTTCCTGCTATGTTATGACTCCTCCTGATAGTGCATTAGATAAAGACACCACCCAGTATGGCACTAAGCTATACAGAACGCGAAGGCTCTAGGTTTGATTTGTGGACTGTGCTGAGTTAGTTAATCTCAGCTAAGCCACTAGTACAGATGCTAATTTTGGCCTCAGCAGTCCTTGGCTAGAGGAGAGAAAATCCAACTAGTGTTCTGATCCAGGTTGAGATCTAATTGCTCCAGCCGAAAATTAGTATGTGTGGGATGTCAGGTGAGAATAGGCTCTGGCTTGGCTGAGATATCCCCTGTATTAAATAGCTTGCTGACCCGAAATGTCCCAGTTCACTCATAAATAATAGTTACTTCATGAGAGGAAGGGAGCGATGGAAAATAAGAACTTCTGGAATTATCAGACATTGAGATTTAAGCCACTTGATTCAGAGCTTATAGCACATTGACAGTTCTTTTACAAACCCTGATGTTAAACTCATTATGTTGTGTTCTTCTTCTTTTTAATTGGATATAAATACCATTCAGCATGTTTACAAGCTTGCTAGGAAACTCAGTAATATATTTTGCCAGAGGAATATGGGGCTAAAAATTCGGTGGCGTCGCGTTTGGGGCGCCAAGCTCGCCTGGGCGCCGGAAGTCCCGCCCCGGAAGGAGCCGGGAGCACCAGCGTGATATTCAGTTTGAGCGCCCCAAGAGGGACGCGCGGCGCTGCTCGAGGCGCCCCGCGTCCCTCTTGGGGCGCTGAAACTGAATATCGCAGCGCAACGTGCCGCAGCACCACACGCTGCGGCACGGCGCACTGCGGTACTGCAGGCCTTCCTCCCCTTCTTAAAGGGGAGGGGCCTGCACCAGCGCGATCACCGATCGCGAGTGCCGGCAAAAGAGCCCGGCACCGAGGAGAAGTGCCGGGCTCTCGGGACACAGCCGGCGCTGCCTGCGGGGGGGGGGGGGGGTTAGGAGGCCGGGGAGGGTGGCACGAGGGGGCGCTGGCAGGTGGCCACTGAAAAAAATGGCCGCCCCGCACCTCCCCTTTAATTAGCGCCACTACCACCACAGGTAGGCCCCCTGAACCGGTCACGATTTGCGACCGGCGCTACGGGGGGGCGCGACCCAATATCGCGTTCGGGGCAGTAGTGGGGCGCTGTGCACACCGATGACGTCATCAGTGGCGGCGCAGCGCTACAGGCTAACGCCGCCATTAGCGCCCCGCTAAATTTCACGGGAGGCATGGCCAGTGGCGCTAAAGCCACTGAGTGCCCTCTTTAGGCACTAACTGGTGGCGCAGCCCACCGAATTTCTAGGCCATGATCTTTGGTGACTTAAATATGAAAGCCAGCATGTTTCAAGACTTGCCTTCTTAACTTAAATTTAATTTATTGTACCTATTATGATCTACATTGCAACATGACAAGAATATTGCCAATAGTAGATGAGGAAAATTACTTTTATTCAGGATTTTGATTCCATCAGAAGATAGCCCAGCACTTACTATCATGTTTGGCATTCTTCTCCACTTTACCAAAAACATATTGGCCTGGATGTTGGGGTAGTAATAACGGTGAGGCTATAAGCGCTCACCGTTATTATGGAATAAATTAGATAGCAACTTCCAGAGTCTGCACATGCGCAGTTAAACGCGTAAATCTGGAAGTTGCTCTCCGATTTGCTCTGCTCCTCCACAAGCTGCGCTACATCAATACCTTGTCGATAGACTCAGCATTGAAATTCATGTATGGGCATGAGGTTGCAGTACTTAGCCACTAGATACCCACTAAACACTGCAGAAAAAGTTAGGGCTGGTGCATTCAGGTGTAAGCAAATTTTTAATGGTGTTATAAATTTTAATTACTGCCAAGCACCTCTCTGGCCCTGAAAATGTAATTTTACAAGTGTGGAGCCTCATTTCTTCAGAATATAATTATGTTAGAGATTTTTTTTAAATTAAAAATGAATATAATTTTACTTTTACTTTCTGTCTCTTTTATCTATCTCTCTTGATCCCTACCTTCTTTCCCTCTTTCGCTTTCTTTACATGATTTTACAGTGAATTAAATATTCTAATTTATACGCTGTAGGTCTCAGTGAGGATTCTTCAATTTGATTGGTTGAAGAGCCACACTGTTGCTTGCTCTGCACACATATGCCACAGATTCCCCCGTAGGGGGCACCACGCTGAAAATAATCTCTCGGAACCATAAATTGTTGCTCCAAAGCCCACAATAAGTCTGTGGGCAGCTATAAGCTGCTGACTGCAAAATCAATAAAGGATGCAGGACAAAATGCTTTTCCACTCATTGGGCCTGTTCCTTCTGATAGTCCATGTGCAATTTACATCATCATGGATCCTATCCAACTTATTTAGTTCTCTGAGAGAGGTGACTAATCAAAGGTAAAATTCCAAAACTCTGACATTTATTTCTCAATTCTGAAAGGGAGTTGTGTCAAGATATCAAATTAACATTACAATTGTGGAATTGCACATGACCACTTATATATGTTCCCATGGTCCCACCAAGACCAGAACCTTAGTGTTTCAATGAATATCATCATCTAATATTATATCATAATATTCTGCAATGTATATCAATCATCTATGCCTATACTTACCCTCATAACCAATTCCTTTCTTAATCAAATATTTGTCCAGCCATAATTTATTCTCTTTATTCATATTGAAAAGCACATACAATCAATACATTACACAGTGCATTGAGATTATATAATACACAGCAGACAACATATAAAGGAATTCTTAAGTAAAACAACAAATGTATGCTGTGAGGCTGAATATTACAAACATCAACTTTGCTTCTCAAACCTAGAAGAAATGTAACGGTGTATTTCTATTCTCCCTCTGAGGTGATTTTTTGGTAGTCATTTCCATTTTCTGCACTGCATCCAATTCACAATATCAAGTAATAAATTTTGAAAGGGCGATTCCTCTGGTAAGTTATTGTCACATGTTTAGCTTTAATGTTCAGTATAACCATTCTTTCAGTTTCTTCTTCTTCTTCTTAGGCAGTCCCTCGGAACCGAGGATGACTTGCTTCCACATTAAAAATGAGTTTGCAGGTGACTGATGAGCCCAATGCGGGACCTACAGTCTC
Organism: Somniosus microcephalus; assembly: GCF_052327205.1. NCBI lineage: Eukaryota > Metazoa > Chordata > Chondrichthyes > Squaliformes > Somniosidae > Somniosus > Somniosus microcephalus. Next base: position 31,977,122 of record NC_141004.1, read on the forward strand.
TGTCACAGGTGGAGCAGACGGTGGTTGAAGGGGCGGGTGGGTGGGGTGCTTGGGTTGACGTGCGCTCCTTGCGCTACCTGCGCTTGGCTTCCGCTTGCTCCCGGCGAGGAGACTCGAGGTGTTCGGCGCCTTCCCGGATGCTTCTCCTCCACTTTGTGCGGCCTTGGGCCAGGGATTCCCAGGTGTCGGTGGGGATGTTACACTTTTTCAAGGAGGCTTTGAGGGTGTCCTTGAAGCGTTTCCTCTGCCCACCTGGGGCTCTCTTGCTGTGCCGGAGCTCCAAATAGAGCGCTTGTTTTGGGAGTCTCGTATCGGGCATGCGGACAATGTGACCCGTCCATTGGAGCTGATTGAGCGTGGTCAGAGCTGATTGAGCGTGGTCAGAGCTTCGATGCTGGGGATGTTGGCCTGAGCAAGAACACTGACGTTGGTGCGCCTATCCTGCTAATGGATTTGCAGGATCTTGCGGAGGCAGCGTTGGTGGTACCACTCCAGTGCTTTGAGGTGCCTGCTGCACATGGTCCATGTCTCTGAGGCATACAGCAGGGCAGCTATCATTGCTGCCCTGTAGACCATGAGCTTAGTGCCGGGGTTGAGGTCCTGGTCTTCAAACACTCTCTTCCTCAGGTGACCGAAGGCTGCACTGGCACACTGAAGGTGGTGTTGGACTTCGTCGTCGACGTCTGCCCTTGTTGACAGTAGGCTCCCGAGGTATGGAAAGTGGTCCACGTTGTCCAAGGCCTTGTCGTGGATTTTGATAATCGGGGGACAGCACTGTGTGGCAGGGGCAGGTTGGTAGAGGACCTTTGTCTTACGGATGTTTAGTTTAAGGCCCATGCTCTCGTATGCTTCAGTGAAGGTATTTAGGATGGTTTGGAGTTCGACCTCTGAGTGAGCGCAGACGCAAGCATCGTCTGCATACTGTAATTCGACGACAGAGGATGGGACAACCTTGGATCTGGACTGGAGGCGACGGAGGTTGAACAGTTTCCCGTTTGTTCTGTAAATTAGCTCCACTCCAGTGGGGAGCTTACTGAGGGTGAGATGGAGCATTGCAGCAAGGAAGATTGAGAAGAGCGTTGGTGCGATGACACAGTTCAAATTCAGCTGCCCTCAAAAGTTTGTAACTATCCTCCGCCTGCTTCATGACGACATGCAAGCCGTGATCCTGACCAACGGTTCCACCACAAACCCAATTCACGTACGAACCGGGGTCAAGCAAGGCTGTGTCATCGCAGCAACGCTCTTCTCTTTCAGTTTAGAAGGAATGCAAGAAACACAATTTATTAATGGGGAGTAAAGTAATTAATAATACAAACAAGTGATCCACTAAGGTTAATTTCCATTCTACAGTATATATTAATCTACAAACAATTTGTTACACACAGCTGGGAAGATGTATTAAAGAAAAAGAAACAACTCACATTTATATAGCACCTTTCATGACCTCAGGATGTCTCAAAGTGCTTCACAGCCAAGGAAGTACTTTTTGAAATGTAGCCACTGTTGTAACATAGGGAAAGATGGCAGCTAATTTGTTCACACTAACAGGATAATGGCCCAGTTAATCTGTTAAATTGATGTTGGTTGAGGTATAAATGTTGGCTAGGACACCAGGAGGACAGACAGTGTCATGTACTCTTTTACACCCAGATGAGAGGGCAGGTGGAGTCAATGGAAAGATAATTCGGGCAGCGGACCTAATATAGCCAAAAGTTAAAATTACCTCCCCCATGGGCAACGGCACAAGAGATTTTAAAAAAACAGATGAGGGAGATCATTTGGCCTATCTAGCTCACCCTTCCATAGAAATTACAATCCTCCCATAACAATATCTAACTGCATATTGAGTGACTCCAGAGCCTTTGGTTCCACCACCCTATTCAAGGTATTAATCACATTTTGTGTGAAGAAGTGCTCCCTGATATTAGTCTTGAATTAGCCTCTTACCAGTTAAAACCTATGTTCCCTGCTCCTGCAGTCATGGTTTAACTTGAAATAGTGATCAGGATTAACCTTTTCTATTTCGTCTATCCCTCTATAAAGTCTACCCTCATGCCCTTCTTTTCAAGGCTGAAAAGGATTTTTTTCCTAATCTTTCTTCATAATTCAGTCATCTGATACTAAGGATCAACCTTGTTGTCCTTTTGTGCAATGCTCTCTGGGTTTGGATATTTCCCTTGTGCCTCAGTGACTAGAACTGAATACAGTATTCAAGGTTCAGCCTGACCAGATCATTATACAGCTTCAACATGGTAACAACAGACCTAAAGTCTATTGATCCATGCCTTTGTCAGTTCCGGACAAGACTATTCCAATGCTCTCCTTTGGCAGGCCTACCATCATCAAACCCCCTTAAACTTCAGGCCATGCAAAACTCTGCTGCCTGTCTCTGGTCGCGCCCCAAGTCCCACCCACCCATCATCCCTGTGCTCGCTGACCTACAATGACTTTTGGTTCCCCAAAGTCTCAAATTTAAAATTCTCACTCTCGTATTTACAACCCCTTATGGCTTTGCCCCGCCTAATCTCTGTAACCTCCCCCAGCCCCACAGTCTTCGAAGAACTCGGCATTCCTCTGACTCTAGCCTCTTGTGAATCCCACACACCCTTCACTCCACCATTGGTGGCCATGTCTTCAGGCTCCTTAGCTCTACAAACTCTCCACCTCCCTCTCCTTTTTAGACCCTCCTTAAAACCCACCTCTTTGACCAAACTTATAGTCACCTCTCTAAATATCTCCTTCTTTGGCTTGTGTCCATTTTTGTCTGATTCACTTTCTGTGAAGTGTCTTGGGATGTTTTTCTACATTAAAGGCGTTATACAAATGCAGGTTGTTGTTACTGATGATAATTTGGCAGTAATTTCAGAATTTCAACAGCATTGCGCCCAGTTTTCCAACTGTTTTTTCTCCTCTTAACTTCCTACTTGCCTCTCAGATATTCCTTAGCCTGCAGAAATTTACGAAGCAGTATATACTGTAAGACTTTTGAGTGAAATCTTGGAAAATGCAATTGATTTGAAGGAAGATTTTTTTTACAAACAAATGGATTTGTAAAGATGTCTGATAAAGATGTTCTAAAAAAATATATATCAGAACAAAATCCTCGATCAGAGGGAGCTGTGTCCCATTGTGATGTGTTCAGCTCAATCTGATCGCTTCTAACAATCAGAATGTACAGTTTAGCAACAGTTTAAGTCTAAGCAGAACATTCTGTCACTATAGTACCAGCAGTTGTTTAGTTTTACATTTGTGCTTGTTTGGAATTGAAATAGAATTTCAAAAGCGATCAGTTTAGATTCAGTGCCTAGAATGCGAATTATTTAAAGTACAGAATGTCGAATTCTTATTTTCAGGATTCAAAGCATTCACTTGTCATTTCTCTCTTGTCTGCACCTGCAGCACAATGTTGGAATGATGTAATGTAACAATGTTTTACGCCGGAGTGAGGCGTTGCAAGCTGATTTGGAAAATGAAACACAACTTTGCCGCATGTATTGGATGATATGGCTCCAGCCCGGGGCAGGCGGTCGGCCTGAGCAGCTTCGTCCCTCGGCCTTGAGAAGGTGGCGCACCTGCCTCTGCTGCTCTTGTGCGTGGCTCGTCCGCCGTCGGGAGGGAGGGGGTTCGGCCATTTCCGTGAGTTTCCGCGAACTGACGAAAAGACACGAGCCGGCGACATCACTTCATTCCCATTGTGTCCGAGCCAGAAGCAGAGAGTGGCAACAAGCAGGAAGGAGAGCGAGGGAGAGAGAGAGAGTCTGCCATCACCCAGCGTCTCTGCATTTAACACCATTGCCCACTGTATTTATCTCCCAATCTGACTGGCCATGAATGGGAACACCTCGTCCTCTCGCTGCTTCTTTTGTGTATTGCTTCTCGTAACAGGCTTTCTACTGTTGCCTCAGCACATAAGCGTGTTGGGATTTCCAAGAGAGAGTCTTCCAATTTGCAAAGAGGTAAGGTGCCTTTCGCTATTGTATTCTAGATATTCCACAGCCTTCGTAACGGTGCATCTATGACTCAAAATAAAAAAAATAATTTGTAGAACTTCCAGTATTTATTATTTTAAATTATTCTGTAAATTGGTATCAAGTTGTAAAGACAGGTGATTTGTGGCGACGCACAGTTCTGGTACTATATTAGTAACACGTTGATTTTTAATGATTTTTTGCCTTAAATTTCATCGTGGTTTTCTTTTGTGGTCAGTTATTTAAATAAGATATTTTACTTATTTTGTACCAGAGATCGTGTAATGCGAAGATATTTTTGTCCACATGAAAGATTTAATTTTGATTTGGCAACTGTTACACGAAACACTAAGGACCTGTAATAATTACTGCGGAGTTTCAGTGCTGTGAGCTGCAAATGCTATTCTCCACATACACTGATGATCGCAGGGTCGTGTTTAAGCAAGGTGTGAAGTATTTTCCATTATTGTTTCTTAGTTGAAAGCCACAGTACTCAGGAGTGTTTCTTCCAAAAAAAAGTTAAGTTCTTTTGATTCCTTCGAGTTACACCCCAGTCTGTCCACATGACTTCTCTGCCAGACTGCAATTTGTGAAAAAATCTGTTAGTGTGCGATCGACGTCGCCCTCTTAAGGGTTAAATGAAGGTTCCTGTTGGCACCTGTTAAAGTCCGTGTGTGTCAAAGTCACAAAGTTCGGGCGCAGTACAGGATTGATGTAAACCACCAGGTTTACTGTGGCAAGTCAAGCTACATTAGTAGAACTGTAGACATTGCTGTATAAACAAGACAAAATCATAAACCTGTAAAAAAAATGTTTCAGAAGTTATTTTTCCAAAATGGAAAACAAATCCCTTGTCGTACTTAATATAGCACAGTGTAGCAAAGCGGTGTAAAATAAGAAATGTGAGATTATGAACTGTGACACTTCAATGATCAAGGAATAATAGCCTTTCCTTAAGGACGATCGCTTATAATATTTGTTGATAATTTCTGACTCAACCTATTTGGATGCTTTTCGATCAAATATTTCCTCTACCTTTTTAATGTTGAATATATGCTATTGGAGCACACTTCTTCATTTTAGTGCAAACTAAAAAGTGTGTCTTTAATCCCCCCAAAAATAAAAACTCTGACAAAAAATATCACAAACTTTGCCACAGACCCCCAAAAAAGTAACAGAAAAAAGTCTTGAAGTGTTTGACAACCTTCCAGGTTGCTATGCATATTAAGCAACAGGTGCGCCAGTGCGTTTCTCTGTTGAGGCAGTGATGCAGGAGACTGAGCTGTTGTTAAATCTATTTATCATCATTTTCAAATCTGATCTTAGTTTCTGGGAAAACCTATGAATGTCAAAAAAGGCAACACGGGGCAACAAAGGCACGTAAATGTTTAACTCTAGGTTATGGCGACATTTATTTGATAGAAAAGCGTCAATGGAGTCACAGTTTTTGGCAGGTTTCTCCCTCCGCCCCGCCATTCACATCATGGGGAGAGGGAAAACCTTTGATGTAATGGCGTAGGACAATGGCCCAGTAATTCGGGTCCAAATGCGTGAGTACGGTCTGGGTACTCACGCATCTGGCCGGATGAAATGCCGGCGTTGAGGAAACACCGTGCATGCGGAGAACGCCGGCATTTCCGGTCCTCTGAACGAAGGGGTTCAGAGGCACAGCGCGTGCGACTGCACAGGCAGCGCGTGCGCAGTGAACTTCGTCGATTTCATTCATGGATTCAGTGAGGGTAAGTCCTTACAAGTTACACTTGAAAAAAGCATGTGTAAAGTTGCTCCAAGGCTGCGGAGGAAGATATATTTTATCGTGGAGCTTCTGAAAGGCAATATTTTTGTTTGGGAAAGGGAGGAAAATTATTTTAAGAAATGCTGAGGTTAGTTTTAAAGTTTAAATTTTTTTTTTTTAAAGGGTTTTCAGTACGGTAGGTAGAAGGAGCAATTGTGGCTGTGTGAATTGAATGTGAGAATGAGTGTTCTAAAATGAGTAATGTAACATTTCCAACACTTTTAAGAAAGAAACTTTTCATCAGTAATAAGTAATTATGTATGTATGTCCGCATATATTCCTTTACGTATATGTATGTATGTTTTATATTCCTTTACTTATGTGTATGAATATGTTTTTAATTATGATTTTCCAATAAGTTACTTTCTCTGAAAGTCATAATTAAATACATACATTCATACACATAAGTAAAGGAATATATACATACACGCAAAGGAATATATACAGACATACATACATAATTACTTAAAAGAATATATTACTGATGAAAAGTTTCTTTCTTAAAAATGTTGGAGTCATTTTCACATTTAATAAACACAGCAAATTCAATTCACATAGCCACAATTGATCCTTCTACCTACAGTACTGAAAACCCGTTTTAAAAAACAAAAATAAACTTTAAAACTTACCTCAGCATTTCTTAAAATAACTTTCATCCCTTTCCCAAACAACCGCAGCCTCTGGAGCAACTGTACTCATGCTTTTTTCATGTGTAAGTTGTAAGGACTTGACCTCACTGAAAGCATGAATGAAAGCGGCGAATTTTACTGCGCACCCGCTGCCTGTACAGTCGCACGCGTTCTGCCTCTGAACCCCTTCGTTCAAAGGACAGGAAATGCTGGTTTTCCCCGCATGCGCTGTGCATGCTGAAAACCGGCATTTCCTCCGGACAGACGCGTAAGTACCCCGACCGTACTCGCGCGTTTGGAAGGGAATTACTGGGCCAACATTTTACATGTCAATAAAATGAAAAATTTAACAATTGCACGATTTGCCCCCTCGCATCTGCGACTGAGGGTCCAAGGAGGTGCATTGCGCAACAGGTCATCGTCGTACGTATCCTCACACTGTTCCCTTTCGGGAACTGTATGAAGTGGTGGAAGGATTTCTGGCCACGTTAACACTCCTTCCGTGACCATAACCATCTTCATACCAGCCATTAGGGTGGTTAGTCCTATGGCGTGAGGGTTTTACGGGCTCCCACAACCCATCTGAGGGGGGGGGCCACCCACACCCACGGACGCAAGTATCCCGCTGGATGTCCACCCAGAATTTATAGTTGGAGCTCCGACTCCACTTGCCGGGACTGTCTGGAGCGGGGTTCGAAACCCTACTCCTTCTGGCCCAGCGGCGGGGATGCTTACCGCTACGCAAAAGGCCCACTCCACGCAAAAGGTGACACCCATACGTTTCCTGCGCCTTTTCCCTCCCCGTGACTGGAGCCCTATGCTGCCACTTGAAAGACCAAGCTATCATCTGTCCTTTTTGCGGCGCCTTTGACTTCTCATTACCAATGATGAGCAGGGGCTGCGCCTCCACCTCGTTGAGGAGATTGCTGATGTCATCATCAGTTCAATTGTGAGTTCTTTTAATGCCGTGAATTGTGCTCATTCCAGCCATTTCACATTGCTAATCGGATTGGGCCTTTGGCGTAGCGGTAGGATCCCCGCCGCTGGGCCAGACGGGGTAGGGTTTCGAACCCCGCTCCAGACAGTCCCGGCAAGTGGAGTCGGAGCTCCGGCTCTAAATTCTGGGTTGACATCCAGTGGGATATTTGCGTCTGTGGGTGTGGGTGGCCCCCCCTCCTTGTATAGCTTGTGGGAGCCTGTAAAACCCTCCCGCCATAGGACTAACCACCCTAATGGCTGGTTCAAAGATGGTTACGGTCACGGAATGAGTGTTAATCACGGCCATAAATCCTTCCACCACTTCATACAGTTCCCCAAAGGGAACAGTGTGAAGACACGTATGACGACGACATTGCTAAATAAATAAATGGAATTAAAAAAATTATTTTAGGGCTTTTAAAAGTCTTTAAATTGCTTTAATTCTGTTTAAAACTACTTCAGATTCTTCAAAATAATGTAAACGTTTTTAAAAGTTTATAAAAGTTACCAAAAGCTTCATAAAAATACCAAAAACCTATTTAAAATGCTGCTTTGCATGTAAAAATGCATTGCAGCTTGTGAGAAACATTGGGGGCGTGTCATATTAAACTGAGACCTCAAGGGGCGTGTCTCACTTGCACAGCGCGCTCCAGGCTTCGCGCTGGCTGCACTCCTGGGCGGCGTGACATCAGACGCTGCCCGGGATTCTTCTTTTTCAAACATGAATTCCAGGCGTCCCTGGAGGTGAAATGTCAGCGCGTCGGGTAAGTGCATATACGGGGCTTGCATGCGCGGCAAGCCACCGACCCGAATTACTGGGCCAATGGTGTGAAGCTGTCCACCTTGTTCCCTGTGGCTGGCGTTCACACAAGAGATTTCTTACATGGGAGCAGAATTTTCCCCTCTATGTAAATAAAACTTTACCTCTTTTAAATGTTTTCTGCTTTCACGACAATGTGGTGCAAACATAACTGGAGGAGACAGGCGAATTCCACACTACCTGCTCTTAGGCGAAAACAATCGGTTTTCTTTTCTGTGGACGCAGTTATTCATTTACTGGTTTTATTTCTTGTAGAAAAGATACATTTAAAAAATATAGATTCCTCATGGAACTATACTACCAGTTTGCAGCACTTTTAAGGTACATCATAGAACCATTCAGCCCATCGTGCCTCTGCCAGCTCTTTGAAAGAGCTATCGAATAAGTCCCACTCCCCTGCTCTTACCCCAGAGCCCTGCAAAGGTTTCCTTTTTTAAGTGTATTTTCAATTTCCTCTTAAAAATCGCTATTGAATCTGCTTCCACAACCCTTTCAGGCAACACATTCCAGATCGTAATAACTTGCTGCGTAAAAAAAGTCTCCTCATCTCCCCATGGCTTCTTTTGCCAATGATCTTAAATCTGTGTCCTCTGGTAACTGACCCTCCTGCCAGAGCATCCAGCACTTTGTATTTTAGAAACACCTCACTTTTTATCCTTTTGCAAATTACCTGTCAACAGTAAACTTGCACCAAACTTAAATGATTTATTTGTTAAATGACCTAATGATGTATCATATAGGTTTACTATAGTGTCTGTGACTTAGCCACATAATAACTCGAATTGTCATGTGGAGCTTCCAATGGGGCATAATTTGGGTCGTGCAATGTTAGCACGTCCATCTGTTTCCAAGATCAGCCGCATTTACGGAATGTGGCTTAGCTGCAGGCTTCTGGAATGGCTCTCATTGGGACTTGTTACATTAATGGGTGGGAACTCATTTATTTAACGGGCCACTGCTGTTTCTGTGATCAAAGTGTTATCACAGAAGCACTGCGGTTTGAAGGAATATCAACAGTTCGTTGGGAAAGTAGCAGGGTTCCACGGTTTTCAGTGAGGCTGTGGTTATTTTGCTGGAGCAAGTGTGCCAGAGAAGGAGGTCCTGTTCCCTGCAGAGGGCTGCCAGCTTTTGAGATGAGCTGCACTGGCTGCATGGCAGGAGGTAACATAAATGCAAATGGCAGCACTTAGTGCCATGAAAAGTTTAATAGTTTTGACAAATGCCTCAAGATATGAGACCACCATAACTTAATAATGATATACATGACACATATCTGGCATGCATAGTCACCTCGCAACCATACAGTCTTGCAGTATTTTGAATTCTTCTCAAGAACACTTAATTATGCCAAACAACAACTTGCATTTATATAGCGCCTATCACGTAGTAGGACATCCCAAGGTGTTTCACAGAAGCGTTACCAGACAAAATTTGACACTGAGCCGCATAAAGTCATATTAAGACAGGTGATTAAAAGCTTGGTCAAGGAGGTAGGTTTTAAGGAATGACTTAAAGGAGGATAGATAGAGATGCGGAAAGGTTTAAGGAGGGAATTCCAGAGCTCAGGGCCTAGGCAGCTGCAGGCATGGCTGCAGATGGTGAAGCCAAGGAAAGCGGCCAGAATTGGAGGAGCGCAGAGATCTCGGAGGGTTGTAGGGCTGGAGGAGGTGACAGAGATAGGGAGGGGCGATGCCATGGAGGGATTTGAAAACAAGGATGAGAATTTTAAAATTGAGTCATTGCTGGACTAGGAGTCATTGTATGTTTGCAAGCACACGGGTGATGGGTGAGTGAGACTTGGCATGAGTTAGGATATGGGCAGCAGAGTTTTGGATTAACTCAAGTTTACTCAAGAACGGTACTCTTTGCAACAGCTCCTTTCACCTCTGAATGTGGCTTCCCTGACATCCTTACATGCTGTTCCTCCTGGCAAATCCCTTAGTATCCTGCCTCAGAATCATACATGTTCATGAACTCACAGTCCCTATGGGTTGCATGTTGACACATGGCTATCACTCTCTGGACTCATGGCAATTTCAAAGTTTCAACTGTTGGGCCACATTTGCAGAAAATACTGCACATAGGAAGGAGGAAGGAAGATGCGTGGGACAAGGTTGCTCACCCCAGCCTCCGTCTAATGATCCGCTTTGAGGAAATCAAAGCCAAAGAAGTCACAGAGAAAGGGGATGGCTGCAGTTTGGGGTTTGTACAAAACTTCTGCATCCTTTTTCCATCCTATTCACTTAACAAGATCATTTGAAAATGATAAAATGAAGTTCCATTTAAATGATTTCATTTTTAAAGGCACAAGCCACCAACCCTGGACGACAAATCTACATGGAAAAAATATATCATTGCGTGCACTTCTGGCATAAAGTTCAAAAATCCTATTTAATGCTGAATGGTGTCACTTCCTGCACCAGGCATTCACCCCATTGGAAATGAATATCATGCACATTGGGGGCAGAGATTGAGCACAGTTGATCTCCACCAATACTTCTGATTGGTTATGCCTATCCATACTTCTGATTGTGTCAATCTGGGCATAGCCAATGACCTGAAAACCAGCCCTAATGGGTTTCTGATTTCTAGAAGTCAATCAGGGGAGGCATGAAGAGGAAATAAGGTGCTCACTCAAATGAAAGGAGTGAGAAATTGGAGGATGAGTATGTGTTGGGTTACAGATATCATTGTGTTCGCCTGGGAACAGGTCCCCTTAGTCCTGCCACATCTGATATTTAAACACTTTCAGAACTGCACAATATCATTTTAATATTATTTTTGTGCTATTGTGGACCTGTAAGCCGGTTTACATGCGCTGAACTGTAAAGTGAAACTCTATTAACATTGAATTTGATTTTTTATCTCATTTAATAAAGTCAGTAGGTATGTCTACATTGTAATACATTTGCTGAGTAAGTCACATTTATACCATATACAACATTGTATCTAACTGAACCAATATAAAATTCATGTGAGAACTACAGAGGCTAAGTTTCATAGAAAATGCTTGACATAATAGTTCTTGTTTGCAGTTCTTGTTTGTGTGCTGACATTCTAAAACAGCACAAATCTTTAGTTAAGATCATCATCAAATGTATGGCGTGGAGTAGACTGATTAAACAAAATAATCCAGAACAGAAAATAAAAAATAGAAAAAAGTCTGTGATGAGAAAAGACCATTTGGCCTTTTAGCAGATTCCTTCCACAAGCCGTGTACTATCAGCTATATTGTAGACTCTACCCAGTCCCATTTCATCTTCTGAGGAATGGTTTCCCATCAGACTTCTATAATTGCCCCCACTAGTGGGCATGTAGTAGTACTCGGTAGATACTGCCTGTGTGGCTGTGTGTTATCTCCCTGCTTGTTGTGGCTCAGATCAAAAGCTGGGCTGATTGGGGATTGAACTCCATCCTCCCACTCTGTGGCCTCACACATTGGTGCAGGGGTGTCTAATATACGCCTCCAACCGGGCCCCTGAAGGCCAGGCAACTAAGTCCTATTTGTGGTTATATTTATTTGATGGTTTGTCCTGTTTGAATTTTGAGTCCCTGGAGGTTTGGAAAAGGCTGTCTTCATGCTATTGCCTCATTGGTGGCTAAATCTTAAACGAGGATACCAAAATCTGTTAGCATTGGCAACTTGAGATACATGCAGATGAATGAGAACATGGATTTAAGTTTTACACACTCTATGGTACATACCTAAAGAGCCCATAATGACAAAAGATGGGCTCCTCTGCATTACACAGCCATAGTCTACTTTTCCAGACCAGCCATTATTACTTAACAAAGAGGGTAAGCAGCCAACTTCTTCTCAGACCAATGTTGCTGTATAACTTTCTCTGCTAGTTTTCTTTTTAATATTGAGGATACAATATAATTGAAACTTGTGACGTGCTGTGAAAATCTCCATTGCAGTTGAAATGTTTGAATGGAGATTATTTTCTAATACATCAGTAGCTCACTTCCACAGTGCTTGTGAGTCAGAGGAGTTTTACACACATGAAGTAAACTCCATATTCCAACCTTCTGATATATAAGCAAGTAAAAGGGTGTGTATTTGTTTGCATTAACATAGTACTTAACTCAGAGCAAATATTTATTTTTCAGTTAAACCCACATGATGTTACAGAAGGAAAAGTTGATAAAGGCAATGGAAGATAAAAGAATTAATTACCAGAACTGCAATGTAAAATAATTTGTTAAAAATTCAAAATGTGTTGCAATGTACAGCAATCTATATGTCATGAGTAATGCATGCTACAATAATCTGTTGTATTTTCTGAAACTTGTAATCTCCACACGTGTAATTGGGAAGGCAAAGTGGAGCTGGGCACTGGAGACACGCAGGGAAAATGTTAGCCCAGCCCACCCGGCGGGAATTGGGCATTTTCAGGCCCGCCAACCATTGTACACCACACGATTTTACTCTGCATTAAAGTCGATGAAGGCTAAAATCAGGCGGAGTGTAAAACGGGTGGCTGATCCCTACCTGCCCCCTGCCTGTCGGGCTGGTTCAGTTAAAATTACCCTCGTAGTATCACAGAGTGGGAGGCTGGAGATTCAGAATGTGCACATTGGGCCATATTTTGCGGTCCCTACGGGTGCGTGCAAGTTGCGTAGCACATGCGCGTAAACCCGGAACTTGTATTTCTGTCAAGAATCTTCCTGACAGAGCCAATGCAACCCCGGAAAAAGGGCATCCGCGGGCGGGAGTTGGGCTATTTTCCCAACTTCTGCCCAGCGAATGCCCTTGAAATTCTTACACCTGGTAATAGCAGGTGTAAGGTCAGCTTTTACCAGTGGAAGAGTTTTAAAAAATTTGTAAATTTTTTCAATTATTTTTACATTATAAAACCTGTGCAACAAGGTAAGTTTATTTTTAGCCCCTTTAAAACATTTATGTTTATTCTTCAAAAAATTAAAATTTTGTTTTAATTATTTAATTAAATAGCATTTTAATTCATTTAAAATAGGTATTTATTTGATGTATAGATGTATTTTTGGGGGTTATTCCCATTCATGCTTATGGGGTTTCTGTACATACGGAAACCCCATAAGCATGAATGGGGATCCCCTTCTTTCATTGGTTGGGCCGGCCCACGTGATCCCAGTGGTGCTTGTGAACCGCCTGCGCCCTGGGATACGTGGGCCTCTACCCGCGCGAGTCTCCGATCCTCCCGGACCCCCATGTACGCGGGCATTTTATTTGCTGATCGGAGGCATTTCCTTGCGGGAAGCCCCCGCCCGCAAATTCAGGGCCAGTGTCTTTCTGTAAATTGCGCACTTCTGCCAAACCATGCCACATCCTTATGTTCTCCATTACTGACACCTTCCTCACCTGTCTAATCAGCTCACTATGACACGGTTAGACATTGTTGGAGATGAAAACAAGGGGGAAAATAGTTGTATTCATTATACAGTAGAACAGACAGTCAGGATTTAATTTGAAACTAGTAGCCTATCTATGGCATTGCCTATGGTCTTGGAGCCCTGAAAAATATCCTAATATTTGGGGTGCTTTGATGCTGAGCTCAGACTTTGTGGCTGGTGTCAGTTAGACGGTCAGGCCTGGAGGATGGCAAATTGCCACCTGTTCAAGGTATTGGTCAGCGAAGGCCAGACAGTAGGAGAAAGCTTCACTGGTGCAGCATTATGCCAATAACAGCCAGAGCAAGAACCACAAATTCACAGTGGGAAGTAAGGGGAGGAAAAAGGTATCTTTTGCAATCATGCAAATAACTGAGAAAAAGAAGAAAGGAAGAATAAACAAATAAAACATTTGCATCTTAAGCAACTGAATGACCTCTGAACCTGCCCCATTCCCGCCAGGCGGGTTTGCTTAAAAATCAGGCCTTATAAAGTTACAATCAGGTTCAGGTGGCAGTTTCACAAGTATTAAAGTATGGCTTTGAAACCTGGCTGTACCAGGGAGTGAGCAAAGCAAGTGCAGTTAACCTATACATGAGACTGAAGAAGTAGATCAGAGGTTAGGTCGAGATAATACATCACTGAACAATTACAATGTGTTTTAATATAATAAAAGTCTGTCCCGAAATATTTTAAAAATTAACTCACTTTGTCTGGTATGAGGTTTCCATGTTTTGTACAACAGTGCAGATGAATTTGTTGGGGTTGTGAAGTTGGAAGGTAAAAACCTAGTGAGAAAATATAATTGCCTCATTTTCTATAAGTGCTGGAAATGCCCCAGAGTAGCAAAAAATTTAACTTTTGGAGGACTTAACCCCAGCCTTCCACCTGAGTAAATAAATCTCATGGTTTCAGTGCTTATATCTAAATCCACCATGAGTGACCAATTTTTTAAAAAGTTGAATAGACGGTGATCAATTTGCCAACATATTTTAAAATTTTTCTTCTGTTTTTATCTCCTTCCCAGAGGATGCAGCATCCTCCATTTCTGAGGAAACTAAATGCATCTGTGATCTGTTCTCACTCTTCTGCCTATGTTTGTGCTGGTCTTTCCAAGCCTTCCATTAGTTAAACTGCAACCAGATTTGACGTGGCATTAAGTGCTCACTTTTTGAGGAATGCCCAAAGCTGTATAATTATGCATAAATTTCCCTTGATTGTCTTTAACAAGTCGGGTTCCACCCTGTAAGAGTCATGAAAGTTTAAGAAAGAAAATACTTTAAAATATTGGTTAAATAGTATAATACAGTTAATTTACCTGACTGACCTATTGTATTGAGAAACCCCCTATTTTCTTGTTCCAGTAGTATAGTCTGAGATACCCCCTTTATTCTTGCTACAATGGTACAGTCCTTAAGATTGTCACATGGTATCCAGCCATTTTACAGCTCAAGCTGCACGAGGCTGGAGAGAAGGTAAAGGCTTTTGAGGGCTGGAGCAATACAGTTTTTGACCGTGTTCATTTAAACGTGTTTTGCTTTGTAATTCTGTTTGTAAGGTGTTACAGTAAACAGTTTAAAGACAAAGTTACATTTTGGAACGTTTTATTTCGACACGCGTCTACTCGTTGTTAAAAGCCTCAAAGCTCAGTGGCTGCATGTTTGGAAATTACGAAGCGCCACTACATTAGTCAAAAACTAGCTCCCTAAGAAGGAAAGGACGGAATTGTCGGCGAACGTATACATGAATGGTCACGGAGCCAGATGACAATATAAGAAAGCGAAGGTACAGTGACTGTTACTTGCCTTGTTCATTCTATTGAGAAGCTAAATAAGAGCTGCGGGTAAAATGGCCGAGGCCTTACGGAGCCGTGAGGAGCTTCCCCCAGCCAGAAGGATTGTTGGCCAAAAGAGTGAAGTAAAGCTCACCCCAAAGGCAATGGAAGAGAAGTTACATAGAAGAATAGGTGCAAGGAGGGCTAAATTAGCTCAGATAACTGGAAAAATGAAGATAATTGATTGTCTCATGGAAGATAATGCTAATATTAAGAAAGCTGAAGACAATGCATTATGATTTCTCCAAGTTGCATGAAGAATTTAATGTACTCAATGAAGATGTATTAGCACTTCTGTCTGAAGAAGAGGGAAACGCTGATCAGCACAACTGGTTTGATCTTAAATCATCCAGCATTAAGGACTATGTCAAGGCCACAGAACAGTGGATGTTAAAGATTCGTCAAGATGCTGATACAGCAGAGAAAGATAAAGATGACGATGAAGTCGGACCAGATGATAGCATTTCAGAGACTTCAGCCAGACTGAGCAAAAATCGAAAAGAAGGTAGCTCTGTTTCTGGACACAGGTCAGTCGCTTCTACCACATGCTCGTCGCGACGCATGAGAGAGGAGGTTGAACAGGCAGCATTGATGGCGCGCGCAGCATCTTTAGTGGAGAAGCAAGCTCTTGAACGGGAACAGGCCCAACTGCAGGCCCAACAGGCCCAACTGCAGGCCCAACAGGCCCAAGTGCAGGCAAAGAAAGAACAGCTGGAGATAAAAACAGCTATTGCGGTCTCATGCCAGGTTGAGTGTGTATGAAGATTATGAAGGCTCACAGGATGGCATGAACGAATACTGCCAGTCAATGTTGTCACACAGAGTTGGATCCAGGGCACCTTCAAGAGTTAAAAGAGAGTCCGAAGGCCATCTCCTGGCATTACAGCGTGGAAGAGTGGCCTCTCCACTAACAGGAGCACGTGATGCTACCCCAGACGTCAGACGGTCTAGACTAGACCCTGCTGATGACCACCAGAGGCCTGAAGACACAGGGAGAAGCCTATACCGAGTGATGCAACGTCAGAACGAAATTACAGAGATGCTTGTAAAACAACAGAATCTGTTTCGACTCCCTCAAAGAGACATACCAGTGTTCCAAGGCGACCCACTCAAGTATAAGCCCTTCATCAGATCCTTCGAACAAGCCATTGACTCCAAAACAGAGAGCAGCAGTGATAAGTTATACTACCTGGGACAGTACACCAGTGGTAAACCACAAGACCTGGTCAGAAGCTGTGAACACATGAGACCGGACCGGGGATACATAGAAGCCAGGAAGTTGCTGCAGGAGCACTATGGTAACGAGCTGAAGATAGCCACTGCATATATTGAAAAGGCTACCAAGTGGCCACAGATCAGATCGGAGGACGGGGAGGCATTGAACACATATGTTCTTTTTCTCATAGGATGTCGCAACACCATGGAGGATGTTGAATTCATGGAAGAGATGGACAATCCTACGACTATGAGAATCATCATCTCTAAGCTTCCTTACAGGATGAGAGAACAATCGAGAAGAACAGCCTTTGAGATAATGGAGAGACGGAAAAGTAGAGCCAGGTTTGCAGACTTAGTGAATTTCATAGACAAACAGGCTAAAATTGCTAGGGACCCATTGTTTGGAAACATCCAGGATGTCAGCCCGACTACTGATGGAAGAGTGAAAGCCAAGCCTGCTGAATCAAAGACTCTCAGGAAAGGTGGTTCCAGGGGAAGCAGCTTTGCAACTATCGTCACTCAGGCTGGGGAAGAAAGGTCTCAGAACTCATCTCCCAAAAAGAGCAGCACAGTGACGCCTGCTAATGCCTTTCAGAAGCCATGTTTATTCTGCCAGAAGAATCATACATTGGATTTCTGCAGTGACATCAAAGCACAGCCACATAAGGACAGAATCGAATTTCTGAAGTACAATGGCCTATGTTTTGGATGTCTCTCTCAGGGGCACCTGAGTAGAAACTGTAAGCAAAGAACAACATGCAGAGAGTGCACTCGGAAACATCCCAGTCTGCTGCATATCCACAAAGAAGAACAAGTCTCTAAGAAGAGTGAAGAAAACAATACCGACGAGAAGGTTGTTTCAAGTGCTCTGGTGTCGCTAGAACCAGAGACTTGTGGATTCACTGGGGCCGGTGACAGTGATTGTATTCTTGCCATCGTACCTGTAAAGATCAAGTCTAAGAGGAGTGAGAAGTTTGTGGAGACTTACGCCTTCATGGATCCAGGTAGTTCAGCAACGTTCTGCACAGAATCACTCATGCGACAGCTGAACGTTAGAGGCAGAAGAACAGAAATCCTATTACGCACCATGGGTCATGAGAAGTCAATGCAAAGTTATATCCTGTCAGACTTAGAAGTGTGTGGACTTGAAGAGAAGGACTTCATAGACCTGCCTAATGTTTTCACACAGAGGGAGATTCCTGTTAAAATAGGAAACTTAGCCCTGCAGAAGGATGTGGAGAGATGGCCTTACCTGGAAAAGGTGCGTCTCCCATATATCGAAGCAGAAATTGGCCTATTAATTGGAACCAATGCCTACAAAACTATGGAGCCATGGCAGGTGATAAACAGCAAGGATGACGGACCCTACACAGTCAGGACAGCCCTTGGATGGGTAGTCAATGGACCGGTAAGGAGAGATGATGGCAACAAGTCGAACAAGGAGCAACGACAAAATGTAACAGTTAATTGTATCTCTATCGCAAGCATTGAAGAGCTGTTGATACAGCAGTTCAACGCAGACTTTTCAGAACGCAGCTGTGAGGAAAAGACAGAGATGTCACAAGAAGACCATCAGTTCATGGATTTGATGACAAGGTCTACACAGTTCATTGATGGCCACTATCACATTGGTTTGCCACTGAGAAGACAGACCGCGAAGATGCCGAACAATCGCTGCATAGCAGAGCAGCGCGCCATCAGTCTAAAGAGAAAGCTGAACAAGAACCCCGACTTTCACGAAGACTACAAAGGCTTCATGAGAAACATCATAGCGAAAGGCTATGCTGTAAAAGTGCCCGAGGAACAGTTGAACAGAGACGATGGAAGGGTCTGGTACATTCCTCATCACGGTGTGTATCACCCAAAGAAGAAAAAGATCCGTGTAGTGTTTGACTGCGCCGCCTCATTCAGAGGAACTTCACTGAATGACCAGCTGCTTCAAGGTCCTGATCTTACTAATACCCTCATTGGCGTCTTGACTAGGCTTAGACAAGAGCTCGTTGCCATGATGGCAGACATAGAATCAATGTTCTACCAAGTCAGAATCCCTGATGAAGATGCTGATCTTCTGTGTTTCCTTTGGTGGCCAGATGGCGACGTTAGTCAAGCGATGGTGGAATGTAGAATGGCTGTACACTTGTTCGGAGCCACATCATCTCCCAGCTGTGCAAGCTACGCTCTCAGAAAAACTGCAGAAGATGGCAAAGGCAAAGCACCATCAGAGGCTGTGGAGACAATCTTCAGAAACTTTTATGTCGATGACTGTCTGAAGTCCGTGTCAACAGAAGACGATGCCATTGCACTGTCAAGAGACCTTAGAACTCTGTGTTCGAATGGAGGACTCCATCTGACTAAGTGGATAAGCAACAGCAGAGCAGTTCTAGCTTCTATCCCAGAAAAGGAAAGAGCCACTGAAGTCAAAGATCTGGACCTGAGCCACGATGTCCTTCCTATTGAGAGAGCTCTTGGTGTACAATGGTGCATTGAGTCAGACACGTTCAACTTCAGAATAATGGTGAACGAAAGACCATCCACAAGACGAGGGATTCTCTCCGTGGTCAGTTCCATCTACGACCCTCTTGGATTCTTGGCACCACTCATTCTGCCGGTGAAGCTGATCCTACGAGAGCTGTGTAGAGACAAGAGAGGATGGGATGAAGATATCCCAGAAGGTCAAGCTCAGAGATGGCTCAGATGGTTGACAGATTTGCAACAACTTTCTAGCTTCAATGTCAGTAGATGCATCAAGCCTGTGAGTTTTGGAGTTACAAAGACGGCTCAACTACATCATTTCTCGGACGCCAGTGAGGACGGCTATGGCACGGCTACTTACCTCTTGCTGACAAATCAACAGGGCCAGAAACATTGTACCTTCCTCATGGGGAAATCCAGGGTGGCTCCGCTGAAGCAGGTCACCATCCCGAGACTGGAGTTGACGGCAGCGGTTGTTGCAGTTAAAGTTGACCAGGTGATGCGGAAAGAGTTACAGCTCCCATTAGAAGAATCTGTCTTCTGGACGGATAGCACGACGGTGCTGAAGTATATAGAGAATGAGAAGATACGCTTCAAGACCTTCGTAGCAAACAGAATTTCATCCATTAGAGAAGCTACACAACCATCTCAATGGAGGTATGTAAACACCTCATTAAACCCAGCAGATCAAGCCTCACGGGGATTGAAGGCTGAAAACTTCATGAGGAGTGAAACTTGGATACAAGGCCCAAGTTATCTGCTGGAAACAGAGAGATCATGGCCAGAAAGACCAGATATGCCAAGTCAGATTGCTGAAGACGACGTCGAAGTCAAGAGATCAGTCACAGTAAATCTCATAACTACGAAAGAGAACTTTGACACAGTGAACAAGCTTGTTAACCATTTCTCAGGATGGCACCAGTTGAGGAAAGCAGTTGCATGGTTTCTAAGGTTGAAAGAGTTGCTGCTACACCTGAGCGGTAAGAGAAAAGAGTACCGAGCCACTATCCATCAGTCTGAAAGTAACCCTGATAAGCAGAGAATGCTTCTACAGCAATATATGCATCAGCACAAGACCACATTGGGTAAGAAGTCATTGACCGTGGAGGATTTGGCCAAGGCTGAGATGGAGATAGTTTGCTTCAGTCAAAGACAAAGATATCCAGAAGAAATCGAAGCTTTACAGCGAAATACTCCAATCAAGAAAGGTAGTCATATCTACAAGCTGGACCCTACACTGCAAGATGGAGTACTGAGGGTGGGAGGGCGACTAAACAAATCTGCTGTGCCAGAGGAGGCCAAGCATCCTGCTATCCTTTCTAAGGACCTCTGGGTTGCTACTCTCATTCTTCAGCATATACACCAGAGTATTGGACACAGTGGGAGGAATCACGTGCTTGCGAAGCTAAGACAAAGATACTGGATTCCAGGAGCTAATTCTGTAATAAGAAAAATACTCTCTGAATGCATTGTTTGCAGACGGTTACACGCTAGAGCTGGGGAGCAGAAAATGGCAGACCTGCCTGAAGACCGTTTGTTACCAGACAAGCCCCCATTTACAAACGTAGGGGTGGACTATTTCGGGCCTTTCGAGGTAAAGCGAGGACGGAGCCTTGTCAAAAGATATGGTGTGCTTTTCACTTGTTTGACCATCAGAGCAGTTCATATTGAGGTGGCACACACGCTTGACACTGATTCCTGTATTAACGCCCTGTGGCGCTTTGTCTGTAGAAGAGGACAGGTGTCCATTATGCGTTCTGATAATGGCACTAATTTTGTCGGAGCGGAGAGAGAACTACGGGAAGCTATTGAAGGTTGGAATCAGCTTAAAATACAGGAAGCCATGATGCAAACAGGAATTAAGTGGATCTTCAATCCACCGGCTGCATCCCACCATGGAGGTGTCTGGGAAAGACAGATACGCACCGTAAGAAAACTACTCAGTTCTGTACTGAAGCTGCAAGTGCTTGACGACGAGGGACTTCAAACCGTTCTGTGTGAGGTTGAAGCCATCATAAATGACCGACCGATAACTAAGACATCAGATGATCCCAATGACCTCGAAGCCCTGACTCCGAACCACCTGTTGTTGTTGAAAACACAGCCAGTCACGCCCCCGGGAGTCTTCAAAAGGGAAGATCTGTATGCCCGTTGGAAGTGGAGGCAAGTTCAGTATATGTCAGACCTTTTCTGGACCAGATGGACAAGAGAATACTTACCTCTGCTACAGGAGCGTCAAAAATGGTCCAAAATAAAGAGGAACTTCATTGTCGGAGACATCGTCTTAATCGTGGATGATTCAGCCCCTAGAAATTCTTGGTTGATGGGAAAAATAATTAAGACCATGCCAGACTCCAGAGGCGTTGTTCGTCGCGTTTGTTTGCAAACCAAGACCAGTACCCTGGAAAGACCGATCACAAAGCTCTGCCTGCTACAAGAAGCAGCGTGAAAGGTTCCTGAACGAAAAAAGTGGACATTTATATTGTAAATATGTTGAACTCATTAGTTTATGACTCTTAAGAATGTTTGAGTAATTGATATGCTTCATGTGCCTAGTCAATTAGGGGCCGGAATGTAAGAGTCATGAAAGTTTAAGAAAGAAAATACTTTAAAATATTGGTTAAATAGTATAATAGTTAATTTACCTGACTGACCTATTGTATTGAGAAACCCCCTATTTTCTTGTTCCAGTAGTATAGTCTGAGATACCCCCTTTATTCTTGCTACAATGGTACAGTCCTTAAGATTGTCACATGGTATCCAGCCATTTTACAGCTCAAGCTGCACGAGGCTGGAGAGAAGGTAAAGGCTTTTGAGGGCTGGAGCAATACAGTTTTTGACCGTGTTCATTTAAGAACATAACATAAGAACATAAGAAATAGGAGCAGGAGTAGGCCAATCGGCCCCTCGAGCCTGCTCCACCATTCAATAAGATCATGGCTGATCTGATCCCAACCTCAAATCTTCTATCACTCTGCATCCACCCGAACCCATGTGATCTCCCGGGAGAGGCGAAAAACCAGGTAAAGACCCAATGGCCAATTTGGGAGAAAAAAATCTGGGAAATTCCTCTCCGACCCATCTAGGCGATCGAAATTCTTCCAGGAGATCACTCTGTCCCTATATTTTCTACAGTACTTACCTTCTGTAAAGGCGATCTCCACCCCAGCCAGGAACAGGAATAAAACCATCTCCTGAAATCTAACAGCATTAGAACACAGTAGGAGCAGAACAAGGCTACACGGCCCCTGGGCCCGCTCCACTACCCACAGGGCCATGACCATTCTGAACCCAGACTCATGTCCAATTTCCTGCCCGCTCCCCGTAACCTTTAATTCCCTTTACTTCTAGGAAACTATCTATTTCTGTTTTAAATTTATTTAATGATGTAGCTTCCACAGCTTTCTGGGGCAGCAAATTCCACAAACCTACCACCCTCTGAGTGAAGAAGTTTCTCCTCATCTCAGTTTTGAATGAGCAGCCCCTTATTTTAAGATTATGCCCCCTAGTTCTAGTTTCACCCATCATTGGGAACATCCTCACCGCATCCACCCGATCAAGCCCCTTCACAATCTTATATGTTTCAATAAGATCACCTCTCATTCTTCTGAACTCCAATGAGTAGAGTCCCAATCTACTCAACCTCTCCTCATATGACCACCCCCTCATCCCCGGGATTAACCGAGTGAACCTTCTTTGTACTGACTCGAGAGCAAGTATGTCTTTTCTTAAGTATGGACACCAAAACTGTATGCAGTATTCCAGGTGCGGCCTCACCAATACCTTGTACAACTGCAGCAATACCTCCCTGTTTTTATATTCCAACCCCCTAGCAATAAAAGCCAACATTCCATTGGCCTTCTTAATCACTTGCTGCACCTGCATACTAACTTTTTGAGTTTCGTGCACCAGGACCCCCAGATCCCTTTGTACTACAGTACTTTCCAGTTTCTTGTCATTAAGATAATAACTTGCTCTATGATTTTTCCTGCCAAAGTGCATAACCTCACACTTTCCAGTATTGTATTCCATCTGCCAAATCTCTGCCCACTTACTTAGCCTGTCTATGTCCCTTTGCAGGTTTTTTATGTCCTCCTCACTCACTACTTTCCGTCCCATCTTTGTATCATCTGCAAACTTTGATATGTTACACTCGGTCCCCTCCTCCAAATCGTTAATATAGATTGTAAAGAGTTGGGGACCCAGCACTGACCCCTGCGGAACACCACTAGTTACTGGTTGCCAATCTGAGAACGAACCATTTATCCCAACTCTCTGCTTTCTGTTAGAGAGCCAATCCTCCACCCACGCCAGAATATTACCCCCAATCCCGTGCTTTTTTATCTTGAGCAATAATCTTTTGTGTGGCACCTTGTCAAATGCCTTTTGGAAGTCTAAATACACTACGTCCACTGGTTCCCCTTTATCCACCCTGTATGTTACTTCCTCAAAAAACTCAAGCAAATTTGTTAAACATGACTTCCCCTTCATGAAACCATGCTGAGTTTGCCCTATTAAATTATGTTTATCCAAATGTCCCGTTACTGTCTCCTTAATAATGGACTCTAACATTTTACCAACCACAGATGTTAGGCTAACAGGTCTATAGTTTCCAGCCTTCTGCCTACTACCCTTTTTAAATAAGGGTGTTACATTAGCAGTTTTCCAATCTGCCGGGACCTTTGCTGAGTCCAGTGAGTTTTGGAAAATTATTACCAATGCATCCACAATCTCTACCGCTACTTCCCTCAAGACCCTGGGATGCAAGCCATCAGGTCCAGGGGATTTGCTTTGTAATTCTGTTTGTAAGGTGTTACAGTAAACAGTTTAAAGACAAAGTTACGTTTTGGAACGTTTTATTTCGACACGCGTCTACTCGTTGTTAAAAGCCTCAAAGCTCAGTGGCTGCATGTTTGGAAATTACGAAGCGCCACGACACACCCTATTCACTAACATTTGTTAATCCATTATTGGAGTGTCAGCAGTCATTACAGAAGCACTAAACACTGACAAATAATTAACAATGTCTCCTCAGCGTTATCAATAAATTTATCAAATTGAGGAATTTTGGGCCCCTAACTTTCAATTTCAAATTTGTGAGTTAATTTTGGAGCTGGCTCCCACAATTTGTCACTACCATATCGACAGAAGCAGCATTTCTGTTGTACGAGCTAGTTTTCAGACTTTTTTTTCAACATATGTAAGAGTTTTGATAGTTGGTGATTAATCATTCCAATGTCAGGACATTGCACAAGTTATTCGAGGTAAAACATGAGAATAAGAAAAATAGTTTGCAAGCTAGTTGATACTTGTTGCTGAATTTGAATTATTCCGCTCAATGTTTTCTTTGACTTTTGCATCATGTGGTAAAGCCTGCAATGTGGCTATTCATGTGAATTGGATCCAATTTTTGGGCCTGAATTAGCAGTGCCGTCAAACCTCTAAATATTTATGGAGAAGAATGAGGCAAAAAATTAATAAGAACTTTTTGGTAACTGTCCTTTCTCTTTTGTTAAACACCTAAACTACTCAAGAGGAAATTAGTTTCAATGTTTAAAAGTTTGGACAAGTATGATACAGCATTCAGAAGAGTCAATTGATAAAGTGAACCTAAAATGTGGCTTGTTCACCACAGTGGTTGAGGATAATTGGATCTGTATGTATATGAGTTCCAGGACCAGGTAAACTGAACAATTTATTTTGAAATTCTGACCCACCCAAACTTTGCCTTAGCACTCCTTATCCTATGCAGCTGCACTTAAGCTTTTTCCCACAGTTTTTACCTGTGCCCTTGTGTGTGTCACTCTTGAGAAAGGGATATACAACTCCTCTATAAAAATATGTTTCCACCTTTTCTTTCTATTGATAATCTTGCTCTAACTCTTATAAAATGCCGATTAAGATGACAAAAGTGTCATCAGTCAAAATCAAATTAACAAAAACATAGAAACATAGAAGATAGGAGCAGGAGTAGGCCATTCGGCCCCTTGAGCTTGTTCCTCCATTTAATGAGATCATGGCTGATCATCCATATTCAGTACCCTGTCCCTGCTTTTTCCCCATATCCCTTGATCCCTTTAGCCTTAAGAAATATATCTAACTCCTTCTTGAATATACTTAATGAATTGGCCTCAACTGCCTTCTGTGGTAGAGAATTCCACAGGTTCACCACTCTCTGGGTGAAGAAATTCCTCCTCATCTCAGTCCTAAATGGCTTAACCCTTATCCTTAGACTGTGACCCCTGGTTCTGGACTCCCCCGCCATCGGGAACATCCTTCCTGCATCTAGTCTGTCTAGTCCTGTTAGAATTTTATAAGTTTCAATGAGATCCCCTCTCATTCTTCTAAACTCTAGCGAATATAAGCCTAATCGACCCAATCTCTCCTCATACATCATTCCTGCCATCCCAGGTATCAGTCTGGTGAATCTTCGCTGCACTCCCTCCATGGCAAGAACATCCTTCCTCAGATAAGGTGACCAAAATTGCACACAATACTCAAGGTGTGGTCTCACCAAGGCCCTGTACAACTGCAGCAAGACATCCTTGCTCCTGTACTCGAACCCTCTCGCTATGAAGGCCAACATACCATTTGCCTTCTTAACCGCCTGCTGCACCTGCATGTTTACCTTCAGCGACTGGTGCACAAGGACACCCAGGTCTCGTTGCACTTCCCCTTTTCCCAATCTATTGCCATTCAGATAATAATCTGTCTTCCTGTTTTTGCCACCGAAGTGGATAACCTCGCATTTATCCACATTATACTGCATCTGCCATGCATCTGCCCAATCATCCGTACCCCCTTTTAAAGGGGCACAATCAGTAAACTCCAAATTATAAGTAAAACAAAAGGAAACTTATTAAATTAAATCATAATGTTGTTCCTGGTGTTGACTATGCACTCCAGTCCCTCCAGTGCCCACCGGTCGTGGAAGGCCTCAAACGTACCGGCGGACACCCACTTGGGTGCAGACCATAGCCGTGGAAGAGAGGCGGACAGTCAGCCCAAACGACTCCCTCAACCGCATGCTGACTGGACCTGTGGATGGCTACCATGGCCAGGCCCAGCAGCAGTCCCATGAGGAGGACCTCCAACTTGCCCGACCCCCACCGCACCAGGCTGCCAAAGCTCAGGAGCGTGAGATTAAAGTGCGGCCAGAAATTGAGGAGCAGCACCTTCAAATAGAGAAGAGAGGCTGAAATCCCTCACACTCTGTGCATACGTGAAACACGGACTCAACCAGGCCGCAAAAATTGCAGGCAGCCTGAGAGTCCGTGAACCTGTTGAAAAACCTATTTGATGGGATTGCTCCATGCAACACAGTCCACGCCAGGTCCCCAATGGAACGAGGGAGGATTCCCGCATAGAGAGTCCTCCACTGGAGACCACAGCCTCCACCGGACGGCAGGATAGAATGCCAGGGCGTGTTCGGATGGAAGAGGAGGGCGATGGAGTGGAGAGTGTGCAGGAGCAGCCCGTAAAGGAAATCTCTCCAGAGTGGAAAGGCATGGAGGGAATTTTCAAGAGAAGGCTGAAGTTGCCAGGCACAGGATCCCGAGGGAAGTTTCGGTGCCTCCCGCCGATCAGAATGAGGGTCAATTCAGACGGGACCGCTGCACACGCTCGAGCCTCCTCGACACACCTGGTGGAGACTTATCGCACCTGGATGGCTTTGGCCGTGAGCTGGACGTAGCATCAGATAATCTTTATCTGCAACCTTTAGTCTTAGTTATCTTCAGCTTTAGGTAGGGATAATTGATCTCCATTAGGCCAATTAGCTAAATAAGCATGCAAGAGTTGGAAGCAAAATGTTATCCCCTTCAGGGAGTTAAGTTAAATAGTGACTTCCATTATGATTGGGAAGGATTGTTACTTCATGTACACATAGCAATCATTATACAGTATTGCAATGGAAGGTTTGGCTCCCTTAGGCAAAGATAGTCAGTTAATAGTAGACCATATTGATGGGTGCAAGGATTTGCATGTTTAAACAGCTGAAGTTGACAGTCTCCCTCAGGAAAAAGGGAGCAATGGTAATGTTTAGTAGTTTCAACATAGTGCCTTGGGAGTGAGTACATTTTCTCACATAGTTAGACTAAGGTGTGAGAAGTTTTATTTCATTGTTTGTAATTCTCAAAGTGAGTGTTGAACAGTTAAATAGCTTATTTACTGCTTCTGGGACACAAGAAGTTCTGAAATATAAAGAAAAATAATTTGGGATTTAAATTCCTTGGGGGTTGCGCCGGTCTCACGCTATAACTCTGGTGGGAGATTGGCGGAACCTCCTCGAAGATGACAGAGGCCTAGTTGTGCCTCATTCCACCTCTTACTTGGGCAACTACCTAAGAGGGACAGGGCTGAGGATGGAGACACTCAATGTTGAGAGTTCCCATCTTTTCGGCCTACATGGGGCCTACCGTAACAACAGAGGCAGAAGAGCTTACAGTCCTGGCATGTGTCAGTCGTGACTCAGTGGTTACACTCTCATCTCCTTGAGTCCGAATGTTGTGGTTCAAGTCCTACTCTAGAGACTTTGTGCTCTCCGTGAGGAGGATGGGTTTTACTCCAACCGTAGAGAGGTTGGTGAGAGAAGGCAGAACTTTGATGGGCTAAAACTTCCAACTAATAGTACCACATTCATCTGGGAAGGTGTGCTAGACGAGTCTGTCTCCCAGCTGTCTAGCAGCCATTGCCACTGCACCTGCTTCCTGTTGTTCATGGGCTGGGTCTTCAGCATAAGCAGTGTCATCATTAGGCTCGCTAGAATCCTCTGGGATATCTGCACAGTTGTTAGGCACACAGCGTGCAACCACAATCGGTGAAGCGACACTGAGCACGTACAGCAAGGTTCACGTATTGGGGCTGGCCAAGCCACGTGGATGCCATCGATTGCCTCGCCAACTCTGGGGAATCTGGCAATTCTGAAAAATTTGATGGCCCTCCCAGTCATCTATGTGGCAGCACTGTCAGAGATTGTATAAATTGAGCTGCCCCAGCAAAGAGAGCATTGGTGACTTATCTTCGAGATGAGTGCACGGCAAATTGGTTGATTTGGTAACGGTCTCCTGTCACTCCCTGGAATGAGCCGGTGGCACTTTCTCTGCCACAGTCAGAGCTGCGTGTGCTGCGGATCGTGGCTGCTGCAACAAACAGAGCTCCTCCAAAGCTACATTATTGAAGCAGAATCTCCTGAGACACAGCTCTTGGGAAAGGTCTCAGAATGTGCCCCAGGGTGAGTAGTGCTGGGATGTTCTGGCTCTCCTCTGGTGCTGTCTGATCAACCTGGCTTCCCTTACAGCTGCTCCCATTCCTCCAGCGTATAGATCATGTAAAGTGGGATTCCTGTTGGGAAGCCCATTGTGCAGCCCTCAGACCCGAGCTCATAGAAATGGACTGTTTTCCATGGGTAATGCAGAATGTAGGGGAAAGCTTCCCGAGTATTTTTTGCAATATCTGCAGTGAGTCCTCCGATACGGCCAAAAGTCTCCACAAACAAACTCAGTCGAAAGGAAAATCAGGCAACGTGTAAAACGTGTTTGATCCGTTACTACCTGTTTTCTGCCCAATGGTAAAAGTTAAAATTACCCCCATGGTGTATTCTTGAGTAAAAGAAGTCTGAGATACTAGATCAGGCGGGGTGTTAAACGGGCGGCCGATCCTTTGCTGACCATTTTCCGGCCTTGGTAAAAGTGTAAATGACCCCCTGTGCTTTTAAGTGTGAATGATCTAGCTTTGGTGTTGTTGTCTCATGGCAATTTGATAGCTTGCCTCTGGAATCGAAAAACACTTCACACCCAGTGCGTTGGAACAGTCAGGATTAAAACAGAGTTACTAGGCACCTAAAAAGCTTTTGCAACAGAGCAGCAACTGAGGCACAAAGGCCCCAGAACAGGCAGGCTCAACGTCAGAATGTAGAGAAGATTGTTTGGCCTAGAAATTCAGTTGGCTGCGCCAGCCGTTAGCGCCTTAGGAGGAGTAGATTTCGAGCGCTAGGCGCTTAGCACCCGGGCGCAGCGCGATCTGCGCCTCGCCCCAACTTCAGTAGACATTCAGCGCCGGCACAAAGTCATTGCGCGCGCTCATCTGCACGCGCAGATCATGACGTCATTTCCTCGTGCAACGCCCTTTGTGCGCCCGGAACCGGAACTTCACTCGCGCCGCCCCATTGTGCGCCTGGCGGCCCGAACGACTGTGAAGTGGAATGGTTCACAGCCGAGGCGGGCCGCGGGGAGCGCAAATTAAAGGGCACTTACCCTGCACTATAAAGGGCAGTCATTTTGCAGCACTCACTCTTGTGCAACGGATTTTTGGAGAGAGACCAAGGAAGAGAGCTTACTGCTTTGGCCCAACACTAGGACAGGTATTTTTGGCTTCAGGCCAGAGCTTTGCAATTCTCTTTGCCTTCATTGAGATCTCAGTGTTTGCCAGCATATTATGGGGGCTGCATTGGGTGCCAACGCTGAGTTTCAGCATTATGTCCGAAGGGCTCACAGACGCCGTGAGAGAGTGGCAGCCCTGGCTAGACGCAGAGGGGGCAACAGAGGCCTTACCCACTCAGGGAATACCGCCAGCAGTTCTCCTATCTCAACATGTCTGCCGCGCAGTGTGTTAGGAGGCTGCGATTCAGAAGGGAGGTGGTTGCAGAGATCTGCCAGCTGCTTCACAGAGATCTGCGTCCACAGCTGAGGCGCAGGACGTCTCTGTCGGTGGCAGTGAAGGTGACGGTGGCTCTGAACTTCTATGCCACCGGCTCCTTCCAATCCGCTGCTGGGGACATCGCTAACATCTCCCAGTTCGCCGTGCATTGCAGCATCCGCCAGGTGACCAATGCCCTTTTCAGAAGGAGACGTCAATTCATCTCCTTCCCCATGACCCTGGACAAGCAGCAGCAGTGTGCAGTAGGATTTGCAAGAATAGCGGGCTTCCCCATGGTGCAGGGCGCCATTGACTGCACGCATGTGGCTTTGCGGGCACCTCTGGAGCATGCCGAGGATTACCGCAACCGGAAGGGCTACCATTCCCTCAACGTACAGCTGGTGTGTGACCACAGGCAGCACATCCTAGCAGTCAATGCCCGCTTTCCAGGCAGTAGCCACGATGCCTTTATCCTGCGACAGACAACTGTGGCTGACATGTTCCAGGCACAGCCTCACCCAAGAGGATGGCTTATCAGGGACAAAGGCTATCCTTTGTGTACCTGGCTCATGACCCCGCTCCGCGCGCCCACGACCCCTGCTGAAGAGGCATACAACGAGAGCCATCAAGCGACCAGGAACATCATCGAACAAACAATCGGCGTCCTGAAGCAACGGTTCCGCTGTCTGGATCGCTCCGGGGGAGCCTTCCAGTATTCGCAGGAGCGAGTCTCCCAATTCGTCGTCGTTTGCTGCATGCTGCACAACCTGGCTATTCGCAGGACTCAGGCACTGCCACCTTACGTTGGACCACCACCTCAGGAGGAGGAGCAGGAGGAGCATGAGGAGGAGGAGGAGGAGGAGGAGTACCAGCCCAGGAGGGAGGCAGAAGGTCCAAGGGCCGCCCGTCGGCGGCTTATTGAACGTCACTTCTAGGCCCCCTGTCAGGGAATGGCTTGTGCCAATGAAAGAACATGATTGCAGCCGCTCCGCAAGCCCTCAGCCGGTTAAGGCAACAAACACTTCAAAGATCAAACATGGACAATCTGAATAAAGAAAATGCTTTATTGTACAAACTCAGGGCCCTTCCCACATGAAAACCAAAAACAGACGAAACCCCCAAAAAACAGTCACACACATGACTCACTCCCACAACCTGGGGAGGATTAACAAAAGATGTAAACAAAAATGGCCTTCATCCTCGGCCTTCACAAAACACCCATTCCAAAAAACAAAACATTTGGGCACACCCTCTACTTTGTGGCCCACGAGGGCGATGCCTTCTGCAAACTTTTGCGGCCCCTGCACGCCCTGATGCTCCTCCTCAAAGTGAGCCCAGTGGCTGCTGCAAGGCTGGGGGAAGGTTCCTGAGGGGCACATGTCGTGACGGCAGATGCCCTTGGGGGTCGGCCTAGACGAGGTCTGGCCCTCGAGGGGCCGGCTGGTGAATGCTGCAGCTGTTGGTGGGCAGCATCAGTCGCTGCAGCAGCTCGTGGCAGCTCCACTGGGGGAGTGGCAGTGGCGGCTGGAGGAATGGGGGCAAGCTGGCGGATGGCAGGCGCTCGCTGGTCGCCTGAGACACTGGCACTCGCCCGGGCCAGCACTGCAGCATGTGCAGCAATCTGCCGAGGGACAGACCGCTGTGCTGCTGCAGCGCGGCGGGTGCCCTGGCGATGCCTGGCTGACGCAGCGAGTGTGGCAGCAGTGAGTGCCCGTGTTGCCCTGTTCTGTGACCGCATCAGAGCAGCCAGTGACTGCACGGCACCACTGATCACCTGCCCACTCGCTGCCTGAGCTGCCCCGAATTCCGCCCAACTCGCTGCCTGAGCTGCCCCGAATTCCGTCAAACTCGTGGCCTGTGAGGCCCCGAATTCGGTCACACTCCGAGATAGGGACTCGATGGCCTCAGGCATCCATGCCACTACCCCCATGAGCTCCGTGTGCCGGCGCTCCGAGTCCGCGGACATGTCCTCGAGGAGGCGCAGCTCCTCGGCGGTGACCGTCTCCGGACTGGAGGCCGGACTCTCCCTCTAGGGAGAAGGCCGCCGAGCTGCCCGACCCTTCCTGCGTTGCTGGACGCCGCTGGGCCCAGCAATTGGACTCCCCTCCGACCCTTCCCCCCTCTGGGGAGAAGGCCGCTGAGCTTCCACCCCCCCTCCCGCGTTGCTGCAGGCCGCTGGTCCCAGGAGCTACACTCCCCTCCGACACTTCCCCCAGGCTCCCCTCCAGGGAAGACATGTCCCCTACATTGGCATGGCTTGCCGCGGCTGAGGGTTCCCCTGATGGGCCGCCTTCCTCTTCTCCTCCTCCTCCTCTTCTGAGGGGCTGTCACTGGCAGCTTCAGGGACCTCCTCCTCACCATCTGAAAGCAGGAAGGCACAAGGGTAGCTTTAGAGTGAGGAGAGGGCGTCAGCGAGGGAGGCATGAGTGGTGGCATTCAGCGCATTGGTCGGACAGTGGCAAAGGATGTAGATCTGATGCGCAAGTGGGACGAGAGAGGTCCAAAAGGTGATGTCCTTACCATTAGTGCCCAGAACAGGGTCGGCATCTCCAGATGCAATGGGGCCAATCACCCGGGCACCCATGATGCGCTCCACGCGCTGTTGCAGCTCGGTGAGCTGCTGGATCTGGGGTCCGCCTCCCCCGGTCTCAGTCCGGCTCCTCTTATTGGCCAGTTTGGCCTGCAAGAGAAAGGACGGCCTCTAAGTACAGTGTGTAGCCCTGATCTTGTGTGCACTGCCTCCCATGGTGGAATAGCCTGGCCAGTGTGTAGCCCTGATCTTGTGTGCACTGCCTCCCATGGTCGAATAGCTTGGCCAGTGTGTTAAGTGCAGAATGTGCAATTGATGTTCATGACTGTCCCATAGCTGCTGCATGAGGGCTGGCCATTAGGGCTTTCAGGTCCCTTTGCCCATAATGTGAGGTCCACATGCAAGGATGAGGAGGACACTGGAAAGGGTACTCACCCTGACAATCCTGGTGAGGTCATTCAGCTTTTTGCGGCATTGTACAGAGCTCCTGGGGACCTCACTGTTGGATGTCACCCTGTTGGCGACATCCCTCCAGGCTTTCCGGTAGACGCTGGCCGCCGGCTTCTTCCCATTGTCCGGAAACAAGATATGGCGTCTCCTCTCCACAGCGCCAACCAGCACCCTCAGATCATGCTCTGAGAAGCGCTGCGCTCGTTCACGGGCCTTCTCCATCCTTTCAGGCGCTATTTGGGTCCAGCAGCAGTGTTCAGGCCTAGCTGGAGGGCTGCAGTGTCCAGGGCGTGGCAGCAGACCAACTCGACCCTTCCCCCTTTAAGAGCTGGCCGGCGCCAGGGTGTCTGCTGTCAATCAAGAAATGACCGCACCTGCGCTGCGCCCGGCCTCGGCGGTATCGCTCAGCACCGCCGGCTTAGCGCCTAAAGATAGTCGTGCATCGCCAGTTTTAGCGCTCGAGCAAACTCTTAGGGCGAAGCTACTGAATATCGGCGAAGTGGCCTCGACCTTGCGCCGGGCGCAAACTTTAGCGGCCGCCCGACTTTACCGCCCCAAAAGTGGCTATACTGAATTTCTAGGCCTTTAAGTCAAGCAAGATGATCCACTGGAGTGGGGTAGCATAGCGTGTTTATTATTTCTGTTATTACACAGACATAAGTTGTATCAACTGAACTAAGTGAATCTGATCCTAACTATTGCTCCACACACTCACCTCACTGTGGTTTTAAGAAGTTTAATGATTTGAACCAAGCCATGACAAATGTAGTGGTAATTAAGTCTGATTTGAGAGATTAAAGAAATTCATGTACGAAAGATACGCAGGTCCAGTCCAAATCACAATAGAATGCTATGGGTTATGCTATCATACATGTAGAATTAGGACAGTGCGAGTCAACTCCCATAAAAGTAAAGATGCTCAGACTGCTTAAGGGAGCGACTGATGTCACTGAATCCAAGAAGATGTTCTATATTTTTCTATATCTACAGCACACCCAAATTAGTAACAGGGACCTGGAAGAAATTTGCAAGTCGGAAGAACTATGTGGCAGATAACATTCAATATGGATAAATGCAAGGTATTATCACAGAAACCCCACAGTGCAGATAGAGGCCATTTCGGCCCATCGAGCCTGCACCGACACATATCCCACCCGATCCCCGTAACCCCTACACCAACACATATCCCACCCTATCCCCGTAACCCCACATATTTTAATCCCCCTAACACTAAGGGTCAATTTACCATAGCCAATCAACCTAACCCGCACATCTTTGGACTGTGGGAGGAAACCGGAGCACCCGGAGAAAACCCACGCAAACACGGGGAGAATGTGCAAACTCCACACAGACAGTCACCCGAGGCTGGATTCGAACCCGGGTCCCTGGCGCTGTGAGGCAACAGTGCTAACCACTATGCCACCGTGCTGGTGTTGGAAGGTAGAATGGGAGATACACTTAATGAGTGATGCTGAACGAACTAAGGGAGAGGCTGAAAGAGATGTGAGAGTGATAGACTCGTCACATAATAGCCTGGAATTAACGCCGTCATTTCGCCTTTGAAACTGACCGCAACTTCAGGAATTAGCGCGTGCGCAGCCTAACATGGAAATCCTGAAGTTGCGGTCAGTAATTCACTGCTCCTCCACAGGCTGCGCTGTGGACATCCCCCATCCCCCCTCCCCCCTCCCCCGCCACCTCCCCCACTTAAGAGCTTACCCACTTCCTTGTTGGCTGTCTGTGAGAACTCTGCGTTTTGATTGGCTGCTTAGGCAGCTTGTTGATGTCACAGCAGCTCGCGTTAGGGATTCCCACGTCGATGGTGATTGTGAGATCTTTGTGCGAAGCTTGCTTTGGGGCCAGCGGCGAATGCCTTTGTTTTGCCGCTGACCGCAAATTCCTGGCCAACATGTTTAGTCATTGCAGAACAGCAATCAATAAAACAAACAGAATGTTGAAAAATATTATTAAATCGGTAGAGTACAAGTTTAAGAGCATCAATTAAATATATACATAGATTTTAAAATTCACATGAAAATGCTTTGCTATATTTGTGCTGCAGAAGATATTGTATCTGCCGCAGTATAGCATTTTCTGGTGTCTGGTACGTCAGCCCTGAAACAAGGTAAAATAGGGTCCAGAACCAACCTTATATTAAAAACTTCTTATTGTATTTGTTAAAACTTTACTTATATAACTTCTCCAAACAATACTCCAAATTATCAAATGAGCCCAGCTGGCCAGTATGGAATTTCATTCAGCTGAACACAACTTACTTGCTCAAAAACAAGACAAAGAGTTACATAGAAACATAGAAGATAGGAGCAGGAGTAGGCCATTCGGCCCCTCGAGCCTGCTCCGCCATTTAATGAGATCATGGCCGTCACGTACATACTATGTGCAGTAGTGAATTGTATCATCAATATACATCTCACACAAAACCTGCTATCTTATAAAATGTTTGTTTAACAAAAAGAATAGTTGATTTCTAATAGTTCTCATGTATCATCTTTGGATGATTTCATAAAACTGCCTGAAAGGCATCAGAGAATTAATGAGGGTTTCAGCAGAGTAGTTGTCAGGTCACATCTTCACGTCATTGACATTGGTAAGAAGAAAGACCGCAAACTGAATGAAATAAAAGCTTTGAGGCATGCCTTCAATTTATTTTCAGTTATATTATAGTATGATGCAAAGAATGTAAGATCATAAGAAATAGGCGCAGGAGTAGGCCATTCGGCCCCTCGAGCCTGTTCTGACATTCAATAAGATCATGGCTGATCTTCTACCTCAACTCAACTTTCCTGCACTATCCCCATATCCCTTGATTCCCTTAATATTCAAAAATCTATCGATTTCTGTCTTGAATATACTCAATGACTGAGCCTCCACAGCTTTCTGGGGTAGATAATTCCAAAGATTCACCACCCTCTGAGTGAAGAAATTTCTCCTCATCTCAGTCCTAAATGGCCGACCCCTTATTCTGAGACTGTGACCCCTGGTTCTAGATTCCCCAGCCAGGGAAAGCAGAACTTTCTGAATATACATGCACTTTAGTAAAGGCAATGACAATTTTCACCCACACAAGCTTGAATGGGTAAATGCTTGGTCATTCAAAGGTAATATCTATTCGTATCAAGGTAGCAATTACTGATTGATACTTCTGAATTGAATCATTCCCCCAGTTGATATGTTGCATTTTCCAGATAATGTCCAGACATTTGAGTACTACAATTGCTATTTTCTATGCACCTATCAGTAAATATTGCAGTATAGAATAATGCGTAAATCCGCCCATTAAATCAGCTTCTAGACCATTGCTTTTTCCTTTACCCAGACTTAATACATTTTCTAAAGTGAAAATGAAAATTAGCAAGAGCAATTCAAAGAGTGGCCCTGTGTAGCTAATTTATTATCTTTGTGAAAGTAAACATGTGCTGCGGGATTGTAGAGGGATTTATATGTTGTAACATTAGCACCTGGCTAAGTTCACATAACAATGTAAAAGTCAGAAATAATCTTACTGTTCAGAATTTTTATTTGTACTTTTTCAACTCCACCAATTATAAGATTATGTCCATTTTTCTGCCAGGCACTGCAAATGCCATTAGAGTAGAATTGAATTTGTGATACCCTTAGACTGAAATGATTAGCTGAAGAGCTGGCAGGTTTGATAAAATAGGGCCTAGAAATTCAGTTGTTAGCGCCAGCTGCTAGCGCCTTAGGAGGAGGAGAAGTGGGGCGCTAAGCGGCTAGCGCCCAGGCGCAGCGCGATCTGCGCTTCTCGTGAACTTCACTCAAGATTTAGCGGCGGCGCTAAACCGCAGCACCCGCTCAGCTGCGCGCGCAGATCGTGATGCCATTTCATGGTGCAACGCCCTTGGTGCGCTCCGAACCGGAACTTCAGTGGCGCCGCCCTTCTTTGCGCCTGGCGCCCCCAGCGACTGGTAGAGGGGAACGGTTCCCAGTCGCTACAGGGTGCGGGGGGCTCTATTTAAAGGGGACTCCTCCTGCATTATAAGTGGCAGCCATTTTGTTCCACTCCTTCTTTGTGAGAGATGGATATTTGGAGAGAGACAAAGGCAGAGAGCTTTCTGCTTTGACTCAGCACTCGCACAGGTTCTTCTGGCTTCAGGCCAGAGCTTTGCAGTTGGATTTAACTTTCAGTGCCATAGCCTTGAGCGCCACATATCATGGGGGCTGCAATGGGTGGAAACGTTGGCTTTCTGCATTGCATTCAAAGGGATCAGAGATGCCGTGAGAGAGTGCCAGTCATGGCCAGATGGAGAAGGGCCAACAGGCATCGGCACAGGAGGCCTTACCCACCCAGGGTATACCG
The DNA here is from genome assembly GCF_052327205.1 of Somniosus microcephalus. Classification (NCBI taxonomy): domain Eukaryota; kingdom Metazoa; phylum Chordata; class Chondrichthyes; order Squaliformes; family Somniosidae; genus Somniosus; species Somniosus microcephalus. The sequence goes on from NC_141004.1 coordinate 32,014,166, forward strand.
CCAGCAGTTCTCATATCTGAACATGTCTGAGGAGCAGTGTGTTCGGAGGCTGCGATTCAGAAGGGAGGTGGTCACTGAGATCTGCCACCTGCTTCGCAGAGATCTGCAGCCACAGCTGAGGAGCAGGACGTCTCTGTCGGTGGCAGTGAAGGTGACAGTGGCTCTCAACTTCTATGCCACCGGCTCCTTCCAATCTGCTACTGGGGACATTGCCAACATCTCCCAGTTTGCAGTACATTGCTGCATCCGCCAGGTGAACAATGCCCTTTTTAGAAGGAGACGTCAGTACATCTCCTTCCCCATGACCCTGGACAAGCAGCAAGAGCATGCAATGGGATTTGGAAGAATAGCGGGCTTCCCCATGGTCCAGGGCGTAGAACTGATGAACCAGCAATGGTCAGGCCTTGCTTCAGGGCTGCAGTGTGCAGGGCATGGCAGCCAAACAAGTTGACCCTCCCCTTTTAAGAGCTGACCGGCGCCAGCGTGTCTGCCTTCATTCAGAAACTCGCTGCACCTGCGCTGCACCCGCCCTCGGTGTTAGCGCCTCGGCACGCCGGCTTAGTGCCTTATGATAGTCGTGCATCGCCTGCTTTAGCGCAGCAGCAACCTCTTGGGGCGATGCAACTGAATATCGGCGAAGGTGGCGCTAAGTTGCGCCGGGCATTAAATTTAGCGAACGCCCGGCTGTAGCACCCCAAATGTGGCTATACTGAATTTCTAGGCCTAGATCTTTCTCTTTCCTGCTAATGATGCTAATAGACTTCAGAGACTGAGGCCAATATGCAGTAGAAGAGAGGCTGGTATGAGACCGCGGTGTAGCTACAGAAACGTTTTGCAGCCGGTAAATTTATACTGCCTGGCTGGAAGGGTGTACTTCCTCAAACCATTAAAAAAAACTCTGTTGAAGTTTATAAAGTGCTCAAGATGGTCCAATGGATAAATAATAATGTGTCTAACCCAATCAGTCTGAGCTGTCCTCCCTTAGTATGTTTTACACCAGTGTCTCCTGGATTCAGATATGGACTTGGCTCTGGAGTTAGATTTGGGCCAATATTACAAATTCGCACCACTCCCACAATTTTCCTGTCATTAATTTTAATGGAAAGACCATAAAGGGAGTGATGTGCCTTCATTCCTGATATGCTTTCTGGCAGGTAAAGCTCTGCACTGGGAGCACAAATGTGTAAAATGATCTTTACGGTCATTTTTGTGTCATTTCAAAGCGGAAACTGCTGTGCAATGATGCAAAAGTGGCAGTAGAACGGCACCTTTAACATTTTGTGTATCTTATTAGCCGTTGTTCGTAACCTATTTCTGGTTTTAGAAACTATAATAATTATATGCATATAATGTGGAATTTCATTTCCTCCACTACCATTCACACCATTTGAACAGAAAATGTTATCGTCTGATTTGGAACTTTGAATAAAATACAATTTTACAACTAGAATTTTATAAACTGTGTTCTTCAACATGCTAAAAAGAGGCCTTAAAATGACACTGACATTGTTGCAAACAAACTTATTAAACTATTGAGTTTTACCATTTTACACAGTTAAACCGAGTGCATTTTGTGGTTGTAAAAGCTTACAGGAATAAAGACAAATTCAGAATTAACAATGGTTAGGGAGGAAATCAGTACTCTATTATTGCCCATATAGACTGCCCTGGTACCCCAAACTTGAGGCATTCCTCCAATTCGAGGAAAAGAATAGAATAGAATAGTACAGCACAGAGGGAGGCCACTCGGCCCATCGAGTCTGTGCCGGCTCTTTCGAAGAGCAATCCAGTTAGTCCCACTCCCCCACTCTTTCCCCTTCTCCTGCAATTTTTTTCTCCTTCAAGTATTTATCCAATTCCCTTTTGACGACTACTATTAAATCTATCCACCACCCTATCAGGCAGAGCACATTTCCAAATCCTAACCACTTGTTGCGTAAAAAAGTTTTTCCTCATGTCGCCTCTGGTTCTTTTCCCAATCACCTTAAATCTGTGCCCTCTGGAATGTGGTCTTTCTCCTTTGATCAGAGGTAACACAGAACCAAGTTACTTACTCTTAATTAATGCATAGGCTGCAAACCCAATTTAAATTCATGTTTTACTTTAAAAACTAGCTGCCTATATGATGTAAGTTAATACAGTGTTGTGTTTTTTTTTCAATAACTCCACCTCCTTGAAGTTTGACAAATAATTTATTTTGTAAGTCAGACCATTCCAGAGTACATAACTCAAATGGCTGTTCCAGGCTATCGGGCAATAATAATGCTGTACATTTATTCATGGTGCACTGAGCATTAAAGGAAATAAAAGACTGGTTCAATTTATGGAGATGTTGTTTACATGTTGGTTATATTTGGGGTGCCGTGTTACAGATTCTTTCTCAGGATTTTATTGCAGTAGGAGTAAAATAATTTACTAAGTTGTAATGCATAATAAAAATGGTGTATATTCTATAAAGAATTTATCATGTTTTAACTTCTAAGAAAAAAGGTAAATGGAACAGACTTTGGGGTAGAGTTTCCGCTAGGGCGCAATTCACCTGAAATCGGCAAATCAGCGCAAAAGATCGAGGAATTTCAAGCGCAAGTTACATCCAGCGCAAATCGAGTTTCCGCGATCTTTTGCGCTGGTTTAAAAAACATTACACTGGAAGCCGGCCCCGCCCACAAAATTGGCCACGCCCCCAGACCGAATTAATCACCATGGCGAGTCTCCGCTAATTGCGCCCTTTTGCAGAAAGATCAGTTGTAGCCTAGCTGCACAAATAAGACATGTTGGCCTAGAAATTAGGTTTGCCTCCGCCAGGGCTTTTGCGCCCGCGATAATTGCCGCTGCGCCCGCCAAAAATTCAGCTGCCCCGCGCCCAGACGGCTGTGGGCGCTAATGGAGGGTTTCAGCGCCTCGCTATGGGCGCTGAATGCAGGTTTGCGGCGCTAATCCCCCGCTGCGGCACCCGATGCGGTGCGGCAGGCTGGGGTACTGCAGGCCTCCTCCTTCTGTTAAGGAGGAGCTGCCTGCAGCCGACCGCTGACTGGTCGAATCGCCCGACAAATGAGCCCGGCACCTTGGAGAAGTGCCGGGCTCGCGGGCCACACGCATCAGTGCCGCGGGGGGGTGGTGGAGGAGTCCGGGGAGGGAGGTGCGGGCAGGCGGCCGCCGGGAAAGCGGCCGGCCGCCGCTCCACCTTAATGCGCCGGCGCTACGTGCTGCAACATCCCGTTGAACAATCGTTGGTTGCGGCTGCCACGGGCGAGGCGGCCGCAACTGAATTTGGGTGTCCGGCCGCGTTGCCACGGCAACCGGGACGCTGCGCACACCGATGACGTCATCGGTGCCGGCGCAGCGCTACCGGCTAACGCCGATGGTAGGGCCCAACGCAATTTCGATCGCGGCTATAATTCCGGCGCAAGGCCCTCTAACGCCTCTAATTGGGCGCTAACCCCACCGAATTTCTAGGCCGTCATTTCTGCACTCCCATATAGCAGGCCATGCAATTGCAACTACAAAATTGACTGTTCTGAGTTCATCTCTCAAGCACTCTATATGAATTTCCTTAATATGAAGCCAGATTTTGATGTTCAAATTCAATCTTATAGAAGTATGCCCGTTGAACATAGCTAAAGGTTACATTTAAAATGGGCTGGGCCTTGACCTCTCAGTTACATCCAAATGTGTTGGTTTGAGTAGCTCATAAAAATCCCTGTTTGAAGGACATTCATGCCCATAAGCCTTGAAGATAGCCAAATTGACTGCTAGGTTTCTACAATCATGGTCCATATGTAACTGTGTTGCTGTCCCATTTATGTGCGACCAGTGACTGCCGAATCAATAATATGCTCACTAAGGAATTAGAGGGGTAGATTTTCATCTTCACTGCCTGGGTGGCAATCAGATGGCACAATCGCCCACCCTTTGTAGAACCCGTCTGATTTTCATTCCATTGATTGAAATCGATGGGTTGAAAATCAGGCGGGATCTATAAAAGATGGGCGATCCACTAACCACCCAGGCGGTGAAGATGAAAATACACCCCATAGCTTATAATGTCCAGAATTAATGACAACAGAAAATCTTTGATAAATCATTAAAAATGCTGAGTGCAATTTTGCTTCTGTGCCACTTCTGAAGATAGATTTGAAACGTGGCAGCAGCTGTTACACCATATGGATGGGAATCAGATATGGGTGAAGGTTGGTTCAAAAATAAATATTTGAAACAGCAGCCTTTGAAGACACAGCAGCTTGACCTTTGCCCATTCATTAGCTGAAACCCATTTTTGACTGTATCCAAAAACTGGCATATATACTCAGTGTGAAACATCATAGCTCACAAATAAATTAAGACACAACTAAATTGACAGGGCAATTGCCAAAACAATGCCGCACATACAACTCTTGCTGCATTCACAATACAAAGTGCGGTGGTATCTCTATGCATTGCGTATTCTTCAAAATGGGATTTACACGTCTAAATGTGTAGGTTTATCTGACTGAATCGAGGCAAGTAATATTTATATTCATACATGCATCCATTCATTTTTATGAAGTAAGAAAGACCTTTTTATAGATGCTTTATTATGTTCCGAAGCACTTCACAATTAATAAATTACTTTTGAAGTGCACTTACCGTAGGCAAATGCAGCAGCTATGTTATGCACAGCAAGATCCAACAAATATATGAATAACAAGGGTTTCCAAATAGCAAATGAGGTGAATGACCAGTTAATCTATGTTTTGTGATGGTTGAGAACTCAGTACTCTTCTTCAAATATTGCAAAGAAACCTTTACATCCACAGGAACAGGTAGATGAAAAGACAGCATTTCTCACAATGCAGCACTCCCTCAGTACTGAACAGAAGTATCATCCTAACAAGTATGTTCAAGTCCCGGACTGGGGTTTGAACCCACTACCTTATAATGTGCACTGCCAGTGGCAGAGCCTTATAAAGTTGAGGAAGTAAATATGCAGTATTCACCTCAAACATTTAACCCAACTCTTTCCTCCCTTGTAGCTCTTGGAAATTAGGTACCGATTTCCACAGTTGGTCAGCAACATGTAATAACAAGCATTATTTTTGACAATTTGTATCAGTTAGTTTTCAGAATTTATTGACAAATTGGACAATTCTTCTCATTTTGCTAGCTAAATAGTGCTTAAACTTTCCAACATCAGAACATTGCCTAATAGTGACTCAATAAGAAAACTAGTTGATAAAATAGTTAATGACAGATATAATGACTTAATGTTAATTGGACAAAAGTGACTGCCTTGTGCCCGCAGCACCTTACAACATCAACAAGCATTTACTTCTTGCTAAACCCAAATTACTTCAGCTATTGTTCTTAATGAGTTTCATATGATTTTGCATACAGTGAGGTTATCTTGTATCGTATGTAACTTTTAGGCATTCTTGATTTGAATATCACTGAAGGAATAGAGCAGACTATTGCCCGTCTTTGAATGTTATATTCTATTAATTTGCATGTGTTGTTAAGCAATATACTTTTACCTGCATAGTTTTGTTTTGTACTGTGTGTTTAATGTGGAACATTTCTCATTTATTTCAGTCGGACTACTACTATGAATACACCGAGTGTGACAGCCTTGGCTCTAGGTGGAGAGTAGCTGTGCCTCACACCCCAGGGACCTGCATAGGACTGCCAGACCCAGTCAAGGGCACAGAGTGCTGTAAGCCACTTGTCAAATTAGAATTTCAGTTTGGACATTTGTATATTTAAACAAAAAAATACCCACAGGCATATGCTGTACTTGCCATGAAGTGTTTCACATCCAGACTTGTGTTTTGCAAATAAAAAATACCAGTAACATGACAGAGCAATCTTACATTTTGCTCTTTGGTGCATAGAATAAGCACATGAATAAGTCTTTTAATACTCATATAGAATATGATAAATTGGTAAATTGCTAATTTTCTAATATGAGAAATATAACTGATAAGGTTGATTTAACATCCTGATCAAGATGCTGTCCAAAACCAGTGGAGCCATTGCTCTTTACTCATCTCCATATGGATCTTGTAATCTTCACAAAGAGCAGATGTCACCTATCCAAAGTTTTACATATTGATCATTGCTGCAAAGGGAGCAGTTGTAGTAATGGTACTGTCTTTACACTGGTAGTCAAATGGTAATGATCTGGATTACAACTAATCGCAGCTTGGCTAACACCTGGTTTGTGGTGGTGCGTTTCATTTACTCACTATAAAGACTGGTCTCTACAGGCTTAGGTCTAAAGCAGGATATCACTTTGGAAATACAGGAACCATTCACCTGTTTACTGATTGACATAGTCCAGCAACAGCATAATTGGATTGAAAAGTGCGACAGTGACAACTCTTCTTGTGACTGGTATTCTATTAATTGCACTCCCGGTATTATTTTTATATATTATAGTTGTGTAAGGTGATGGACTTTCCTCCATATCTATGGCCGTAATTTTCCGGGGTGGTTGCGGACGCACTGATATTTTTGGGAGCGGGTCGGGACCCGCCGTCACCCTGCCCCCATGCGCCTTTCCCTCAGGCGCATTTGCCGGTGCAGCAGTGACTCGACTGGCAGAGGCGGGTGACCTAATTGAAATCATTAACAGGTAGTTGTCAGACAGTTAAGTGCCATTTTCCCCCTACATTTTAAATTTACCTGGATGGCCACAGGAACCACGCTGCTTGGAAACCACGTCTGTCAACCTGAGGCGGGAGTTGAGTGGCCATTGCGCCAGCTGATTATTTGACAGCATGAAATATACTATAAAAGCTCCCACCTGACAGCTGATCACTTTCCTCAGGCAGAAGCTGTTTCTCACTGCATTTGCAACACAGATTGAGCTTTCTGCAGGCTGAAAGACTTTCCAGCAAAGACTCCATCCAGTGTCACCTCATTGTAAGAACCTCTCTCACCATTGACAGATTGCTTCTGTCATCTCTACTTGACCTGCCATCTATTCCATCAGCATGGGTGCCATTTATACTGTCTCACTTTGGTCCTCAGAATCTGACCACGATGTGCCCCAACACCAACAGCACCACCAACAGCACCACCAACCTTCTCCGCAATCACCTGATGGTGCACAGGACAGAGGGCATCAGCACCCGAGCACATTGCTGCCCGGGAGTCCAGGGATGGCCTCATCATGGCCAGATTTACTTAACTTGATGCTGTACAGCCACATGATGTGCCAGGCTGGCACCACCCCACACCAACACCATAAAGCATCCTTACAATGCCCAAGCCATTCCTTTCACACTCACCACCATTGCGGGGGGTACCGTTATGCCTCACCATTCACTGCAACTCACTAAGCCACTTCCAAAGGTGCACACAAATCTGTCCAAGAGCGGAAAGTGGTGAAAGTCGGGATTTTTATGTTTGACAGCACATTAACGGAAACTTTACATAAACATCGGATATAACACCCAAGTGGCTACTCTTGTGAATCTACTTGTGTGTCATCTTTCTCTTCCGCGTGCTTCTACCAGATGCTAGCCCTGTGGCTTCAGCAGAGGTGGAGGCAGCCTGCTCACTTCCCTGCTGCCAAGGAGCTGGAGAGCACCTTGCTGCACATCAGTGGGGCCATGAGGAATCATGTCTATGCTGACATCCCTCCTAGAGAGGAGGTGTATGAGCCTCTGCCATCTATTCTCCATACATAGTCATCTATCTTCCATAGATAGCCATCTATTCTCCATCAAGACCATGTGCTCCTCTGAGTGGCGCATTAGCTGTTCCATGTAGGTGGCCATCCAATCCATGGAGGAGCCTACAGTCGCCACCACCTGCGACACGGTGGTGCTCATGTTGGAGATGGACTCCTCCATTCTCTGAACGTTTGCAGACATTGCGCTCACAAAACCTGTCAGAGCCCCCTGCTCTTCTTCCTGCACCTCCAGGATCGCCCTCTTTCTGGATGGCCGCCAAGATTCAGCATCTGCATGCAGCTGAGCAGAGCTAGGAGCGTCCTGCGCCCTCCGGCGAGGACTCTCCATTGCTGTCCCTGTCTCCACCATCTGTTCTTGCTCATTTGTGAGTTGTGAGACATCAGGTGACAACACTACTCTATCTCGCGTGGGACCCACTCAGGTGTGCGTATCTGCACTGATGCTGGGTGTGCTTATGTCTGGTGACGGTGCGCCCTCAGGCTGGAGGCTCCCCTGAGGAGTCGTTCTCCTCTTCTTCCTGGACAGTGGGAGGGGTGGGGGATGTTCTTTACGGACCTGTGGGAGAGTGAAGAGATGTCATATGAAGAATGGGTACAGATACCATTATGCACATGATGACCATTCACTGGCTGCTGACATCAGTCCCCATATGAGTGACTGATGTATGCCATGTAGCTGTATGATATATAATTCTGTCACCAGATTGTTGAGATGTCCCCCTCTCTCTGTCTCCCACCTCCAGCTGCCCGGCAACTCCAGATATTTCTAAAACAGCCTCCTCTGCAGTTGTAAGGTTTGCAAATGATGGAGGGCCACCTCCAGTTCTCCCCCTCTCCCTCTCTTTTCCTGCAAGAAGCAAAAGAAGAGAAAGTTGAGTGAGAGTGATGGAATGAGTGTAAGGAACGGATGGGTTACATCTTTAGAGGGAGACTATGATGGAGTGGGGTGCCAGAGCCAAGTGGCCTCCTTGTATGTTGTTAATTGGTATGATTGCACTAGGATGAGGGTAAGTGTGAGGGGTGGCTAGTGAGATGGGGATGTGATAATATATAGAAATAGAGGGATGGGTGGAGGTGCAAGGTAAGTTGGTGTGAGTAAGGATGTGCAGGAGTAGGGTAGGAAAGGCAGAGTGATGTGGATGTGATGAGAGGCACAGCAGGATGAAGGTGAGTGTGGCTTTGTACTCAGGTTTCCTGATCTAATGAGATCATTGAAACATTTGCGGCACTGCACCCAGGTCCTCCTGACCACATCCCTGCTGGTGACCTCCTCTGCAACCTCTAACCAGGCTGTTTTGGTCTCCTGGAAATGTCTCTTCCACCCATTGGAAAGGAAGGGGACCTCCCTGCGTGCTCTGATGGAGGGAGTCATCGGAGAATCTGGGTGCAGCCCTCTACCTCTGTGCAATCATTGTCAATGTTTGCAGCACTTCAATGCTGTAGTACACTAACAGTACTATGTTACATTAACATTCAAATGTAATGTGGCCATTTAAAGATTCCGGCTGAAAATGCGTCATGAATGACGTCACCAAACCCGCACCATTTAATTGGGCTGGGTAACGCGCAGAGTGGGCTTAATAGGCCCTATTAATGTAAAGTCATTCTGTGGAGCGGGATGGAGCCAGCAAAGGGGTCGCGACCTGCCATGGCCTCCACCCAGACCGGACCTGCCCATGTAGGGAAAATTCTGACCTATGTATCACATCGCTTGCTTTCAATGAACTGGATTAGGAATTTAGTTGGGGAAACATAAACAGTTGTGTTTGTGCAAATTCTAACTCATTGTGCAGTTAAAATCAGGCTAATTTATAATTAAACAGTAACTATATCTTTTTCTCTTGATCCATGTTAATTTACATATGAGTTTAAGGTAACTCATCATGAATAACAAATAACAAATGCCAAGATTTAAATTTGATCTATTTGATATGAAAAAGACCAGGTAAATAAAATTCTCTCATGCATTATTTCCCAATAAGTCATGTGTTTGACATCTATCTGGTCCTATTAAATACCAAATTTATTTTGAATATCCATTTTTAAAAAGAGATAGAAAGGAAAAAAACACCTTATGACAGCCTGTCCTGTCATTTTAACATCCAAAGATACAAGTCAGCACCTTCATGGGAGGTGCGGAGAAACTAGACAAAGGGAAAGATTTTTCAAACTGTAGAAAACTACAAAAAATGTTGCATTTCATTGCAGCAAAAAAATAAATATATCCCCAGGGTTTCTTTTTAAACCTCTTCAGGGGTTTATGTATATTGCCTTTAATAACCTTTATTAGAGAAAAACATTTAAGTACAATGTAGTTGTAAGAAGTTGTGAGGGGTGTATATGCCATAGACCTCCAGTAAAGCGATAACAGTAATGTAACTTTCCTTTATGTTTTATAAATACCTTAACTTCTTTTTCATAATTGGTTGGAGATTGCAAGTTTGCCATGTGCTTTGATGAAACTGGAGTAAGAAAATCATTACAGCTAAAGAGAAACTATATTTGCGACTGTGATAATCTTGTATCATAGAATCATAGAATGGTTACAGCACAGAAGGAGGCCATTCAGCCCGTCGAGCCCGTGCCGGCTCTCTGCAAGAGCACTTCAGCTAGTCCCACCCCCCACCCTTTCCCCGTAGCCCTGCAAAAAATTTTCCTTCAGGTACTTATCCAATTTCCTTTTGAAAGCCATGATTGAGTCTGCCTCCACCAACCTTTCAGGCAGTGCATTCCAGATCCTAACCACTCGCTGCGTAAAAAAGTTTTTCCTCATGTCCCCTTTGGTTCTTCTGCCAATCACCTTAAATCTGTGTGCTCTGGTTCTTGACCCTTCTTGACAGTTTCTCTCGACCTACTCTGTTTGGACCCCTCAAGATTTTGAGTAATTATTATGAGATTACTTTGCAAGAAGACAAATTGGCTGTTTGTTTGACTGTAGGCAATTGATTTTAATGAGTCATTGGCAGGAGATGCAAAAGGACTTTAGAAATAACCTCATGTTCAGGTTTTCTATTTCTATTTTCCCCTGTTTACTTAAAAATCTTTCAAATTACTTGTGCTTAATTTGTTGGAATGATTTTCATTTGTTGCTTTCCTTGTTGGTAATGATATTGTACATCATTTGATCAACTCCAAAAAGATTTTAGGCTGGGGTCGGGGCTATGTTAATGAGCGACAGAGGGTTTCAGCAGATATACCTTGGGAGTGGCGCAAGTGATCGAGAAAATTTGTGCATAGCAATGTTTCAGTGTAAAACGAGCGTAAATCAGTTCAGTGCGAATTTCTTCTGAAAAAATCCCAGTGTCACGCCACTCTTACACCATAGTTATGCCGAAACATTCCAGGAAATTCCAGGCTAATGGCCTGAAATTTCATGGACTGGTGGAACAGTCAATTTACACCAAAATCTATGCCCATTTTTGCAAATGGGTACTTAAGCCAAAATTTCCTGCCACTCTCCATTAGCATATGCCAGAATGTAAAAACCAGCAGAAACCAAAGGAAATCAGCATAAACAACCAGGGCCTAAGGAAACCGCGAACTTACGCCATATTCCTTCTTTAAGTCCCCCTTTATGTATGAAAGTTAAAGTTTGAAGCCATCAAGCCATCATTTATGCACATTAGGCCCAGCACATTTAAGAAAATGTAAAAGTGATCCAACCATGGCTAACAAAAGAAATTAAAGCTAATAGTAAGTCAAAGGAGGAAGCTTATAAAGTTGCCAGAAAAAGCAGTCAGCCTGAGGATTGGGATCTTTTTAGAAATCAGCAAAGGGGGACCAAGAAATTGATAAAGAAAGGGAAAATGGAATATGAGGACAAACTAGCGAAAAATATAAAAACGGATTGTAAAAGCTTCTATAGATATGTGAAAAGGAAAAGACTGGCGAAGGTAAATGTAGGTCCTTTACAGTCAGAGATGGGAGAATTTATAATGGGGAATGAGGAAATGGCAGAGAAATTAAATAAATACTTTGTTTCTGTCTTCACGGAGGAAGACACAAAAAAACTCCCAGAAATATGAGAAAACCAAGGGTGTGGCAAGAATGAGGAATTTAAAGAAATTATTATTAGTAAAAAAAAAAGGACTAGCAAAATTAATGGGACTAAAAGTTGATAAATCCCAAGGACCGGATGACCTACATCAGAGGGTTTTGAAAGAGGTGGCCATTGGGATAGTGGACGCATTGGTTGTCATCTTCCAAAATTCTATAGATTCTGGAACAGTTCCTGCAGATTGGAGGATAGCAAATGTAATCCCGCTATTTAAGAAAGGAGGGAGAGAGAAAATGGAGAACTACAGATCTGTTAGCCTCACATCGGTATTTGGGAAAATACTGGAATCTATTATAAAGGATGCAATAACTGGGCACTTAGAAACTAATAGTAAGATTGGGCAGAGTCAACATGGATTTATGAAAGGGAAATCCTGTTTGACAAACCTATTGGAATTCTTTGAGGATGTAACTAGTGGAGTAGACAAAGGGGAACCGGTAGATGTGGTGTATTTGGATTTTCAGAAGGCCTTCGATAAGATCCCACTCAAGAGGTTGGTGAACAAAATTAGGGGACATGGAACTGGGGGTAATATACTAGCATGGATTGAGAATTGGTTAACAGACAGAAAACAAAGAGTAGGGATAAACGGGTCTTTTTCAGGATGGCAGGCTGTGACTAGTGGGGTACCGCAAGGATCAGTGCTTGGGCCCCAGCTATTCACAATCTATATCAATGATTTGGATGAGGGGACTAAATGTAAAATTTCCAAATTTGCTGATGATACAAAGCTAGGTGGCAGTGGCAGTTGTGAAGAGGCTTCAAGGGGATCTCGACAGGCTCAGTGAGTGGGCAAGAACATGGCAGATGGAAAATAATGTGGATAAATGTGAAGTTATCCACTTTGGCAGAAAAAACAGAAAGGCAGAGTATTTCCTAAATGGTGAAAGATTGGGGAATGCAGATGCTCAAAGGGACCTGGGTGTCCTTGTACAAGAGTCACTGAAAGTGAATGTGCAGATGCAGCAAGCCATTAGGAAGGCAAATGGTATGCTGGCCTTCATTACAAGAGGATTTGAGTACAGGAGTAAAGAAGTCTTACTCCAATTATATAGGCCCTTGATGAGACCACACCTGGAGTACTGTGTGCAATTTTGGTCTCCTTACCTAAGGAAGGATATACTTGCCATAGAGGGAGTGCAACAAAGGTTCACAAGATCGATTCCTGGGATGGCGGGACTGTCGTATGAGAAGAGATTGAGTAAACTAGGCCTGTATTCTCTTGAAATCAGAAGAATGAGAGGGGATCTCATTGAAGCATATAAAATTATTACAGGGCTTGATAGGGTGGATGCTGGGAAAATGTTTCCCTTGGCTGGGGAGTCTAGAACCAGGGGCCACAGCCTCAAGATAAAGGGTAGGCCATTCAGGACTGAGATGAGAAGAAATTTCTTCACACAGAGGGTGGTGTATCTTTGGAATTCTCTACCCCAGAGGGCTGTGGAGGTTCAGTCATTGGGTATATTCAAAACAGAAGTCAATAGATTTCTGACTAGTAAGGGCATCAAGGGATATGGCGATAGGGCCGGTGAATGGAGTTGAGGCGGAAGATCAGCCGTGATCTCATTGAATGGCGGAGCAGGCTCGAAGGGCCGAATGGCCTACTCCTGCTCCTATTTCTTATGTTCTTATGTAATGGTGTGTGCTTTATAATTTTTAATGTAGTGCATTCTGATCCCATAAAATGCATTCAAAGGTACCAAAAAATACAATGCAGCTCTCAGTTAGGACAAATAATAATCAAAAAGCTGGCGTAAATGCAGGAAATTTCCATTCTCTGGCCTTTTGCATGGAGGTGCAGCTATGTTAATGACTGGCAGACGGTTTTGGCAGACATTTTGCCGAATCAGCACAAAAGATCAAGAAAATTTGGGCGTAGCGTAAAGACCGCGTAAGTCACCTATGTGCAAATTTTCTCAATGTTTTGCACTGAAAATTGGCATTACCACATGCCGTTGTTTTGGTGTAAGTTTCCAGGTTACTCCAGGCCTAATAGATGAATGTGCAAAAGCTTTTGTCTTAGTCAATATTTAATTATGATAACTGAATGCAAGTAAGTTGAAAACACATCATATATTTGTGTGCGTTTTGACTATATTAGCAAATCTTGCCCAATTTTTCTAATGTTGACTTTGTATATTTTTTATAGCTTTTTCCTGTGGAGCTGGTGAGTTCTTAGACATGAGGAACCAATCATGCAAAGAATGTACTGCTGGTACTTACTCTCTCGGCACTGGCATTGAGTTCAATGAGTGGGATAGGCTGCCGTCAGGATTTGTTAACACAGGGACATCTCTAGACACATCAGACGACAACGGCTCAACTGAGAATTGCACCATGTAGGTACATCTGTGTATAGACTAACAACAGCCGTTAGCAAATTACAGAGAGAACTGATAGCTCCCTCCTGAGCTGTTTAAGATTTGTTTATTGCAATCTTTGGTTACAATATATTGCCATACATTACATTATATTATATCGTTACATTGTTACAGTTAGATACACAAGGTGGATTGTATATGTTACTGTGTGATAACAAATGAGTCTTGCAGTGTGTAAAATACTTTAAAACAATAACCCTATCAATTAGTCAAAGTTTCATCGGGCTTGATGTTCAATCACTTGTTACACTTAAAAGGAGCAATTTTCAGAACGCATGCTCCTAGCATGGAGCCACACCTACTGGGGACACATATTGGGAAATCACAGACACAAGCCCCATGATTTTCCATCGGTTAAATGTTTCCACTCTTTCTTGATGTATTTTTACTCTTGTGTAACCCTAGGGAAATATGGGAAAGCCACAGAAGAAATAGAGGAAAAATTAATAATCTATGGAAAAAGTTTCATCATGAACTCGGAGTACTATAGCATGATGTCCTTTGCTAAAAGCTGCCAGCAATGATTTATAAATCATGCTGAATATCGAAAGACTTTGACCAGCACGGCGGAGACGGAGAAACTGGGAGAATGGAATAGAGTCCTTACAGGAAGCGGGGTGGGAGGAAGTGTAGTCCTGGTAGCTGTGGGAGTCAGTGGGCTTGTAGTGAATATTGGTCGATAACCTATCCCCAGAGATGGAGACTGAGAAGTCGAGGAAGGGAAGGGAAGAGTCAGAGATGGAGCATGTGAAGGTGAGGGAAGGGTGGAAATTGGAGGCAAAGTGAATGAAATTGTCAAGTTCGGGGCGAGAGCAGGAAACGGCACCAATGTATCGGAAAAAGAGGTGAGGGAGGGGACCCAAGTAGGACTGGAACAAAGATTGTTCCACATAGCCCACGAAAAGGCCGGCATAGCTAGGACCCATGCGGGTACCATGGCAACACCTTTGATTTGGAGGAAATGAGTGGAGTTAAAGGAGAAGTTGTTCAAACTAACCAGTTCAGATTAAAATTAAGTGTAGTTCATCCCTCAATTAGGAGAGTTACAAGTTACTGAGTGAATGAATTAACCCTTTCTTGCTGAATCATGAAAAGAGATATCAGATCAGCCATGATCTCACTGAATGGCGGGACAGGCTCAAGGGGCTAAATAGCCTACTCCTGTTCCTATGTTCCTATCAGACAGTCGGCCATACACTAAAAGTCTGCTTATTGGTTCCAGCTAAATATGTGAAAAAGGAAAATTTACAAAAGTATGGGGAAAGCACAGGATTACAAGCCTCATCCCTCACTCAGCTGAGTTCCAATCTCGGACACATTCCGTGAGGAGGCATTATGGGGAAGCCAAGTATCTTCGTGTAAGGGGAAGAAAATTGTATGGGTGTCTCTACTCAGCGATCCTCACAACTCTGCTGATAGTTGGCTATGAGTGGCTGAGCCACACAGACTGAAAAGATTTGGGGGGAGAAATTCAGTATCGCCCCGTTTGGGGCGCAATTATCGGCCGGGCACAAAGTTTAGCGCCTGCCACTAATTATCGCCTTAGACTGCAAACTTGGCTTCTATCGCCCCTGGAGGTGACTGGAGTGCTAATTCAGGCGCTACACACCTCTCTTAAGGCGTTAACGCCGAGGAGCGAGGCGCTACCTCACGGCGCTGGCGAAACTCATGTGATGTCAGTCAGCAATGGAACACAGACACACTGGCGCTGGCCAGTTCTTAAAGGGGAGGGTCGATTTGCTCTCCATCCACACCCTGCTCATTGCAGCCTTGAATCTCGGCCTGGAGAGACCTGTACATCAAATCTGCTGGAAAGAACAATGGAGGTGCCCAGGGAAAGAGCTCAGCGTGCAGCCCCCATAGTCTCTTCTAAATCGATGCAAGGAAGGTCAAATCAAAATGACCCTGCAAAGTGCTGCTCAGTACCCAAAACTCCTTCACACAGCGTTGAATTTCTCCAGAAGTGTCTCTCTCTCTCTCAGAATGTGTGGTGCAAAAATGTCGCCGACAAAAAAGGCAGGAAGCAGTCGGCTTTAAATAGCGCTCCCCCAGTCCCTTCCCGACTGCAAAACGCTCCCCTCAATCTGTCATTGCTAGCGGTAGGCGGTAAGGCAGGGGGCGCCACTCAATATCCAGTCCGGGGCACTACCGGGGTGTTGCACGCTCGACTGACATCATGATCTGTGGGCGCAGGAGATCGTGGTGGTAGTGTTTAGCGCCACCGCAAAAGGTCTGGTCAATTTTGCGAGCGGCGCAAACATCGCTGCGCCCGGGCGCTAGTTGCTTGGCGCTAACGGGAGGCGCAAAGCAACTGAATTATTCCCCCTTGATGTTTAATCCCATAGCTTATCTCAACTGGTGCAGTGGTGGACAAGTTACAACTGGTAGCCCTGGGTTAGAATTAGCCTGGGGATCATAGTCCTGATTGCTATCCACTGACCTTTGCTGGAATGCATGGGTTTGGATATCAGCTCAGGAAACAATTAGATTTGGGTGTGATGCTATCTACAGCTGAATAGCCAGCTGACATTGTTAAAACTCACTCGTGGATAATGGCCATTCGAGTAAGATACTGAAGGGTGACCACCCCCCTGCATGGAGTCAACGCCTTTAGTGGTGGGGGGGGGGGAGGGAAGAAGTTTGACGAGAAAAGAGGAACAAGTATATTTTAAACAGTACGTACATGCCCATGCCATCAAAAAAATTAAGTATAGTGCAAGAAACCCTGTGTTTCTGAGCAGAGAGACATAGGCAGAGGATAACGTTGCACCTGCCTTAGGAGTAAGTGCTCCTGTTAGTTTTCTCATTTGCTCCTTTATCTTTAGCAATAGTTGCAATTTATGATAATCCCTTCAGCATTAACAGCATTACGTCAGTATTCAATATCAAGTTTGCAGTATCAGTACCTGTTCATTTTATTGCACAGAGATTACAGCTGAAAGATTTGTCAATTGAGAATTCCTTTCAGCACACTACAGCACTAGAAATGTATTTTTCTAAAATTAAAACAGAAAATGCTGGAAATACTCAGCAGGTCAGGCAGCATCTGTGGAGAGAGAGAACAGAATTAATGTTTCAGATCGATGACCTTTCCTCAGAACTGGAAAAGGTTAGAGATGTAACCGGTTTTAAGCAAGTACAAAGGTACGAAAAGAGGGGAGGGGGAGGAAAGAACAAAAGGGAAGCTCTGTGATCGGGTGGAAGGCAGGAGAGATTAAATGACAAAATGTACCTTTTTTGATAGGTCAAAATGGACTCCTCAAGGTGATTTCATAGCATCCAACAGTGATGAGTGTACAGCCAGCCTGATGTACGCGGTGAACCTGAAACAATCAGGCTCGGTCTCGTTTGAATATCTGTATCCAGACAGCAGCATATACTTTGATTTTTTTGTAAGTAATGTATCAACTGTCTGTTGAACAATGTTACGGACTTTTTATATGTGGAGCACTGATGTTTCTTTGAATATAAATTGTTACCTCTGAAACAGAAAATGAACGTCAGTGGTCTCGGAAACATGGAACCTCTGCAGCTAGTTTCATCGTCCTTTCTTCAGAAGAAAATAAAAGGAGATGCACAAGAAACAGGAAACAACCTTGGCTTGCAAATGTGAATCCCATAAAATTGCAAAGATGAAAGTAGATTGCATTTTTAATTTAAAATTAACTTAATTTGAAAAACAAATTTGTGGCATTTAAAGGGACATTGCTGTTCTAATAAAGTGATATGCAATGGTGCAATTGTTCAGCTAGAGCAGTCAAGGATGGGCAAATACGATTTGGCCCATCAAAGTTTGTCCCAATATTATCTTAACTCTCCCAACCCAGTATCCAATATGCAATTTGAAAAAATGCCACACAAAAATCAAGTATATGCTATTGAAAATATACAGTTCACATCTTTCTGGACAGTGCATCTGTGTGGTACCAAGGAGTCCTAATAAAACTGAAGGTCAATGGGGATCGGAGGAAAACTCATCTGTGGCTGGAGTCATACCTTACACAAAGGACGATGGTTGTGGTTGTTGGAGAATAATCATCCCAGCCCCAAGTCATCGCTGCAGGAGTTGCTCAGGGCATGCTTCTGGTATCGTCATAATCAGTGAATACTAATAGTTTTACAATATCACTGTCCATTGAATATGAAAAAGTGCCACGAGTGCCTCCAAAGTCAACCGAGTTAATCACAATTTGTGATTCCCATTTTCTGAGCCATGACACTCGTTCCTTTTGACTTCTGGCTGCTTCTGATAATATATTTAATTTTAAAGTTTCCATGGGCTGTTTTGATCTGTAGGTAATATTTATCCCACTTTGGCTCCCATCAATTATTACAATTTTGGCTAATTCCCAACACTCTTTATATTCTGCAAAAGTTAGCTTCCACAGGCAGACCTGCTGTTCCTGTTAACTGAAGTCTGATTTTTTGTACTAAATATTTGGGACAGTGTTGCTGCAGGGTGAACACTGAATCATTCCTAATGCTCGTGTGCAGGCATGAAATGATTGGCTTAGGGTAGGCACCAGAAATAAAATGGCTTACATACCATGTGTTATAGATCTCTCTGAACTGGTAAAACACTGCATTACCAGACTGTATAGCATAAGCTACAAACTGCCAAATTGTATTTCTTAAAAAGTAAGATTTTACAAAAGCAAGAATGCAGCAGCTTATAAACATAACAAATACTGTACTTAACATGACCATCGGTTCCCAAACAACAGAAGTGCCAAAGTTTAGTACATTTCTTCAGAACTTTTGAACATGAGTCCGCAATGAAAATCTTTACATGAGAAATGAACCTCATTGAACCACTGTGCACTCAGCTTGTATAGTGGCAGAGTGAAGTAGGACACTTAAGAACATGAGCTACCAGTCATTTTTTTTATGTCCAAGCTAGTACAAAGATAAAAATGTATATTACACAATCAAAACTGCCATTCAAAATATATTTCAATGGCACAAGTTGTCCTAAAACAACCCAAACCAGTGCATTACTCCTTTAAATCAGTACAGTCTAATCAATAATTAAAGTGCAATTTTTTTCCATTAAATTGTTTCTGGAAATACCAAATCTTTTGCATCTGATCATCAAATTTAGCTGATATAATTTTACTGAGTTGTAAAACTTTGATTTTAATAAATACTCCACATGACCTATAAAGCCAAAATAGTTAAACAGGGAACATCATGCTGACAGAGATGAGATTTACCCCTGAAGGAGTGGTAATGGATTTTCCAGTACCACTGACAGATGTATTGCCAGAAAAAAACACTTCCTTCCATAGTTCATATTTGCCCGGCAGTAGATTTTATGCCTGGTGGCATCTACTTCACTCCGCGGTCTCTGGTGTACATATTCAGAAGATTTTCTTTTTTTTTTAAAGTGCAGTATCGGCCCATCTATTTGCCTTGCTGGAGTTCTCCTGTTGAAGATCAGGCCCTGAGATGTACTCATCAGCAGGAGTCACAACAAAACTGCTGTTAACTTACTGGGATCAGAACAGCATCCAATGCTTAATCCGCAATAAGAAAGGCATTAACAAAAAAAGCAAAGGGGCTTTGAGCAAGAAGTTGGTATCATTGCATACCTGCCTTTTTGTTAACAGGCTAGTCTCTTTCCTCATCATGCTTGTAGTAACTTCTCAATTCCCTGTACTTTCACACTTGGATAAATGTAATGCTTTGTGTTAAAAACAAAAACAGAAAATGCTGGTAACACTCAGCAGGTCAGTCAGCACCTGTGGAGATAACAGATGGATTGAAGTTTCAGGGGTGGACCTTTCATCTGACAGAGTCCACCCTGAAAAGTTAACTGCTCGCTCCACAGATGCGACCGACCTGCTGAGTGTTTCCAGCATTTTCTGCTTTTGTTTCCGATTTCCAGCAGTTCTTTTTGTTTTTCGCAGTGTTGGTGTATTTTGGATTGTTAGCACCCAGATGCACGGTTGCTGTGTCCCCGAAATGATAGCCAATGAGGTTATTGGACAAAGTAGCACTCGCTTGCCTAATCTTGCTCCACAAGACACATAGTTAAAATTGTTGCTTACATACCTTATTAAGTGATTTTTGTAGTGAAATTATTCAATTTTATACAGGAATAATGTGCTATTAAGTTAATAAAGGAAGGAAAAAATCAGCAATCTGATGGCAGATGGCCATAAGTATGATTCACTAGTGGGCTCCAGTTTGAAAATCTATGCTTTATAAAAAGATATAAAATACAAATAGTAACACAAGGCTATACATTCATTCACATACAAAATAATGCATAATAGTGAAAAAATGAATGAAATTTGGGATATTGTCAAGAAGATTGTTAGAAAATCCTCCAGACTAAAACTGAATGGGACTAAGCATATCTGCAGATACCAACTGAGGGCATTGCCAGCGGAACACCACTACTGTTAGTATGAGCATCTTTTCCTCCTTAACAAATCCCAGTATTTAATAAAAAGCAAAAATTGCTAGTGAAAAGTAAGAGATAGAGAAATAATAGGTAAATTCATTCTGTACTGTATGCCTCTAGCTAAATGCAGTAATTCTTTCTCCTCAGGTTCAGAATGATCAGTGTCAAGCAATGGACGGTGAATCGAAATGGCTAAGAAGCACAGAAAGGAATGAATGGAATCAGCATACAGTAGGTGTTGAGATCTGAAAGTTGTATTAAAAATATTTTCAGCCCCTGTTCTTTAGTCCTCCCTGTGGCTTTTCAGTTTTCACATATTTCTTAGGTATTGAAACTCCTCACAGTACTCAATAATGCAAACAGGCTGATCTGCAGCAGTGTGAGTATTGACTCTGTTTGAATTATAATTTGGCAGAATGGTGATATTTCTATACCTGCAGCACATTAGATTTATACATCTACTTCCTATTTATTATATTACCCCCCCCCCCCATCTCTATGGCTGTTGATTGACGTTGAAAGATTTTATGCTACAAGGAAAATATCTGTTAGTATTATGGAACGTTATTCCCTGCACTGAAAATGTGAGAACGCGGTGTTCCTCCAACTCTGTGGCCAGAATTTGCAGGGTGTCAGTGGGCCCGATCGGTGGCGGGTTGGATGAGAAAGTGGGTTTTTTTGACAGCGGGTCGGGACCCTGCTGTCAACCCGCCGCCACACGCCTTTCTCAATGTCAGGTCTGTCGTCGCTGAGCAGACCCGACAGGTAGCAACAGGAGACCCAATTAATCTCATTTTTGCCTTGTTGACAGATCATTAACAGGCTTTTTTAACTTAACTTTTCACTTTAGCTTCATGGCCACGGGAACCACACTGTTTGGAGACCATGGCAGTCAACCTGAGGCGGGAGTTCAGTGGCCATTGCTCCAGCTGATTCCTTGACGGATTCAAATGTACAGTAAAAGCTCCTGCCTGACAGATCATCACTTTCCTCAGCCACAAGCTGTTTCTCAGTCCATTTGCAGCACAGATTCTGCAGGCTTTCCACTCTCCACTCTCACCTCATTGGAAGAACTCTCTCACCATTGACAGAATGCTTTTGTCATTTCTACTTCACCTGCCATCTATTCCATCAGCATGGGTGCCCTTTATACTGTCTCACCTTGGTCCTCAGAATCTGCCCATGATTAGCCCCAGGTACATCAGCAACAACACCAACCTTCTCTGCAATCACCGGATGCTGCACAGGACAGAGGGCATCAGCACCCGAGCACATTGCTGCCTGGGTGGCCAGGGATGGCCTCACCATGGCCAGATTTACTTCACTTGATGCTGTACACCCTGGCTGCCACATGATGCACCAGGTTGGCACCACCTCACAACAACACCGTAAAGCATCCCTATAATGGGCCAGAAATTCCAGGCCAGAAGCGTGAGTGCGCTCGGGGTACTCACGCTTCTGGCCGTTGGAAATGCCGGCGTTCAGCAGGAACAGCGCATGCGGGGAACGCCGGCATTTCCAGACCTCGAGCACGTGCGACTGCACAGGCAGCGCTTGCGCAGTGAACTTCGTGGATTTCATTCATGAAATCCGTGAGGGTAAGTCCTCAGAACTTACACTGAAAAAAAGCAAGTGTAAAGTGGTTCATTGGCTGCGGAGGAAGATATATTTTATCGTGGAGCTTTTGAAATGCAATATTTTTGTTTGGGAAAGGGAGGGAAGTTATTTTAAGAAATTTTAAGTAAGTTTTAAAGTTAAAATTTTTTTTTTTTTTAAAGGGTTTTCAGAACGGTAGGTAGAAGGAGCAATTGTGGCTGTGTGAATGGAATGTGAGAATGAGTTATGTATGTATGTCCACATATATTCCTTTACGTATATGTATGTATGTTTTATATTCCTTTACTATGAATGTATGTTTTTAATTATTATTTTCCAACAAGTTACTTTCTCTGAAAGTCATAATTAAATAATACATTCATACACATAAGTAAAGGAATATATACATAACACGCAAAGGAATATATACAGACATACATACTTTCAGAAGCTCCACGATAAGAAATATCTTCCTCCGCAGCCTCTGTAGCAACTGTACCCATGCTTTTTTCATGTGTAAGTTGTAATGACTGGACCTCACTGAAAGCATTAATGAAAGCGGCGAATTATACTGCGCACGCGCTGCCTGTGCAGTCGCACGCGTTCTGCCTCTGAACCCCTTCGTTCAGAGGACAGGAAATGCCGGTTTTCCCCACATGCACTGTGCATGCTGAAAACCGGCATTTCATCCGGCCAGATGCGTAAGTACCCCGACCGTACTAGCGCATTTGGAAGGGAATTATTGGGCCAACATTTTACATGTCAATAAAATAAAAAATTTAACACTTGCACCACTTGCCCCCTCGCACCTGCGACTGAGGGTCCAAGGAGGTGCATTGCGCAAGAGGTCATCATCGGACGTATCCTCACACTGTTCCCTTTGGGGAACTGTATGAAGTGGTGGAAGGATTTATGGCCGTGATTAACGCTCATTCCGTGACCATCTTTGAACCAGCCATTAGGGTGGTTAGTCCTATGGCGGGAGGGTTTTACGGGCTCCCACAACCCATCTGAGGGGGGGGGGGCGGCCACCAACACCCACGGACGCAAGTATCCCGCTGGATGTCCACCCAGAATTTAAAGTTGGAGCTCCGACTCCACTTGCCGGGACTGCCTGGAGTGGGGTTCAAAACCCTACTCCTTCTGGCCCAGCGGCGGGGATGCTTACTGCTACGCAAAAGGCCCACTCCGCACAAAAGGTGACACCCATACGTTTCCTGCGCCTTTTCCCTCCCCGTGACTGGAGCCCTATGCTGCCATTTCACGTTGCTAATCGGATTGGGCCTTTGTCATAGCGGTAGGATCCCTGCCGCTGGGCCAGATCAGGGTAGGGTTTCGAACCCCGCTCCAGACAGTCCCGGCAAGTGGAGTCGGAGCTCCGGCTCTAAATTCTGGGTTGACATCCAGTGGGATATTTGCGTCCGTGGGTGTGGGTGGCCCCCCCTCCTTGTATAGCTTGTGGGAGCCCGTAAAACCCTCCCGCCATAGGACTAACCGCCCTAATGGCTGATTCAAAGATGGTTACGGTCACGGAATGAGCGTTAATCACGGCCATAAATCCTTCCACCACTTCATACAGTTCCCCAAAGGGAACAGTGTGAAGACACGTATGACGACGACATTGCTAAATAAATAAATGGAATTAAAAAAATTCTTTTAGGGCTTTTAAAAGTCTTTAAATTGCTTTAATTCTCTTTAAAACTACTTCAGATTACTCAAAATAATGTAAACATTTTAAAAAGTTTATAAAAGTTACCAAAATCTTCAAAAAACTTCCAAAAACCTATTTAAACTGCTGCTTTGCATGTAAAAAAGCAAAGCAGCTTGACAGAAACATTGGGGGCGTGTCCAGTGAAACTGAGACCTCAAGGGGCGTGTCTCACTTACACTGCACGCTCCTGGGTCTGCGCTGGCTGCGCTCCTGGGCGGCGTGACGTCATACGCTGCCTGGGATTCTTGCTTCAGTTTCTGGAAGTGCAGGCGTCCCTGGAGCTGATCGGCAGGAGCGCGGGGTAAGTGCAAATACGGGGCTTGCACGCGCTGCAAGCCCCGTTCTGGAATTTCTGGCCCAATGTCCAAGCCATTCCTTCCACACTCACCACCATTGCAGGGTGGGGTGGGGGGAGGGGGTATTGTTATGTCCCACCATTCACTGCAACTCACTAAGCCACTTCCAATGATGACCTGTGCAATGTGCAACCAGGCTCTGCTGGTGTCCTGGGGAGGTCTCTTCTGCCCATGGGAAGGGAAGAGGACCTCCCTGCATGCTGTGACCCCATCCATAAGCATATGGAGGGAGTCATGGGAGAACCTGGGTGCAGCCCTGCACCTCTGTGCAGTCATTGTCACTTCAATGCTGTAGAACACTGACAGCACAAATGTCAAAAGAAAGATGGCCATGGTCCCTTTAAGGAAACCGGCTGACATCATCAGACCCACTTCCTGTAATTGGACCGGGAAATGCGCTGGATGGGCTTATCAACGGAAAGTCATTTCACAGAGCGGGATGGAGCCAGCAGCGGGGTCGGGACCCGCCATCGACATCGCCTGCCCCAGACCCGCCGAGGTGAGCAAAATCCCAGCCTGTGTTCTTCCAACTCTGGCCTCTTGTGCATTCCCCACTTCCTTTGCCCCACCATTGGCAGTCGTGCTTTCAGCCGTCTAGGTCCGAATCTTTGGAATTCCCTCCCCAAACCCTTTTGCCTCTCCACCTCTCTCTCCTTTAAGACGTTGCTAAAAACCTACTTCTTTGACCAAATGTTTGCCCACCTGTCCTAATGTCTCCTTTGGATCGGTGTCAATTTCTGACTGATTATGCTCCTGTAAAGTGCCTTGGGATGTTTTACTATGTTAAAGGCACTATATAAATGCAATGTGGTCATTATCACATTGCTGTTTGTGGGAGCTTGCGCAAATTGGCTGCTGTGTTTCCCACATTACAACAGTGACTACACTTCAAAAATACTTTATTGGCTGTAAAGCGCTTTGAGACGTCCGGTGGTCGTGAAAGGTGCTATATAAATGCAAGTCTTTCTTTCTTTTAATCTATTTATTTTGTCCACTGGTTAACGACATGTGTTTGAAAGCCGGCTGCCTGTGGTTAAAAAATAGAATGACTGTTAAAATGAAGGCAGGCAGCTTCATGCTAATATTTAAATGACCAACCCGCTCCCCGTGAGCGGATTGGTCGCCCACCCCTCGTCACACCTCTGTTAAAGCTGGAAGTGAGCAGGTTTGAGGTGGGATCGGATCCTGTTCCAGAATTTTTGCATTTTAACCTCTGACACAATCCCAACCCACCCATCTTTTGAAGTTAAGATTCAGCACCCTGTGCCTCAGGTGGACAGCAATCTTTGGCACCCAGGGTCACAAACCCCATAGCAAAGTAGTCCAAAGTGCAGGCGAGGAGTTGGAAAACCATATCAATGTACACACTATCTCCCAAAGAACACTGGATGTTCAGAGGCCTCAGTTGGTCTCCTAAGGTTGGTCTAAGCACCATAACATTCACTTAAGTAGGACACAAAAGCATGTATGGCACATTGTTCTATTTCAATCCCCTCTGAAGTATCAGCTTACTTCTTGTTCGGATGAGCAGCTGAAGGAAGCTTTTAAAAGAAAGATGCTTTGTGAGAAAAATAGCAGGATACAGTCAATGGACATTGTTGTCCATCAACCTCAAGCTGCTGATGGCCACGATGGGGGTGTGTACCTCGAGCGCAGCATCCTCAAATGGGCAGCCCTGCTCCTGTGCTCTCTGCTCTCTATTGCCCATGAAGCAATTTTGTGTTCTGCAAGGATTTATTGCAGTTCCCCTTTAAGTGTGAGCAGTCTCACCTATAAGCCTTGCTGTTTTGCCAAGTATCCTGTTCCTGGCATCGGTGAGATTCCTGCGCACATGCCAATTTACATAGAAGGAATGATGATAAGTTAACCCTGTGAAATTGCAGAAATTCAACTCTGCTGTCCAAGTATGTGTGGCCCATGAGCACATGGCATATAGTGCTGCCCACACTGCATCAAGACCAGAACATCGACCCTCCTGTGACCATTGTTCCCATTTACCGTTCCATTTACGCAAATGGTTCAATTCTGGTATTTTCATTTTTAAAAGGAAAACTTTGGTGGAAGATAATTTTGCAAAGGAGCACAAATGGTAAATGTCATGCCGTGAAGGTGCCGTGCTTTTTAAATTATAGGGGAAATGTGCAGCCCAGGAGAATAAATCTCACCCGTGTTGTTGCCATTTTCCTCCCTTCTGCTTCAAAAGTAAAAAGACATTGCTAAACATTGTACCGTGTTGTCCTTATTTCGCTGGAAGACGGAAGTTTAAATAAATGGAAATGCCTCCACACCCATCTGGACAAACATGTTTTAAACACAAGAGGATGTTTCATAGCGTCAGCTGGTGCCCACACAGGTTCTGCTCTTCACTTTGGCTCTTTCAAAGTAAAATAAGCAGGGTGTTGCTGAGTGACAGCTGATGACCAAAGAGTTGGTTTTAATCCTAGTCAGTGTTCTACTGAGAGTGCTTAGTATTCACCGGCAAAAGCTATTACCCTTAATGAGTGTTAAATAGCACGATTTGAATGACAGTCAATATTTACTGTGCAATACAACATAAAAAATAAATGCTTTATTGTCTTTTGAAAAGGCTGCCAGTAAAGAAAATGTATTACAGTCACGCAATGCACATTGTCCCAGAAATTCGGGTCCCAACGCGTGAGTACGGACGGAGTACTCACGCGTGGACCCGATGGAAGTGCCGGAATCTTGCATGCACTACGCATGCGCGGGAAACCGGCACTTCTGATCCTCTGAACCAAGGGGTTCAGAGGTCGAACGCGTGCGCGTGGGAGTCTGCGCGTGCGCGTTGAACTTCCTTTTTTTCAGGTTTTAACGTGCAGGTAAGTCTGTACATTTTAGAAATGTAAAGAGCAGCCGTAAGGACTTCATTTTCAAAGGTAAGTGGTCAATTATTTAAAATTAAAACATTTTTTCCACAGGTTTTTTACTTTTAAATACTTTAAAGCAAGGTAAGTTTATTTTTAGCCCCGTTTTTTTATAAAATTATTTTTTCCAAAAATTTAAATTTTTGTTTAAAATAGTTATTTAATGTCATTTATAGTTTATTTACAAAGTGTGATGTTTTTTAAAAATTTATTTGAAGGTAAAGGACAGTTTTACAGCCTCAGCATTTATACGTTTTGACAGGTCTATCTGTCAAGACTTATGAATGGAGCATTCCCTGCTCCGATTGGCTGCCTGTTGCTCACGTGATCCCAGGGGACGCTTCGCACTAACTACGCCCCTGGGACACGCCAGCATAGCGCGCCGGCCTCTGGGACAGGCCTCGGAGAGGAATTCCACGCAGGCCAAGAGGTCAACTGCCGGCGCGCTAGGTAAGTGTAGGTCGGGGGCTTGCACCCGCGGGAAGCCCCCGACCCAAATTTCTGGGCCAATATCTTCATTACTCCCATTTCTTTTTTGAGAAATTATTTTCTTTTTAAAGTCATGAGCCATTTTACAATTCACAAGGATAGGCTGGAGACTGACTCCTGGGCTTATTGCTAGTACTGCTCGACAGCTCATCACAAGGAGGTATACGAGAGCAGTCCAGAGTGCTAGCCATTTTGTTTTTAAGGCTTGACTCACCGACCACGATGATACAGCTCAAGTCAGAAACTGAAATGGGGATGGAGGGACACTCCATATCTTTTGATGAAAAGAGTAGAACATTTACAGCACCGAGCTTCTTATCTTTTTAACTGGAATCTTAAATGCACATTGAGCCAAAAGAAGCAGAAAAGAATAGTTGAACTATTGCACTCTTCAAAGAAGAACAAACATTTTGTGATTTTGTTTTGCACTCGTGGAGGTGCAACACATCTATGCATCTTGTGACCTGACACCTTGAACCCCCTCCCCCCGCCTTCCACACCCCCCACACTGTATCTGTGGAGGACAGTGGTGGTGCGGTAAAGGCTGCCCTCCAATAGCCGTTACACTGTTTGCAGTTGATTTTAATGTTGAAGAACGTGTGTCATCATCAATATACTTTCGTACAAAAAACTTAGGCCTAGAAATTCAGTAGGCCTAGCGCCCCATTTGGGGTGCTGGAGGGCCTAGCGCCGGAGTTATGGCCAGTTTAAAAATTCCCTGGGGCCCTGGAATCGGCGGTAGACCGGTAGCGCTGCGCCGGCACCGATGACGTCATCGGTGTGTGCAGCGTCCCGGTTGCCATGCCAACGGGCCCCAGCGCCGAAATTCAGTTGCGGCCGCCTCGCCCGTGGCAGCCGCAACTAAGACTCTGGCAACAGAGTCTTACACGACTTTGCGCCAGCGCATAAAGGTGGAGCGGCGGCCGGCCGCCTGCCCGCACCTCCCTCCCCGGACTCCCCCCCCCCCCCCCCCCCCCCCCCCCCGCCCCGCGGAACAGATGCTTCTCGGCTGCGAGCCCGGCACTTCCCTGAGGTGCCGGGCTCATTTTTGTGGCGATTTTACCGGCCAGCGGGCGGGTGCAGGCAGCTCCTCCTTAACTGAAGGAGGAGGCCTGCACTTCCCGAGCCTGCTGCACCACATCGGGCGCCGCAGCGCCGGAAAAGCGCCGCAATGCGGCGCGTAGCGCCAGTTTTCAGGCGCAAACACCCTTCAGTAGCGCCGGCAGCCGTTTGGGCGCGGCGCTACTGAATTTTTGGCGCGCGCAGGGGGACTTAGCGTCGGCGCTAACTTTCCGGCGCTAAAGCCCTGGCGCGGCGCCAACTGAATTTCTAGGCCTTAGTTCCAAATGATTAACTTTGGCATCTTTTTATTCACTTTGCTCTTTTTGCTAATTTTAAATATTTTTTTGCGTAAACAACAAAAGGGAAATGGGTTTACAGTAAGTAGCTCCAGCTGAAGACCCTCCACACATGCAGTGGGTCAGATAGCTGCCACCTGTACAGTCATTTCTATTAGGGCTGGAGCCTTAACTGTCCTCTTTCAGAGAGAGCTTTGTGCATGGCAGGATATCTGCATGTGCACAAGAGAGTGGGAAGAGGAGAATCCCTGCTTTGTAAATGTTGGTCCGCAATTTGTGGTCAGAGGCATTCGCCGCTGGCCCCCGAAGTAAGCTTCCCACAAAGGCCTCGTGATCTCCGTGGTGAGAAGTTTGGCTTTTCAGTCGAAATCAACGTAGTACAGTGGGAGTTCCATGGCGCAAGCTGCTGTGATGTCAACAAGCAGCCAAACACAATGCAGAATTCTAACAGACCAAGAACCAGGAAGTGAGTGAGCTCCCTGGATTCTAACTTTTTAAAAATGGTATAGAGAGCAAAAAAAAAATTGGGACACTCACATGGGGAAAAGTTAAACCTAAAATAAAGATGAAAAAAAATTTTAAAAAGTAAAAACATTTTTTAACGTCTCTTAAAAATGTTAATTTTTATTAAAATGGATAAATTTGATATTCCACAAAATTAAAATGAGTTTTTCAGGGTCATTACGTTTGTTTAGCAGTAGTTGTTATTCAGATCACCATTAAAAATCCAGTTACACCTCATTGGAATGGGTCTAACTTTTTATGTGGTTTTTAACACCGATATTTATTCAGAAAAGCGGAAGTTTTAGTCAGATCAGTGATTTCACTGATTGGCGGCTGTGGGGGTGTTGGGGGCGGGGATCCACAGTGCAGCCTGTGGAGGAGCAGTGAATGACAGACTGCAACTTCAGGATTTCCACGTTCGGCGGCGCACGCGCTAAATCCTAAAGTTGCAGTCAGTTTCATAGAAACATAGAAACATAGAAGATAGGAGCAGGAGTAGGCCATTTGGCCCCTCGAGCCTGCTCTGCCATTCAATGCGATCATGGCTGATCATCCAAATTCAGTACCCTGTCCCTGCTTTCTCCCTATAGCCCTTGATCCCCTTAGCCTTAAGAAATATATCCAACTCCTTCTTCAATATATTTAATGAATTGGCCTCTACTGCCTTCTGTGGTAGAGAATTCCACAGGTTCACCACTCTTTGGGTGAAGAAATTCCTCCTCATCCCTGTCCTAAATGGCTTACCCCTTATCCTTAGACTGTGACCCCTGGTTCTGGACTCCCCAACCATCAGGAACATCCTTCCTGCATCTAGTCTATCTAGTCCTGTTAGAATTTTATAAGTTTCAATGAGATCCCCTCTCATTCCTCTAAACTCCAGCGAGTACAAGCCCAGTCGACCCAATCTCTCCTCATATGTCATTCCTGCCATCCCAGGTATCAGCCTGGTGAATCTTCGCTGCACTCCTTCCATGGCAAGAACATCCTTCCTCAGATAAGGTGATCAAAACTGCACACAATACTCAAGATGTGGTTTTCAACGGCGAAATGACGGCGAACGCTGCCAGTTCGCTGTCACCTGGAGCGCAAGTTCCAGGCCATTTACTCTGAGTGCGGGTAGGTCAAAAAAGAGCCCGGGGGTCAAAAGGACCACTTGAGCATTTTTGTAAAGCATGTTTGACATCTCAATGGATTTGCATCCGCACAAGACCGCACAAAATGGAGGAGAAGCCTCCAGGAAGGCGCCGAACACCTCGAGTCTCTTCGCCGGGAGCAAGCGGAAGCCAAGCGCAGGCAACGCAAGGAGCGCACGTCAACCCAAGCACCCCACCCACCCGCCCCTTCAACCACCGTCTGCCCCACCTGTGACAGAGACTGTAGATCCCGCATTGGACTCATCAGTCACCTGAGAACTCATTTTTAATGTGGAAGCAAGTCATCCTCGGTTCCGAGGGGCTGCCGAAGAAGAAGAAGATTCCATGCAATTTCACACTGAGGTGTTCGGAAACTACCGCCTCCCGGAAGTCTCACTCCGTTTCCCTCCTATATCTGGTTGGCCTTGACACCTGAATTCCAGTGCAAGTGTCGCATTGGTGCAAAGTCACAATCACTTTGCACCAACGCTACACCTGCAGTGGAACTGCATCCTATGATTCTATGGGATAGATTTTCAACTTACTACGCAAGCGTAGAACTGTCGTTGTGGATTGGCTGAAATCAATGGAAATGGCGGTTTCTGTAACATGTGGCTGATCCACAACGGCAGTTTTATGCCCGGGCGGCACATTGAAAATCTGCCCCTATAACTC
Source organism: Somniosus microcephalus (assembly GCF_052327205.1). Lineage (NCBI taxonomy): Eukaryota > Metazoa > Chordata > Chondrichthyes > Squaliformes > Somniosidae > Somniosus > Somniosus microcephalus. Next base: position 32,045,395 of record NC_141004.1, read on the forward strand.
TTCAGTCACAGTATCTATCCATGGTATGGCCGTCTGACTTATATAAATCTTGGCCTAGAAATTGGGTTTTGGCTTAGCCAGGGCTTTAGCGCCGGAAGTTAGTGCCGGTGCTAAGTCCCCCTGTGCGCGCCAAAAATTCAGTAGCGCCGCGCCCAAACGGCTGCCGGCGCTACTGAAGGGTCTTAGCGCCTGGAAAAGGGCGCTAACTGCCGTTTAGCGCCGCAATTCCGGCGCTGCGGCACCCGATGCGGTGCGGCAGGCTGGGGAAGTGCAGGCCTCCTCCTTCCGTTAAGGAGGAGCTGCCTGCACCCGGCCGCGGCCCGCGCAAATCTGTTTAAAAATGAGCCCGGCACCTCGGACAAGTGCCGGGCTTGCATCTGTTCCGGGGGGGAGAAGTCCGGGGAGGGAGCTGCGGGCAGGCGGCCGGCGGGGAAAGCGGCCGGCCACCGCGGGGCCTTTAATGCGCTGGCGCAAACTCATGTTGGACTCTGTTGCCAGAGTCTTAGTTGCGGCTGCCACGGGCGAGGCGGCCGCAACTGAATTTCGGCGCTGGGGCCCGTCGGCATGGCAACCGGGACGCTGCGCACACCGATGACGTCATCGGTGCCGGCGCAGCGCTACCGGTGCAACGCCGCTTTAGGGCCCCAGGGAATTTTTCAACTGGCCATAACTCTGGCGCTAGTCCCTCTAGCGCCTCAAAAGCGGCGCTAAGGCTAGTGAATTTCTAGGCCCTTATCTTTTATATTTTCAGGATCATGTGCTGCTATTCATTCCAGATTTTGTAATGTGCTCTCTTTTTTTCTTAAAAGGTGAAGCTGAATCGTGGCAATAATGTCTTGTACTGGCGAACAACCGGGTTTTCACTGGGTATGAGAGTGCCAAAGCCTGCTCTCATCAGAAACATTTTTATCACAGGTACGTTGAAAGCCAGACTGAACCAATGAAATAGCCTATTTTAAAAGAAGTGATTCATGATGGAAACAATTCCTTGAGCCTGCTTGTTAGGTGGTTCTGTGAGACAATAACAGAATAATGGTCATTTGGGAAGTGGGTGGCTGGAAGAACGGGAACGGTAGCATAGCGGTACTGTTACTGGACTAGTAATTCAGAGGCCTGGACTAATGATCCAGAGACAAGAGTTCAAACAGGACCATACCTTTTAATCTAGCAATAACCTGCTTGAAACGTTTTTGTAAGGACAATTATTGCGCACTGATCCCACCACGGCAGCTGGGGAATTTAAGTTAATTTAATTTAATAAATCTGGAATAAAAAGCTAGTAGCAGTAATGGCGGCCACGCAACTACCAGATTGTCCAAAAACCCATCGGCTTCACTAATGTCCTTTAGGGAAGGAAATCTGCCGTCCTTACCCAGTCTGGTCTATATGTGACTCCAGACCCACAGCAATGTGGTTGACTCTTAACTGCCCTCTGAAATGGCCTAGCAAGCCACTCAGTTGTCGAGAAGGTGACTCACCACCACTTTCTGAAGGGCAATTAGAGAGGGGCAATAAATGCTGGCCATGCCAGTGACTCCCACATCCTGTGAATGAATTTAAAAAATAGCAGAAAGCAGTCTGACTTGTGAAAGAAAGCTTCAAGCGGTTTGTTCTGGTGACCTAAACAGCTAGATTGTGTTTGCTATATTTAATTCACTGCCTCCAGGGTATCTATGAATATATATTTTCATGTAAACTGGGTACAATAGTGTAATGGTTATGATAATGGGCTCAAAACCCACATTCAGAATTGAATTAAATCAATCTGGTAATTTGTGGGTTGGCACCAGGAAAGTAAAATGACCATGAAAGCTGCCAGATTGTTCTGATGTCAAGACCAACTGGTTCACTAATGCCCTTCAGGTAAGTGAACTTCCCTCTTCCTTTCAGGTTGGCCTACATGTAAGTTCCATCCCACGCTATGGGGGTTAAATTCAACCTCGACGGGGGCGCAAAATGGGTGGTACAACCCTCCCGATTTTCCTTTCCATTGAAGTCGAATATGAGACAATTGGGCAGGTTGGGGTACACGTCTATGAAGGAGCCCACCCGATTTTTCAATATTTGCTGCTGCCAAGCAATCCAGTGCGCCTTGATACAGACCCAGGAAAAGCTCCCCTTTATTGCCTTCTAAAGTGGCCACGCAAGCCTCTCTGTTGTTAAAAACTTTTGCAACTCACTTGCCACCACCACCTTCTCAGGGCAACTAGAGATGGGCTTTAAATGTGGCCTTACCAGCATTTCCCACATCCTCAGAACAATTTTATTTTAAAAAGAGACGAATAAAAAGTTAGAAATTGGAGAGGTCATTGAATTTGATACTCGGTGGCATTCACCTTCTTCTCTGTGTTGGTGAGTGTAATCAAGGTCGATGGCTAATCTGGCTTGAGATCATACGGTTGTGTTGTGTACAGGTTTACTGATACAGAACCATACCTTTTAATCTAGCAATGACCTGCTTGAAAAGTTTTTTTTAAGGACAGCTATTGTGCACTATTCCCTCGTACCATTTTCAGTGGCTTAGTGAGGATCTTAATCTCGAGTCACTGCAGGTTTATCACATGGTGCCCTTTTTCCATAAACAACATGGCCACCAGCAGCAGGACCTAGGTTATCAATAAAAACCCTGTATCAGTTGTTTTTGACATGAGATCTTGTGACTGGTAGAAAGGTATTATATATGTAATTTTTGCAGTGTCACTGGGTCACTCTGTTTCTGGGACAGAATAACAGATTACTGAAATGTACAGCTTTTGTGATGTGTCTAAAAATGATGTGGGGGAGGATTAAATGACTATGATGGAAAAGGTTCTTTGAGGCATAAAATCCTCCCTTGTTTTGAAAGGTTTGAAAATAGTTTTTTTTTAATGCTCTTACAGAATGCTCATACATATTTTCTGATAGTGAAATGTGGCATTTGCCAGTAGCAATTTTTAAACTTCCTGAATGACCAAATAGAATTGTGTTGAGCTGAAAATGTATTATTTTCCGAGCAGTAATTTATTACAGATCACTACTTTTGACTGTTTGGTGAGCTGGTGTTGCACATGCGCAGCCACTTTGTATTCCTTCATGTGTGAAAATTATTGGTGTCACACTGCACGGTTTCAGCCCCATAGAGTTTTCTGGCAATCAAATGCTGATTATTTTGTACACAATTCTTCTTGATGCAACTTTGTACACAATTCTTCTTGATGCAACTTTGTAATATTCATAATGACATGAATCTCCCTGCAGTCTACCATTCTCATTCACAATGGAACAGGGCCTCATGAAGCAAAGCAAATTGAATGTGATAAATGAGAGTTATTAAATATATACAACCAAGGAACTATATCAGTCTAGGCCTCCCTATACTGGAATATTCTTTTTCTACACAGCCACCATTTTTTTTAATGCAACACATATGTGACAATATAGAGATTAAAATATATTTTTTAAATGCTCGGAACATGATTTTCCCCTCCTGTTCTTAGGAAGACCTTTGAGAACATAACCATGTACACTGATCTTCAAACTAATTGGCCTTGTGAGCTTTGCACACTAGTAATAAAATAAATTATAAATATTGCAATAATGTCAGCCACAGTTGTTAGCATTTGTGTGAGTTTTAGATATGACGACATCCCCAAGAGCTAAAGGCTCATCCCACAACTGATTTGCTTTCATTGATTTTTTTTTACTATCTTATTTTCCTTCAGTCTCCCCTTTAATTTTCTCCACTTCGCCTTTCTGCCTTGAAGGCAGTGATTTACGCTAGAAAGTGATCCCACGAGTGGTGGTAGACTTCTGGGACTTAACCCAAATGGCCACTCTTCATGTGTGAGGCAAGATGGTGTGTGTTGGCACATCATTAAACTATGGTGCCATCGCAACCGAAAATGATCCTATCCTCACCTAGCATTTGCATGTGCGCACTTCCAAAAAGCAATCAAAGATCAGTGATCAGGAGCAGGAATCCAGGGATACTGAAACCAATTCTAGTTGCTGCACATCATTAGTGGCTGAGATTGGTCAACTTAGCAGAGACTGAGAATCAGAGTTGGATCGTTCCTGGCCTTTATAATTTAATGTGTACAAAATGGTGCATTTACTCACTAAGGTAATTTAAACAAGTGTTGATCAAGCTTTTCATTAAGATCAATGGTTGGACTCCTGTTTAGAAAAAGTTGGAAATGTATTTGTTCATAATGTTTAACCCATCCACAGTGCACATCGTTTTGACAACAGTCAACAGAAAAATTAGCCGCTGAGAGTAAACTTGTATGTTAGATTGGCTCAGTTGGTAGCAAGGTTGTGGTTGGAGCCCAGCTTAAGTGCGTAGTCTAGGCTGACACTCCAGTGTACCATTGAGGGAGGTGCTCAACTTTGGATAAAATGTTAAACTAAAGTCCTGTCTACCATTCTGATAGTTCAGCTGGGTGTTAAAGATCCCATAACGTGGGGTTGAAGAAGAACAGCAAGTTCTCTTAATGTCCTGCACAACGGTACTCTCTCAACCAATACTATGTAAAAACAGATTGACTGGTTATTCATCGCATTGCTGTTTGTGCGAGGTTGTTACCAGAGGAATTGTCGTGTTTGACTACATTGGACTTCAAACGTACTATGAAAAGCACTTTGAGACATTTTGATGAGAAAGACGCAATATGAATCCAAGTATATTATTATTGTAAACTTTTTTGAGATTGGGAACGTAAATTGGGTGCAGATGGCACCGACTGTATTTGTTAAATTGTTACAGGAGAAAGTACAATGTGCTTAAGATACCATGAACATGCTTTGAGTCCATGCACATTTCTGCACTGAAGAGAAAATTAGCCAATAAAATTTATGTGACAAAATACCTGTTCCTAGATACACAAGAGATAGACATCTTGTTTAATTAATCAGTCAACCCTTTGTCTTCCTTTGTCATCAGTTCTCTGGTTCTGTTTATTTTTAAGGGGTGGCCTATACGTCGGAATGTTTTCCTTGTAAACCAGGTACTTTCAATGCAAAACCAGGATCCTCCCATTGTGACTTATGCCCAAGAAACACCTATTCGCCAAGAAGAGCGACCTCATGTCTAAAATGTGATAAAGATCAATATTCAGGTAATATGGTACTGAAGTAATAAGTGAACTCGTTATTAATTGTACCATACCCTAATTACATTAATATATTACTTTGGCAGCTAAGCATTCACACCACCATCAGCAGAGGAACACGATGTTACTAGCACACAAACACATAAAGCAGTCATCTAGAATTGCTCTCTCCATGGAGGTGTTGGTCCATTTATTTTAAACAGGCTAACGCCTCTGCTAAAATGGCAAAGAGAGGAATTTCACACACACACACGTTAAGCGTCAAGCTAATATCCCACAGCTTAATTTCAGGGCTTTGGCCTTTTGTCCATTTGATATGAAAAGAGGGAAATTAAGGCTGTTACTTCATATGTACAAGAAGGTTTATCCATTGAATACCTTTATGTCCTTCTGCCATATACAATTTTGGGATTTACAAATGTTAATAAAGAGGGGCCACCTCAGGTTTTTCCATCTTTCTCATTTTTATTTCATTGATGTTCTCACATTTCCACTTTCTTTCCTGAATGCATGTAATTTAGCTGGAGCACAGTTTGATGGGACCTGAGTTCTCTATTGGACTTCATCCAAGTGGAACTTCCTCACTTATGAGCCTAGAAAGTGAGAGTTGGCAGCTTATTTGACAGCAGGGGCCCATCACAACCAGTCTGATCCTGTCCTTATCTGACAATCGCACAAACCTGGTGTAATCTCTGTTGAAAGGGCTTACTTTCCAAACTAGAAGGTCAATAATCCAATGGCTTGACACCCTGAGCCATAGCTCTTTGAATTAGCCAGCAGTTTGTTCCTGAAACTGACTCCCTTATTACTGTAAGGCAGTCACATGAACCAAGGCGGCAAAAAAAAATGGTTGCCTTTGCTCTGACTCCTTGCCCCTTTGTAATGCTTTCCCCCATGTTGTCTGAACTGATGCTTCTGCTGCTACAGCCCAAAATTGCGAAGAATAAAATTGTTCAAAATTATCTGTGTATTGGCTTGCTCCTCAAGTGTATTTGTACTACAAATAATTTGAGATCTATTCTAGATTGTAGTTTTGTTTGGGTTTATTACTCAAGATTGGATCTAGGTTGTTGCCCATGCTTAGATTCCACAGTATTCATCTACTTGTGTCTTTTTTGAATCAGAACCTGGTTTAGGAACATGCAAGAAACGAAATCCATGCTCAGTGAAGGACTATTTCTCGACACATACACCATGTGATTTGGAAGGAATGGTAATTCTCTTACATAGTTTTGCGGAATGTTCTATTCTACATCAAGCAACCCCACATATATACTTACAACTTACTTAGATGTACTAAACTTTAAAACGCTTTTCGGAAGACATGTTGGTAGAGTCGGGCTGATAACGCAATGTGCCTGTTTCACTGATGTGCATCAAGCACTGGCTCGCTGTATTACCAAGTACGGAGGCCTGAGGTCTACCACATGCCCAGTCTACACCGCAAACCTCAATGTGACCGGACAGTGCATAGCCTGTGCAGAAATTGGGCAGATTGGCCCTTGGTTTAACGACTCACCCCTCAGTCCCACTCAGTCCTGCACGAAAGTCTCAGCCTAGATTATGTAATCAAGTCCTGGATTGGGGCTTGAGCCCACCAACTTCTGACTCAGAGAGCAAGAGTTGCTACCACTGAGCCAAGACTGATATATTGGCCCGGTATTTACAGGGAGACAGGGAGGAAGCGGGGGCGACTGTCAATGACCGGGATGCCCAGAAATACTGGAAAGGCATAGGCCCTGCCCAGTTTAACAGCAGGTCCTCATATGAATTTTTTTTGCTCAGTTTCCCGCACAGGCAGCCAGCGAGATTGAGGGGCTGGCTGGCTGGCTGTCGGGTGGGAAAGCCTGCTGTATAAGGCTGCAGTCAGGGACCGGAGAGGAGGGAGAGATCGCATGGGGAGATCGCTTGCGGGGGTGGGGGGGGGGGAGACATCGGATCACGGGGGTTTTTGGCAGATCGTGGAGGGCAAGGCATTGGATGGCGGAGGGGGAGTGGGGGTCGCCTGATTACGGGGGTGAGATACCGGATCGTGGAGGCATAAGGGAGAATTTCTACCCAAAATTCACAAAAATATGCCCGGAATTCAGAAATTTGAATGACGACCAAAAACTCCCATACCTACTAGGGGAAGAGAGAAATTGTGTAACCTTAGCGGCACACTATGTTACAGCTTGCCATAAACAGAGGGACAACCACTAAATATAAGAAAAGAGTATATACAAATTATATGAATGTATATTTATACACTCAGGGATATATCTGTTTATACACTGTATGGATAGATCTGTATTTTTTGTGTTCAACCATGAATGTTTTTCGATGCTTTGGCAACATAAGATGTACCTTGTCATGCCAATAAAGCGATTTGAATTGAATTGAATTGAGGTGGGGGTTGGCTGATCGCGGGGAGGGAGGCAGATCACAGCGGGTGAGGTTGGGGGCCAGGGGGAAACACTCCTGCTCCTCCTAGCCCACAAGCAGTGCTGGAAAAGCACTTACTTGCTGGATACGGCAATTCTCGCCTCCCTTCAGCTGCCGAGCTTCCCTGGGGATTAAATTCACATTAAATCCACACGGCTGCTAAAATCTGAGGCACACAGCTTCATTAACATATTATAATTACCGACCCGCCCTCTCGCAGGCAGGTTACTCACCCGACCCCCAGCCAGCCCCGGTTAAACCTGAAGTAGGCGTGTCTGCGACGGGTTGGGGTCGGATTTCCCATTTTTAAGAAATTAAGGAAGAGAAAGAGGTAGAGAAAACACACCTGCACAGTTCACATCTGGAGTAAATAAAGAGACATCTCTTTTTGACACCAATCTAAGTTTACTATTCAAGTTATCCAAACAGTGGAGTTGATTTTGACTTTTGTGTGACCAACCGGCAGAGTGCGTCAGCCATTCGCCCACACTTGAAGCGATGAGATGGTCGTGATTTTGAGGCCTGGCCTCATTTACATCTGGCTGGCGCCAAATGGGAACATCACGAGGCCTATTAATATTGGGCCGACCCGTCCACCAGCAAAGGAAGCTCGGGGGAGGATCGCAATTGCAGAGATGGTGGTGGGGTCGGGGGGCGGGGATGTGTTCCTGCTGCAGCAAAAGCCCAGATTATTTTTGCGGGGCCTAGAGTAGGCTGGGCCTCTTTGGCTTCATCGCCCATGGAACTGATCAGAATCTGTATAGTACATGCTCCGACCAGTTCCAACCTAAAATGGCAATCGGGGCTCTGTTTACATCAGAGAACCCTGATTTTCATATTAAAAGGGGCCTATCGACTGGAACAGGTAAGCACTTTGGACAAAAGCAAAATACTGCGGATGCTGGAAATCTGAAATAAAAACAGAAAATGCTGGAAATACTCAGGTCAGGCAGCATCTGTAGAGAGAGATACAGAGTTAATGTTTAGGGTCGATGACCCTTCGTCAGAAGCACTTTGGACACCTGGCAGTAGGCCCCTTTCAAAATGGTGGCGGCTGCATCTTCGGGGTTAATAGGGCTATTAATACCAGGTGAAGCAGTTGAAAATCAACTCCAGTATCCTTCAGGGTTTTTCCAAAGTTGGGTTTCCACCTCACTGATCCTTCTCTTAGGTCCATCTCCGTGGCAACCCCACTTAAAATTTACTCTGAACAGGAATTCAAATTCAGCCTGGACTACTAGGGTGAAAATCTCTTCCCTCTGCCTGCTGTAAAGGTCTTATATGATTTAAACTCTAGCACTTCTACCTCACTTCCGAAGGGTTGGGGAAAACCACAGTACAGAAGTCCCAACAAATTGCCACTAAATTAACAATGCTGTTCAGAAAGGCCTGAAGGACAGCTGGTAATTTGGGGTGATAACGATGATTGGATTACCACACACAGATGGAGTACAGGGATAACAACAGAAAACGCTGGAAAAACTCAGCAGGCCAGGCAACAAGTGGAGAGAGAAACAGAGTCAATGTTTCGGGTCGAAACCCTTCTACAGAAGTGAGAAAAAAAGGCAGGAAATGAAACAGATTAAAAGGCAGTTTGGGGGCTGGGAAATGGGGGAGGGGAAGAAAGAAGAGACATTAAGAGATATTCAAGGTGAGACGAGATAGTAATGGGACTAGTAAAGAGACAAAGGATGGCTCCAGATGAAGTGTGAAATGCGCTGGCAGAGTGAAAGACAGCTGCCATGTGGGAGAGAGAGGAAAAAAAGGGAAAAAGCACAAACCAAAAGTGTGGATAAAAAATATAAAAATATAATAGGGGCCGAGGTTATGATCTGAAATTGTTGAACTCGATATTGAGTCCGGAAGGCTGTAAAGTGCCGAATCAGAAGATGAGGTGCTGCTCCTCGAGTACAGGGAGCTTTACTCTAAATCTGGGCTGTGAAATGCCTGATTTGGGAGTGTTTAATGAGTGCTCATAGTGCGGGGTGGGGGGCGTTCTATTCCCAGCATTGATGCACTTTGATAACTATAACTATTTAGTAAGAAAAAGAATCCAAGTTACCGAACATTTACAACAACTTGATTAACAAACATCTGAACAAAACAAAAGAAACAATATTATATCTTCAGTTTATTGTAAGTTTTTTTTAGGTTGGAATGATAGCCTGAGACACTAAAGGTAACTTTTTCTCTTCCTCGATGTTTGATCTTCCAGACTCAGATCATGTACAAATGGATTGAGCCCAAACTCTGCAGTGAAGATGCCAAGGGAGCAGTGAAACTTCCTGCCTCAGGAGCCAAGAAACCATGCCCGCCTTGTAACCCGGGCTTTGTCCCAGTCAATGCTACTGGCTGTCAGCCTTGTCAATATGGCTTTTACTCAGATGGGTCTAATGGTAAAATTAGTGCATTCTTTTCTTTTTTTTTTAGCCAAGGATGCATGAAACGTACCTTGTGTAAGAAAAACTTGTGAACTTGCAGAGCTTTATAAAGAGAGTGATGCAGTTAGTATCATTTTATCAGCTAGAAGTAGGCCTGAACTGAGATTAAAAAATCCAGGTAAGCCGACCATTAGGATTCAGGAATGGCTGTGTAATAAAATAAATTGGATCCATAAGTACAAAAGCAAAATACCGCGGATGCTGGAAATCTGAAATAAAAACAGAAAATGCTGGAAATACTCAGCAGGTCAAGCAGCATCTGTAGAGAGAGAAACAAAGGGCATGGAGGCGGGACAGCCGGTAAACTCGGAGAAAGTGGGGGCAGATGGCAAAGCCGCCCGCATCCCGCCTCTGTGCCCTTTTGCCAGGAGGTGGGAAGATGTGCAGCTTTGGGTCCCATCTCCTGGAGGCGGGAAAGGCATTTAATCCTTTTAACTGCCTGTTAACAGGTAGTTAACAGGCAGAAAAAAGGATTAGTGCCATTTTACCTTCACAGGTGAAGGCTTCCTGACCTCTGAGAACCCCGCCGGGTTGGAGGAGACGTGGAGGAGGTCTACGGTGGTCAGAGGCACCTGGAAGTAAGATGTAGAGGTGAGTGATGGGTGCAAGTGTGGAGTGGTAACTATGCAAGGTGAGTGATAAGTTTTAAAAAGTGTTCACTTACCTTGTTTTCTGTCTACAGCCTTCAGCCGCGGTGGATCGGGAGAGCCGACATCCTGCTTGTCAATTTCACAGAATGGCTGTTGGAACCTCCGTTCCAATGGCCATGTGAAATTTGCAAATTTGAAAGGTTTGATGAGTTTTGAACACAAGGTCTCATCAAACTAAAGAGATTGTCAGTGTTTGACAGCTTCACAGAGCTGTCAAACGATGACATTTCTTCTAAGAAGTCTGTCAGTGACTTCCTCCCTAACTGGCCTGCTGAGCCCACAGGGTGGGCTTAAGAAGCTCAATCAGAGGCGGGACATTGACACGACAAGCAGCTGTCCCGCCTTCAACTCGCCTCCATTCACAAAATCTAGCCCAACGTTTCAGGTCGATGACCCTTCGTAGAACAGTTCTGCCGAAGGGCCATCGACCTGAAACGTTGGTCTGGATTTTCATTGGGCCGTGGAGTCGGGATTGGAGGCGTGTGGGGGTTTAAAATCCCGAAATCGGGGGTCCCGACCCCATCCCGTCCCCAACCCGCCTCCATGCCAGTTTCAAAGGAGGCGGGTACCCGTCCCGCACTGGGATCCGCCTCCCCAAGGCGGGAAAGGGATTAGTGCCAATTAACTGCTTGTTAACAGGTAGCTAACAGGCAGTTTTTAGCCTAATCCCTATTTTTATTGTTGAAATGTGGGATTCCTGACGGCTCCAAACCACGACAAGTTAGCGAGGCGGGCCGTCAGGATGAAGGGCTTGGAGGGGTCGAGAGTCAGGTGAGTGATGGGTGCATGAGTGCAGAGGTAAGTGTGTTTGGTCTGTGTAAAGTGTTTAAAGAAGTTCTACTAACCTTTACTTACCTTTACAGCCTTCCTTCCTTCAGGTCTTGGGAGTCCCTCATCTCACCGGCACAGAAAGCAGAATGGTCGCCAACTGTCAAAATCTGCAGCCTCTGCTTTCTGTTCCGGGGAGATCTCTAAATCATCCTGAGAGGAAGGAATTAACCTGGAGTACAGATTGTCAGTGTTTGACAGCTTCAAACAGCTGTGAAACGCTGATATTTCATCTATCAAAAGGTCTTGACAGATGAAATATCAATCTGTGATGTCACCTGTTGCCGGGTAGCCCTTAATTGGCCTGCTGGGTGGGCTCAACAAGGTCAATCAAGTCAAAATCGCGTGGGTTGGCTAGAACTCGATGGAGGCGGGACTACAACCCCACAAGTTGTAGTCTTGCCTCCTACCCGACTCCTCAGTGAAAATCCAGCCCGTTAACTCTGTTTCTCTCTCTACAGATGCTGCCTGACCTGCTGAGTATTTCCAGCATTTTCTGTTTTTATTTTGGATCCATAAGTAATTGGCTTAGATACTGTTTGCGAGCCTATGCCTCGGCCCATGCTCTGGAATTCTCTCCCTAAACCCCTCTGTCACTCCACCCCCCTCTCCTTTAAGACCTTTCTTAAAACTCACCTCTTTGACCAAACGTTTGGTCAGTCATCCTAATATCTCCTTCTTTGACTTGGCATTTGCTTTTTTTGCTTATGCCTCTGTGAAGGACCTAGGATGAGTTTATTTCTATATTAAAGGGGCTGTACAAATGCAAGGTTCTTGTTTCTTCTTCTACATCATCAGATGACAACTACCTGGACACAGCTGAAATAAAGTACAATCAAATTTTAATTCCCTAAATTGTTTCATGTAAGTGGCTCGTTGTTTTGGCTCAGTGCTTCCCCTTGGCGACTGTCTGATTCACGTGTTGTAGTGCCTAATCGTGCTCCTTCTATGCACTCCTCTTCGCTGGTTGCTGATTGTCAGAGGGGAGCCTTTTGGGCTTGAGGTGACCCTCCTTGTGTTGGGTCACGAGACAGCCCTGCAAACCATTGTTGCTGTGGCTGTCTGCTTGGTCCTCACTGCTTTCCTGCGCATGTGCTTATGTTTGAGCTGGGTGACTGGATGTTGCATCACCCCGGCAGGCAGCAGCCTTATCTGTGCTTGGTCCATCCATGCCCCTGTTGCTGGGCACAGCCTCCGCTTATCCTGTGTAGAAGCAGACCTACAGCCAGAATTTTTTTTAAATTCATTTATGGGATCTGGGCGTCACTGGCAATGCCAGCATTTATTGCCCATTCCTAGTTGCCCTTGAGAAGGTGGTGGTGAGCTGCCTTCTTGAACCGCTGCAGTCCGTGTGGTGATGGTACTCCCACAGTGCTGTTAGGGAGGGCGTTCCTGCCTTTGTCCTTCTAGGTGGAAGAGGTCGCGGGTTTGGGAGGTGCTACCGAAGAAGCCTTGGTGAGTTGCTGCAGTGCATCTTGTAGATGGTACACACTGCAGCCACGGTACGCCGGTGGTGGAGGGAGTGAATGTTTAAGGTGGTGGATGGGGTACCAATCAAGCGGACTGCTTTGTCCTGGATGGTGTTGAGCTTCTTGAGTGTTGTTGGAGCTGCACTCATCCAGGCAAGTGAAGAGTATTCTGGTGGAAAGGCTTTGGGGAGTCAGGAGGTGAGACACTCGCCACAGAATGCCTAGCCTCTGACCTGCTCTTGTTGCCACAGTATTATGTGGCTGGTCCAGTTAAGTTTCTGGTTAATGGTGATCCCCAGGATGTTGATAGTGGGGGACTTGGCGATGGAGGTCAGTGAAGCCATCTCCATCTGACCTCCAGCATATTGAAGCCTGACAGAACAGCCTTTTGGAGATTACAGCTCAAGGCCTCCATAGCAGTCATAGGGCATTCAGAAGAGATCCTTCCACTGTGGAAAGGTCCCAGATGGTGGGAGTGGCAGCTCCTACCTTTTCCAAAAACAACATCGATTTTGTGACAAACACTACTAGCTTACCTTGCTGTCTGCAGTCGAATAGGGTACAATTATCCTCCAGTATCCTCCAGTACTTATGACTAGAGACTATTTAGGTGCTGCTGTACACTTAAGCCACAATTGTCAATTAAATTATCTGTTACTAATATAGTGGCAAAAAGTAAATTTGAGCCCAATGACTTTATTAGTCATTACTTCAAGACATCAACTTGAACGGAATTGTATGGGTTTTCCCGTTGGTATTTATAAAGTACTTTTATGAGGGGAAATCCATCTCAAACAGAAAGAGCTAGACAGAAAATTGTCCTATTCTACTACAATACCTAGGAAGAAATTAGGCTGCAGTTATACTACAGCACAGCATGCAGCTGGCAGACCATGATTGTACCTCACATTGAGCTCAGTGTATGCTGTTTGGGAACATGCACAGTGCTTCTTCCCTGAGCAGCTCATTTTTAATGAAAGCGCAATTGGGGGCAGCGCTTCTCTCACAACTTGAAAATGAGTCAAAAATCGGTTTATAAAGTTCCCACAAGGTCCATTGGATCACCTGGGCACTGTTGGCTGTGGATGCTGCGGCAAATGAAATTTTCAAGACTGAGATGGGTAGATTTTGGTTGGGTAAGGGTGTGAAGGGATTTGGAACAAAGACGGGTACAGATCAGCCATGATCTAATTGAATGGCGGGGCAGGTTCAAAATGCTGAACTGCCTGCTTCTGTTCCTGTGTTCCTTTGTTTTTGCCGCAGTTATATTCTACCTGCTGCAAGCTCCAAGCAACATGAGGCTATCTGCTGCCATTGGTCTCATAACTCACACTTCAGTGCTGTCTGATCTGATTCTTCAGTTATGTTGATCCAAAATATTTTTGCATCTGCAGCCTTACTTTCCAGCTATAATGAGCTGAAAAACAAAGCTTGCACATAACCTTTGTGTGTATACCTCTCGAACTCTACTCCTTCATTGCTGCTTTGCTTTCTCATGGAGATCTTTAGTCGTCTGCACAGGAGAAGGTGCTTCAGCCTTAGTACTAAACCCTGCACTTTTTATACTGCAAGCAATCCTACTAGGAGCCACTATTATTTTAATAATTTCCTTCAAGTATTAAGCCTCTGCCTGCTGAAATTTTATATTGGCCATATAAAATTAGAGAGTGCGAAAAACACTTGCGCAAGGTCAAAACTTGGGTGTGTTTGCATTGCACAAATACTAAAATAATTCATACAACCATGTTTGATTGATTAAACTGTTTGCATACGCCTTACGATCTGGGGCTGCATTTTCCTTCTCTAATTTTAGCAAAAATCAGATATAAGTAGAAAGCAGGGAACAACCCTTTTACACTCACAGCTATTTTTTCTTGCGAGATTAGTGACTAGAGAAAAATATATCACACTTTGTTATTACTTAGGAGGTGGGGGGTGGGGTGTCATAATATTTGATGACAGATGGAGATAAACAATAGTGGTTGCTTAGAATTTTAATGTGAGTGTCACTTTGTTGAGATGCAAATTTTCTTTAATTCCATGCAATGCTGTGGCTTGCAGATATGACTGTGTAGAACAAGTTACCACCAGTCCTGCAATCAATTGTTGCAGAAGTCTTATGAAATGCAGCAGTTGAGTGTGAGACTAGTAACCAGGGGTCACAGTCTCAGGATCAGGGGTCGGCCATTTAGGACTGAGATGAGGAGAATTTTTTTCACTCAGAGGGTTGTGAATCTTTGGCATTTTCTACCCCAGAGGGCTGTGGATGCTCAGTGGTTGAGTATGTTCAAGGCTGAGATCGATAAATTTTTGGGCATTGGGGGAATCAAGGGATATGGGGATCGGGCAGGAATGTGGGGTTGATGTAGAAGTTTAGCC
Source organism: Somniosus microcephalus (assembly GCF_052327205.1). Classification (NCBI taxonomy): domain Eukaryota; kingdom Metazoa; phylum Chordata; class Chondrichthyes; order Squaliformes; family Somniosidae; genus Somniosus; species Somniosus microcephalus. The sequence goes on from NC_141004.1 coordinate 32,060,676, forward strand.
ATGATCTTATTGAATGGTCATGATGTGGAGATGCCGGTGTTGGACTGGGGTGGACAAATGTAAGAAGTCACACAACACCAGGTTATAGTCCAACAGCTTTATTTGAAATCACAAGCTTTCGGAGCACTGCTCCTTCACCTGACGAAGGAGCAGCACTCCGAAAGCTTGTGATTTCAAATAAAGCTGTTGGACTATAACCTGGTATTGTGTGACTTCTTACATTTATTGAATGGTGGAGCAGGCTCAAGGGGCCCTATGGCCTACTCCTGCTCCTATTTCTTATGTTAACAGGGGATAGGACTGACCCTAATCTACATAGCTACCAATGACAATATTTTAGCATTTTTAAATGCTACCTTTATTTAACCTATAATAATCTGTTCCGAATGAATGTTACAGAATTCTTTCACGAATAATGACTTACGAAAGAAATAAACTTTTTATATGCAAATTTCAGATGATCAAATTACAATTCTTTTTCATTCTCCTCGTGCTGGGACAGCTTGCCACAATCGTTCTATTTCATACAGGCAAATCATAAGGGACAACGTCTCTCATTGGCTTTTAAGGGATAATTTTACGAGTATGCGCTGCTGCTAGGGAGCCTCACTCCCCAGCAGCGCATATCGGAAATTCAGGATGCTCCAACCATTAATAGCCAAAGAGTCATGGTCAAGGTGCACCCTAGTTTCTGATGTGTACCAACTGATGGGCAAGGCACCTTTAGTGCAGACTCGAAAAATGATCCCTTTGGCATCAGTACCATTGTGAGAAAAGGGTAGATTCTCGGAGATTCCGCTCCTGGAACGGAGAAGCTCGACATCAGCACACTTCATTCACAGTGCTCCTGATTTTCCCATCAATGCTGATATGAGGCCTTGGAAACCTCTTATAAATTGATTGTTGCCCAAGTATGACCCTCAAAGAAGTGGAATGTGAGCAGACAACTATAGGTAATTTTATAATGCACAGCTCTTGGTAGGGTGTAGTACTGAAGAAAAATGTAACTGATACATCTGGCTGCTTAAATAACTTCCTTATATTTGTTACTGTTCAGAGTGTAAGAAGTGTCCTGTTGGAACTGAACCAGTACTGGGCTTTGAATACAAATGGTGGAATACTTTGCCAAAAAATATGGGCAGTTCATGTTTCAATGGGATGGATCAAGATTGTGGAGAAATGACAGGTAAGCAGAATAAAAATAGTATATAAAATAATAATGTATTATCATTTGTCAATCATTAGACAAATAGTCTGTCCAAACCATTTAAGTAACATTTGCCTCTGCAATCGATTTTGCTTTTCCATTCAATATATTCAAATATTAAACTTTGAAATGCTATCTATAACCTCTTGATCCATCACATATATTTAAACTGTAAAAACTAATCTAAGGACGTTTCCTTGTGTCACTTCACCTATCTCAAATTAGATTTATTTGTAACTTGTCAATGTTTCCGATTGCCTAGCCAGTTGTGATCCTTTTTCTATCCTCCTGCCTAAATTTGGGATTCCTCGCCTATGATCGCGGTCTTTGTGACATAAGATACTTTACCAGTGCTGCACTTCAAGTAAGTGAAGGGTACTTAGCATTTTCGGCCCCCCCCTGGCTTTGCTGCCGACTCCTTTCATATCCTCTGAGCTGAAGGAACCAGGCACAAGGCCAACTGTCATCTTCTTCTGTGTTTGGGCACTTACCCAGCTACCTACAACAAAATGAGGCTGAAAGCCCTCCCCCCCTCATTTGCATGGCTGCCCCTTGCTTGTTCCTGCTTCAGGCACAAGCACTTCCATTCCCCTGATTTCCCCCCACCACCCGCCCCACTCCATTCCCCACCGCACCCCAGCCAGGATCTCCAGGGCAATGCAAAGGGGTCAGAATCTTGGCATCATGGGTCTCATTTGCTCTTCTCTGCAAATTGAAATGGAGGAGCGGGGTGTCGGTGCCTAAAGCGTGAATGTACTTTTTGAGAGTTTAACTAAAAATGATGTTGGAAGGAGAACTGGTATTTTGTAAAATGTCAGTTGTTTATTCTGAGGGGAATTAGCTGCAGTTCTGTTTTTAAAAAAAAAAACAACGACCTTTGTTTCAGGGTGGCAGGTGGCTGGAGACCATATACATAGTACGGTGGCAAGTGCTGACAATAATTACATGATGCTGATAATGGACGTTCCTGGATTTAGGTAAAAAAAAATCTTTATACTGTACTTGTACGTCATACACAGAGGCTTCTTGAAGCTGCAGGCTATCTTTTATGATGGTTTTTACTAATTATTAATAGATTATTAAAACATATGTGCATTTCCACAGTCTGCCCTTTCTCCCTTGTATTCTCCTCACCAAGATACATACACACCTAAATAAATGCGATCCTCCTCCTGCAAAATGGTTTAGTGCACAGATATTTCCAGGCAAACTCTTAGGCCGCAAATTTAATTGTGCTTAGGGGCCGGGTCCACTGTCAAAAATCGCAAAGATTGACAGCGGGTAGGAAATCCGCTGTTGACCTGCATCCACGTGCGTCTCCCAGGTGTCGGGTCTGTCGGCAGGGGAGACAATTCCTCGATTTAAATGGCTTGTTAAGAGCCAGTTTAAGAGTATTTTGAGGCTTACTTGTAATTTTACCTTCTCCCCGTTACGTCCGTGTATAATAAGATACAGACTGCAGCAGAAACGGTACAACAGGTGTTTACTCAACGTGGCTCACAGTTGAACTGACTGTACAGATTACTACTCAGTGCTATATACAGGTGTGGTCACTGCCGGTACTACAGTATACATGAGCTGTAAAAAGTAGTTCCCCCCCTTAAAGGTATATACATTACATCCCCCACTGGTTACCCACTGTTCGGGGAACACGCCAGCTCAACCTGGCGTGTTTTGAGTCTGCTCTGAGGTTTGTGAAAAGCTGACAGCTGCAGAAGTGGTGTCAAGGATGCCATGTTGCAGATGGTGAGTTTCAGAGCACAGAAAATGTTGATTACTGCATTTTTAATACAGATAGAGATTTCTTTAACTTACAAGATTTCAGACCCAACTGTATACTAAGATAGATACAGACTGCAGCAGAAACGGTACAACAGGTGTTTACTCAACGTGGCTCACAGTTGAACTGTGCTCCGAATCCTTCCACGATTAGCCCCAACACCAACATCACCAACCTCATCACCAACTTTCTCCGCCATCACCTGATGCTACACTGGACACAGGGCATCAGCCCCTGACAAAATTGCTGGCCGGGAGGCCATGGCCAGATTTTCTTCACTTGATGCTGTAAACCCTGGCTGCCACATGATGCGCCTGGTTGACTCCATCCCACACCAGCACTGTGAAGCATCCCTTTAACGTCCAAGCCATTCCATGCACACTCATCACTACAGTGAGGGGGTGGGGGGAGTTATGACTGAACAATCAGTGGAACTCAGTAAGACACTTCTCAAGGTGCACTCAGATCTGTCCACTAAGGGGCACTTTTTGAAAAAGAGTTTTCACTGTATGACAACACATTACCAGAAACTTCACATGGACATTGGCTAAACCCCTCAAGTGCCTACCCTTGTGTGTTGTTAGTTGGTATACTTGCAGTAGGATGAGGGTGAGTGTGAGGGGTGGCTAGTGAGATGGGGAAGTGATAAAGTAGATAGAGAGGGTTGGGTGGAGGTGCAAGGTAAGTTGGTGTCCTGGGGAGGTCTCTTCCGCCCTTGGAAGGGAAGAGAACCTCCCTGCATGCTGTGACTCTCTCCATAAGGACATGGAGGGAGTCATTGGCGAGCCTGGGTGCAAGCGTCCACTTTTGTGCAGTGCTTATCAGTGTTTCCGGCACCTCCATGCTGTCAAACACTGACAGAACAACTGTCAAACTCAATGTGGCCGTGGTCCCTTTAAGGAAACCGGCAGATGACGCGTCATCAAATGACATCATCAGACCCGCTTCCTGTTAATTGGCTGGGCTTAACAAGGCCCACCAAGGGAAAATCACGTCTGCAGAGCGGAGGCAGCTGGGGGCAGGACCGGAAACCAGCTGTCCCACCCCCATCCCGCCTCCTCAATTAAATTTGCGGCCTTAGTGCTGCTTTTTGGCCTCTGCACCAGGAGGTGTGCTTGAGCAGTGTTGGAGACGCCTCCCTAGATAGTGTTCACTCTCTGCTACAGACATCTTGCTCTGTGACATCAGCAGTGATAGGTATAAGTGTTATGAGAGGTTAGGGTTCAGACTTGGGTTTCCCAGCTGTCTATTGAAGTAATGTTGTGGTGTGACGATAATGTATTATCTGCATCAGTTTATTGAAGTTCAGTTGTAACAGTAAACGTTTTGGAGATTGGGCCCAAATGCTGGTCAAATATATTTTATTTCTTTAAATTAATTATATCCCAAAAGGAAAGAGAGTGTTGAAAGGGATGCAGTACTACAAAATGATAACTTTTTTTTAATATGAGTGCGTTTAATCGTATATTTAAAAAAATATCTTATTCACCCTTTCATCTTCCTTTTCTTTGCATTATGCTTGATTTATTGCACAGGCCACCACAGTCAACAGTAGAGAACTTAGACAACCCAGAAGTTGCTCGGATCAATTTTATCTTTGAGACAGTGTGCACTGCAGACTGCGAATTATATTTCTTGGTGGTAAGTTAGTTATGCTGCATTTGTTTCTGCGCCAAGGTGGAAGGCTTCAGTGGGTGGAGCTTTATGTAAGGTGTGGAGAAGGATAAGGTTAGTTTATCAATTTGAGCAGTAACAACGTTTTTTCTTGTGTAAGATATAAAAGTACACGCATATGTATCTCATGAGTACTTCATTTATACCATAGAAACACTTTAAACACATCAGTTGAATGTAATGCCTGGGGAAATATTGCTGAGTGGGGGAATATGATGTCCAGTTATGCGCTTAAATTCCTTAGTTAAATTCATTGGTCCCGATCTTATCTTTGGGGCGTGTTTGGTGTGGGGTTTGAAGTTAGGAACGGGAAGCCCAGAAGTACGGGTTTTCCGAACGTCCTGTAGTTATTAACTGCAGGACGTGTTTACATTTTTTCTGTAGGTTTCCCGCCTACAGCCAGCCTGATTGACAGGCTGGTTGCCTGTCAGGTGGGAAAGCCTATAGCACAAGGCCGCAGCTGAGCTGAGAGCAGGTAGGTCTACTGGGGACGTGGAGGGGTGGGGGGGGTGAGATCGTGGCAGGTGCGGGGGTGGTGGTCGGGGGGTGTCCGATAGCGGGGAGGCAGATGGTGGTCGGGGGGAGCATATGGTGGTTGCGGGAGTTCTGATCGCGGGGTGGGGGGGGAATGGGGTGGAGAAGCAGACAAATCGCCCTGAACACTCCCGCTCCTCCTGGCCCACAAGCAGTGCCGTAAAGGCACTTAACCTTATGGATTCAGCCCTTCTTGCCTCCTTTCACCTGCCTGGTTTCCCGAGGCCAGGGAAAGCCAGACGACTGTGGTTAAAAATAGAATGACTGTTAAAATAAAGGCAGCAGCCATTTTAAAATATTTAAATGACCAACCCGCCTCCTGAGAGTGGATTGGTCGCCCACCACTCATCCTGCTTCCATTAAAACCGGAAGTAGCTGGGTTCAAGGCAGGTTGGGATCTTGTTTCAGATTTTTAGCTTTTTAACCTCTCACCTGAACCAAACCCACCGTTTCTGTGGGTTAAAATTCCTTCCATTATATCAGGTAAGATAACAAATAGACAGTGAGGAGGAGCATCATGAACCAAGCTGCATGGGAAGATTAAAAACATGAGTGAAGAAAATCCAGTGTGTAATAGATATGAGAGGCAATTGTGCGATTCTGGGCTGCCAGCGAGGGGATGTGCTGACAGGGAGCATGATCGGAGAAAGGTTTACAACATTGGAGCCCTGATTCTCTGACCTGTACTTCCTGTGAGCTCTGCTCTCCACACGCCAGCCCTGAATCATGGAACCATACTTATCGAAAGATCTTGAAGGCAATGGGGCAGTCACAACAAAAGTTCACTGTTGTGTTCTGAGCCAACAAGAATTCCATCTCGTCATTGGTGACTGAGGCTGCTATTCTAATGCTTTCTTTTGTAGTTGTTATCCCAACATGCCAGTGAAAACATTACCTTCTATTTCATTGACATGACAACCCTGAAAATGTGCAGGATGTCTCATCTCAGCTTAAATGCTGAGATGTGCCAACCCTGGATTTCCAACAGTGACTCCACCAAAGTTGGTGGGCTCTGGAAGAGGTCCCTTCATTTGTCTTGACATTTTACCACATCCCAAAAAGCTAATAAAGCTGTAGAATAAGGAATGGCGTTAGGCTGGGCTTCAAGTAGTAGGTCATTGATAATGCCAACTCAGTGAAGATTTCTTTCCTTAACTTATGGGGCTATTAGCAGAAGCTGCTTGCAAATGGGACCATGAATTGTGGGTAGATTTTTCCATTCATATTTTTGGTGGTCAGAGCTTTGTGCTGTCATAGGTGGAGACATTCTACACACAATGTCAGCTCCTGTGTTACCTCCAACTGTAACATCTATTAAGCTGTTTATGTAGCCAGTGCAAATTTGTTCCTCAATATGGAATCAGTCCAAGCTACTTTTCTTAAAAGCAGACAGATATAGAGACTTGTAAACAAAAAGCTTTCGGAGTTTAGTGATGTCTTCACTCTGTAAAACAATACACTAACAAGCAGTTCCAAAGCATAAAGCAGGACCAAAAGGGACAACTGACCATGGCAATGAGCATTTATTATACTTAGGTTCATGGGGCAGTTCAGTAAAACGCAGTAGCTTGTTTGGACTGTTTTTTTTGTTATAAATCCTGAAATAATGTGCAAATATTCCAGGGACCTACTAAAGAAAATACCAGATCGGTGGAAGTCTGGAATGGCTCCAGAGAAAAACAGTCCTACACGTATGTTATTGAAAGAAACACATCGCTTACTATCGCGTGGGCGTTCCAGCGCACTGCTTCTTTTGAACAGGTATGCTGTTAAACTAGAACCGGCAGTATATTTTCTATATCTTTCAATGTTTTTTTATGCCATCAGAATCTGTTACATTAACAATTGCAATTTCTTAAACATGTTGTGCATAAATGATGGTTTGATGGCTTCAACCTTTAATTTTCACAAAATCAGTAAGATAAAGTGGGACTTAAAGAATGGCGTATGTTCCACGCTTTCCTCAGGCCTTGATTGTTTCCCCTAATTTCCGGTTGTTTCATAACAGTTTTTAATGTCCATCGTATGCTAATGAGATTCTCAGGAACTTTCGGCATAAATTGCCATCGGCAAGATCGGTGCAGAAACCGGTGTAAATTTCGGGGTAATTCATATCGCGGGAATTCGGGCCCGTAGCTTCTATTTGTGATAAATAAAGCTAGGCTGACACTCCAGTGCAGTGCTCAGGGAATGCTGTACTGTTGGAGGTGCCGTCTTTCAGATGAGACATTAAACCGAGGTCCCATCTGCTCTCTCAGGTGGATGTAAAAGAGCCCACGGCACTATTTCAAAGAAGAGCAGGGGAGTTATCCCCAGTGTCCTGGCTAATATTTATCCTTCAACCAACATAACAAAAAGAGATTAGCTGGTCATTATCACATTGTTGTTTGTGGGACCTTGCTGTGCGCAAATTGACTGCCGCGTTTCCCACATTACAACAGTGATTCCACTTCAAAAGTACTTCATTGGCTGTAAAGCGCTTTGAGACGTCCGGTGGTCGTGAAAGGTGCTATATAAATGCAAGTCTTTCTTTTCTTTCTTTAAGTTTTGGGGACTCTCATCATGTTCTTGGTAACTTTCTTTCAAGTGTGAGAAGTAAGCCATTTCATCCCTTTGCTAAACTAAACTACTTTTTTTTACAAATTTTTGGATTAGTATTTATAATGATATGCTTCAGGGACTATTTTTACTAACTTAATTATTACTGTTAAGATTGTTGATCATACCATCACAATGATCAGAGTCCTTCAGAGTGATTGATTAATTTTCGAAAGCCTGAGACAAGATGGGCTGGATTTTGATACTGGAGGCGTGTAGGAGGCGGGACTACAACTTTTGGGGTTGTAGTCCCGCCTCTATCGAGTTGTGGCCAACCCACTCGATTTTCACTTGAGTGACCTTGTTAAGCCTGCCCAGCGGGCTCAGCAGGCCAATTAAGGGCCACCCAGCAACAGGTGACATCACAGATTGACATTTCATCTGTCAAGAGCTTTTGACAGATGAAATATCAGCGTTTGACAGCTCTTTGAAGCTGTCAAACACCGACAATCTGTACTCCAAGTTAATTCCTTCCTCTCAGGCTGATTTAGAGATCTCTCCAGAACAGAAAGCTGAATGCTGCAACTTTTGACAGCTCACACCATTCTGCTTTCTGTGCCGGTGAGATGAGGGACTCCCGAGACCTGAAGGAAGGAAGGCTGTAAAGGTAAGTCAAACTTCTTTAAACATTTTACACACACCAAACACACTTAGCTCTGCACTCATGCACCCATCACTCACCTGAACACCGGACATCTTGAACCCTCCAAGCCCTTCAACCCGACGGTCCGCCTCACTAACTTGGCGTGGTTTGGAGCCGTCGGGAATCCCACACTTCAGGGATAAAAATAGGGATTAGGCTAAAAACTGCCTGTTATCTACCTGTTAATTGGCACTAATCCCCTTCCCGCCTCGTGGAGGCGGCTCCCAGCACAGGTCGGGTATCCGCCTCCTTTGAAACTGGCATGGAGGCGGGTTGGGGGCGGGATGGGTTCGTGCCCCCCCCGATTTCGCGATTTTTAACCCCCCACATGTCTCCAATCCCGTCTTCACAGCCCAATGAAAATCCTGCTCGATGTCTCTGTAAAGGTTTTGTGTCGGTTTCAACAGCTGTGCTCTTCTAACTGCAAAGTTTTATCCTAAACACTCACATCATGAAAAAAAAACAGGAAGTCTTGAGGAAAAGAATCACAGAGAAACTTGGGGTTGAGTATAGACGTTGACTTTGCATTGGTTACTCTGGATAAAAAGAAGTCTTTTGCAGTTGGGATAGCGTGCTACCTCAGGAACATTGCTTTTCTATGCCTCCATGTGCTGTCTCATTCCCTCATCCAACATTCATCTCCAAGTTACAACTGTCTCCTCACTCTCACCAGAGCCGGGACCACGATAATGGTCAGGAGTACATGACATACTGGATTGTCTCAAAGACTGCATTCTTGTGTACCAAGCATGTAATACTGACATCAAGAGGATTTGAGTACAGGAGTAAAGAAGTCTTACTCAAATTATATAGGGCCTTGGTGAGACCACGCCTGGAGTACCGTGTACAATTTTGGTCTCTATAATTGCCATAGGTTCACGAGATTGATTCCTGGGATGGCGGGACTGTCATATGAGAAGAGATCGAGTAAACTAGGCCTGTATGTTCTTGAATTCAGAAGAATGAGAGGGGCTCTCAGTGAAGCATACAAAATTATTACAGGGCTTGATAGGGTGGATACTGGGAGAATGTTTCCCTTGGCTGGGGAGTCTAGAACCAGGGCCACAGCCTCAGGATAAAGGGTAGGCCATTCAGGACTGAGATGAGAAGAAATTTCTTCACACAGATTGTGGTGAATCTTTGGAATTTTCTACCCCAGAGGGCTGTGGAGGCTCAGTCATTGGGTATATTCAAAACAGAAGTCGATAGATTTCTGACTAGTAAGGGCATCAAGGGATATGGCAATAGGGCCGGTGGATGGAGTTGAGGCAGAAAATCAGCCATGATCTCACTGAATGGTGGAGCAGGCTCGAAGGGCTGAATGGCCTACTCCTGCTCCTATTTCTTATGTTCTTATCAACCCTCTTTAAAAACTGATATTATCCAGTATCAGTGTCATTGTTTTTTCTTTAGTGCGAGTGAGTTTTGCCTTTTGTTTTTAATAAATGCTATTTACTTGGAATTGCTGACATTGTCACTTATTACCTCATTCAGGTGGTGCAGACAGGTACCACAGGGTCCCAAGATATTCTATTTAACTAGTTTGAGACTTTGCTACCCACCTTGTCATCCATCATAGCTTCTTCGTTCCATGTAAAAGTCCATTGGAGAAAAACATCCAAAGTTTATAAAGACACACTCCCTTGGAGGGCATGGACAGACAATATATTCGAATCTATGTCCAAACTAGGAGACTCCCTTGGACCCCAAGGAGCTGAAAGAGGGGGTTCTTAGTACTTATTCTTAGAAGGTCAAAGAAGTATAGATCACTTTTATTGCTTTTCTCTGTGTTCTCACATTTTTACCAAACAGTTTCAAAATCAGTGGTCACCACATGTGCAGACATATACAGGGCAATTTTAACCCTTCCTGCCTGGTTAAAATCAACCAAGAGATTTAGCCACCGATGTCCCGCTCCCTTCCCACAGTCTTCTCTTTTAACCTGCTCTTCCGAGCAGGCGGGAAGAACACCCGATGGAAACTGGCAGGGTCCTTCTATAAATATGGAGATCGGGCTCCGATGATGTCAGAATAAGAACAAGAGGGTGTCAGTCTGCGTGACTCTCACCCACCCGCTGGAACCCGGTTAGTGATTTTGACAGAAACCTAGGAACAGGTAAACAGCCTGACATTTCAGTTGGGGAATGGTAGTGAAGTTTGTGGGATATAAAGTTGGTAAAGATAATTTACATAATTGGCATTAAAAATTGCTTCAAGCAAGAACCAGAAGGTTACTTATTTGAAATACCTAAGGCCCAGAACAAAGGCTGTAAAGTTGAGTCATCTGCTGAAGACCATTTAATGAAAAATTAAAGGTCATTTTACAAATATTCAATTTTTTTGCATTTCTCCTATTTCGAATTCCTTCCATCAGGCTTTCACTCTGGTTGAAAGAGCAGGCAGGTGCCATGCTCTGGGGTCTTTGATGAAGCAGCCTTTGAATTAGTCAGTGTGCGAGAGTCACCCTTGCTCACTAAGCACCTGGTGACTCCGTTTCTCCTACCAGATACATGCATCACTTCTACACTGGGCCTCACCTTCGGGGCTTGACCAAGATCAGGATCCCACTGTTTGGAGAGTCACTAGTACAAAGTCATATTGTATCTCTGTGGTAACTCATGTTGGAGATCCAGTGAGATATCAAGTGAGACTTTTCAGGCATCTGGAGCAGAGGGGACAGCTGTAACTTCAGCTACTATAGCATTTACCGCCTATGCCACATCACAATCAATGCAATCTTAGTAAATAAGGAACATTTCATCCAATGGTTTCACATTTTGTGGCTGCCTGTATGCAAGGCAATGTAAGTGTGTGCGTGTGTATGTCCTGTTGAATGAACCAGAATTACTGTAGCAAGTATTATTTTTTTGAAAAATCATTCAATGAGATGAAAAACAAGTAATTCCTACAATGGGCTTGTGATCCAATTTGCCAGATTACCCCCCAGGCCGTGAACGTGAAAATGACCCCCTTTATGTTTTAAAGCTATTTGAAAAGAAGTCCAATATATTGAAGTCTTTGCACAGCAGCAAAGTATTAGCTTGTGCTCCATTTTAATATATGTATCACTGGTATTTATTTAAGTTATGTCCTTTATGTTTCAGAGCCGAATATATTCATATGATGTTGCCAAAATCTACTCCATCAATGTGACCAATGTAATAGGAGGTGTCTCATCGTACTGCACACCATGCGCGCTGGAGTCAACCTCCTCAGGATCCTCTTGTGTGACATGTGCACCAGGACAGTACATAGACAAGGAGTCCAGTAAATGCCAGGCGTGCCCACCAAATACACACCTCAAAGCTCATCGTCATTATGGAAAGGAGTCTTGCATCCCATGTGGACCTGACACCCAAAATAATTTGGTAATCATTGTTATTTATATTTTTTGGATGAATTTAAGAGAGGGATGTCATTGCTGATGAATAAAATAATGCCCAATGTCAGCATCAAGCACTTCTAGGTCAGATATTGCATAACACATCTGTAGAGTAAACTTTATTACTCTGCCCCAGGTATGTGCCACAACCCAAGTCTCAGAAGAGCAGCTCCACTGGCAAGTTCGTGCCAAAACATAGAGGGGGAGAAATTCGGTGGAGCCGCAAACGGGGCACCAAGCTCGCCTGGGCGCCAGAATTAGCGCTGCGATCGGAGCAGTAGCGACCGCCGGAAATTCAGCTTGAGCACCCCAAGAGGGACACGGGGCAAGGCTCGAGGCGCTCTGCGTCCCTCTTAGAGTACTGAAACTGAATATCGCAGCGCAACGTGCCGCAGTGCCACGTGCAGGCCTTCCTCCCAGTCTTAAGGGGGAGGGGCCTGCACCAGCGCGATCAGAGATCGCGAGTGCCGGCAAAAGAGCCCGGCACCGAGGAGAAGTGCCGGGCTCTCAGAAAACAGCCGGCACTGCCACGGAGGGAGATCAGGAGGCCGGGGACGGAGGTGCTGGCAGGCGGACGCCGAAAAAAACGGCCGCCCCGCACCTCCACCTTAATTTGCACCACTGCCGCCACAGGTAGGCCCTGTGAACCGGGCCCGATTTGCGAACGGTGCTACAGAGGCGGGCACTACCAAATATCGAGATCGGGGCGGTAGCGGGGCGCTGCGCACACCGATGACGTCATCGGTGGCGGCGCACCGCAACAGGCTAACGCCGCCATTAGCGCCCCAGCTAAATATCGTGGGAGGCGTGGCCAGTGGCACCAAAGCCACTGAGTGCCCTCTTTAGGCGCTAACTGGTGGCGCAGCCCACTGAATTTCTAGGCCAGACAGTTTTGTGCTGTATACTTTAGGATCTATGTTGTCAGTTCTGAAACTCAATATATATAGCATCTATACAGAAAGCAGAAAAGGGGAAAAAGTAATGTACTTCCTTCAGTGCGATACTTGGCACCAGAAGTAGAGCCTGTGTTTTGGGTGTGGGAGCCCCATATTATCAGGTGTGGAGACTTGAGGCTTACTATGCACCCATTACCCTCAGTGCTTACCTATGAGGTCAGACAGCCCATAGACTAGGAATCTGCACACAAACTGTGTAAGGTTCACCTAAGGCCCCCCAAATTATGTAACTTTATTGAACACCCTATAATGTGGCTGTAGTGATTGAGCTGAAGAGGAGGCCTGCTTAAAAAATTTCAAATTTAATCCTGGCTGGCCTCTTTATAGAGCCACCATCATTTCGCTGCCCCGCTCCCCTTTTTTCAAAGCCTTCAATGGCCAATTTTTCAATGGGGATTTCCAAACATTTCACTTTCTGGTTTCCATGTTACATATGTATCTAACGGTAGCTACGGTGCAATAAGTGTACCCTTGATGTAAAACATGTTAGTACACTGAGTTTCTGCAATATGGAATGGTAGGGCATGGATTCTCCTCCATCATTCCTCGCACGGTGAGCTGGACCTTCTCAGGAGACAGTGATTGAGGTGGCGTACGTTCCCTGAGAGAGGGGGGGAAATTTGGGCATTCATTCATCTCTCAAAGTGGTGTCAACAGATGCTCAAGAACAAGTTGGCTGGCTGCCTTCTCAGTTGGAGAATGGGAGGGGGAGTGTATTGGTGACATGAGGAGAATATAAAATTGAGAATAAGGGAAAGAGAAATAAACATACATTGTGGTAACTATGATAAATTAACATTTTATCCAACGTTTTATTTATATGATACTTCTTGAAGATCAAAAATAATTCAACAGTTAAGAAAGAAAAAGAAAGACTAGCATTTATATAGCGCCTTTCATGACCACCGGATGTCCCAAAGCGCTTTACAGCCAATGAAGTACTTTTGAAGTGTAGTCACTGTTGTAATGTAGGAAATGCAGCAGCCAATTTGTGCACAGCAAGCTCCCACAAACAGCAATGTTATAATGACCAGGTAATCTGTTTTAGTGATGTTGATTGAGGGATAAATATTGGCCAGGACACTGGGGATAACTCCCCTGTTCTTCTCAAAATAGTGCCATGGGATCGTTTACGTCCACCTGAGGGAGCAGACGGGGCCTCGGTTTAATGTCTCATCTGAAAGACGGCACCTCTGACAGTGCAGCACTCCCTCAGTGCTGCACTGGAATGTCAGGTCTAGATTTTTGTGCTCAAGACCCTGGAGTGGGATTTAAACCCACAACTTTCTAACTCAGAGGCGAGGGTGCTACCCACTGAGCCACAGCTGACACGTTAACCATATTGGGACCAAGAGTTTTAATTTATGTGCTACAGTATGAAGTAATAACTGCCAAAATGACCCAGCTATACTGTCCCTGCTGGTTCAGGTACTTAGAAATTCAACATATAAACCATTTGTTCAAAAGAATTAAACCAAGCTGAATGCCCATGGGTTGAAGAGACTAAAAGAGAAAATGAAGTGAATTAGGAGATAATGATTTGATAATACCAGCTTTGGGTTTTAAAAACCTGAAGATTTCAAGAGGTAGGAAAGACTGATGGAAACGAAACACGCCATAGTTGTGAAGTCTTGGGAAATTATGAGATGGAGATCTGCAATGAGTCAGGATTTCAGCACTGTGGAGATTTAGACAGTAAGAAGCAGATGTAGGATTGTGTATTTGGAACTTGGAAGAAATATGAGAGGAAAGCTCAGAGGAAATGAAGAAAGAATTTGCATTTATAGTGCTTTTTCACTTCCTCGGGGTGTCTTGAAGTGCTTCTAAACTAATGAATTACTTTTGAAGTGTAGTCACTGTTGCCTTATGTTAGCTGATATTGTTAATGGTTTCCTCTCCGCAGGTACTGTCCACCTCCCTTCAAATCTGCCATCATCACCCCCTCCTATAAAAATCCACCTTTGACCCCTCTGTCCTTGCAACCTATCACCCCATCTCCAACCTCCCTTTCCTCTCCCAAGTCCTTGAACGTGTTGTTGCCTCCTGAATCTGTGGCTATCTTTCCTGCAACTCCATGTTTGAATCCTCCAATCAGGTTTCCTCCCCTGCCATAGCATTGAAATGGCCCTTATCAAAGTCACAAATTACATACCACGTGACTGTGACATTTTTCTCGACCTGTCTGCAGCTTTTGACACGGTTGACCACACCATTCTCCTCTAATGCCTCTCCTCCGTCGTCCAGCTGGGTGGGACTGCCCTCGCCTGGTTCCATTCCTATCTATCCAGTCATAGCCAGAGAATCACCTGCAATGGCTTCTCTTCCCACTCCTGCATTGTTACCTCTGGAGTCCCCCAAGGATCCATCCTTGGCTCCCTCCTATTTCTCACCTACACGCTGCTCCTCGGCGAAATCATCCGAAAACACGGTGTCAGGTTCCACATGTATGCTGACAACACCCAGCTCTATCTCACCACCACCTCTCTCGACCCCTCCACTGCCTCTGATTTGTCATGCTGCTTGTCTGACATCAGTACTGGATGAGCAGAAATTTCCTCCAACTAAATTTTGGGAAGACCAAAGCTATTGTCATCGGTCCCCGCCACATACTCCGTTCCCTAGCCTCTGACTCTGTCCCTCTCCCTGGCAACTGTCTGAGGCTGAACCAGAATGTTTTCACTGACCTACAATGGCTCCCAGTTTTGCAATGCCTCACTTTAAAAGTTCTCTTCCTTGTTTTCAAATCCTTCCATGGCCTCACCCCTCCCTATATCTATAACCTCCTCCAACCCCACAACCCTCCGAGATCTCTGCACTCCTCCAATTCTGGCCTCTTGCGCATCCCCAATTTAATTACTCCACTATTCATGCCTTTAGCTGCCTAGGCCCTAAGCTCTGGAATTTCCTCCCTAAACCTCTCTACCTCTCTCCCCTCTTTAAGACACTCTTTAAAACCTACCTCTTTAACCAAGCTTTTGGTCACCTTCCCCTAATATCTCCTTATGTGGCTTGGTGTCAAATTTTGTTTGATAACGCTCCTGTGAAGCGCCTTGGGACGATTTACTACATTAAAGGCGCTATCTAATTGCAAGTTGTTATATGTAAGTGCAGCACCCAATATGCACACAGCAAGGTCACAGAAATAGAAAATGAGATGAATAACGAGTAGTTTGTTTTGGAGGTGTAGGTTGAGGAATGAATGAAATCCATGACACTGGGAACTCCCCCTGCTCTTCTTCAGAAGAAGTGCCATGGGATCTTCTGTGTCCACCTGAACAAACAGTCTCATTAAAAAGATAGCACTCCTTCATTGCTGCACTGAAGTGTCAGCTTAGATTATGTGGTAGAGTGGGACGTGAACCTAGGAGGTAACCTGGAGGTAACAGTGCTACTATTGAATGAAGGTGACACCAACCATTGCATTATCTGAAAAATACAGACCAGACCAGGAGAGCGAGAGATTGGAAGCTAGAGATAAGCGAGGGATCACCTATCAGATGACAAGACTCTCCTTGTATGTTGTCCAGGGCAATATCCCAATGAAGCTGACTCCTGCTGATTTTTGAATTTTTATTTATCCCAGTAAAACCCACAAGTAGTTTTACATCCCTATGACCAGAAGGCACATATGGAGTAGTTTAAAGGGCCAAGGAAGGTAGTACACTTCACATTTCATCAAATAAGTTATATTATTACAACATCCTCTTCATGATAGTCCTCATAAAAAAAATTGTTTACAAGTTCCATAAGCAAAGTAGAACTCTATTTATTCTACTGATGTGTAACATCCGATGAGAATAACTTGCATCTGGGAACTGCCAGCCAGCTTAAGTGGTTTTCTCCAAGTCAGATGTTTGTGGGTTCAAGCTGCATTCCAGGGATTTGATCACATAATCTATCTGACACTTCAGTGCAGTACTGAGGGAGTGCTGCATTGTCAGAAATGGCATCTTTCAGATGAGACATTCAACTGAGGCTCTGTCTTCCTGTTTGGATCAATGTAAACAATCCCATAGCATTACTGGAAGAAGAGCAGGCGAGTTCTCCTAGTATTCCGGTTCATGCAACATTTATCCCTCAACCAATACCATCAAAGCAGATTACCTGGCCAATTCATCTCATTGATGTTCGTGGGACCTTGTTTCTTTTTAAGTTGGCTGCTGCGTTTGCCTGTATAACAACTTGACTACATTTCAGAAGTCATTCATTGGCTGTGAAAATTTATTTAAAAAAATGAGTTTTGAGAGGTTTTAAATAAAAATGACCTGGTTGAAATATCTCAACGTTGATGTTTTGCATGTGTTTCTTTCTCAGAACCACAATCTCTGTTACAATGACTGCAAATTTGTATATCACAAAGGGCATAGGACTTGGCACTACGATTTCAGCCTCCTCAACGACTCCACTACTTTTACAAGTGCACCCCGTTTCACTCCGAAAGGAGTGCAGTACTTTCACCATTTCAATATTGGCCTGTGTGGAAATCAGGTAGGGAGTAGTAAACCCCCTTGATACCAATAATGATTCTACTTCCTCATTTATACAAAACAAGTAACCACAGTTCATTAATTAAATATTTATACTGTTTTTCCAAAGGGAAGGAAATTGGCCACTTGTGTGGATAATGTAACAGTTGAAGGTGTCATTGATCATGATGAAGGTTTTGCAAAAGCTGTCACATCTTATATCTGCCAGTCTACACTTGTTCCATCCGATGTGATGGGATTTAGAACTATTGTGTCATCCCATCCCATCAACTTGGCAGGTCAATTGATAGGTAAGTGTTTTATAAAAGGCTACATTTATACAATGGGTACACATTGCCCTGCCAGAATGGATATGTTAATCGGATCATAAATTGTTTAACATTAGACAGATCAGTGTAGCGAACCCCCTATCTGTTGAATCAGAGATAAAAATGGAAGATAACAATTTGTTCTCGCTATTCTAAGTTGCAACCATAGCCAGACATGTACAAGGATGGGAATAAAGGCTTTGCTGTTTGAACTGAATAGAGACGATTTTATTCAGCAGGCTAGACTTACCACCTATTTTATTCTTGTAATATTGGAGAAGACACCGTGGGCTGGATTTTGCAGTCAGTGGCAAATGAACGGCGAATTACACTTACACTTGCCCACAGACTTTCTATGGGCTTTTGCACTGGAACTTGTGGTGATGAGAAATCCATTTCAGTGTGCACACTCTACAGAGGATCTAGGACTAGTGTGAACAGGGAAAGCAATGGTGGGTCTCCTCAACCAATCAGATTGTAGAATCCTTACTGAGGCACACAGAGTCTGATCCAGGAAGTGTAAGTTAGAATTCAATGCCAAATCATGTACCGAAAGCAAAATAAAGAGAGGGATTAAGAGAGAGGGGGGAAAAAAGAGACAGAAAGAAAAAGTTTAAAAAAATTATTTTAATTCTTTAATTGTTTTAAATCTCCAACAATAATTAAAATCTGAAGGAATGAGACTCTACGCTTGTAAAAGTTCATTTTCAGTGCTAGAGAGATTGTTTGGCAGTAATTAAAAATCATCACCTTGTTAAAAATTTACTTACACTTGAATGGACAATCCCTAACTTTTTCTGGTGAACTTGGTGTGTATCTATCGCGTAAGTATAACTTCACGCCCTTTCATGTATTTGAACGCCGAGTCTCTCGGCAAGATACCGGTATAACAAAGCTTCTGGAGGAGCAGGGCAACCAGAGTTTGAATTCCGTGTTTAACTGCGCATGTGCGGTCGCTGGAAGTTGTTGTCCGATTTACTCTTTAATAATGGTGAGCGCTGATAGCCTCAATGTTATTTTTACCTCAAAATCCGGGCCTCCAGTCCAGATCCAACGTCGTCCCATCCACTGTCATCGGATTACAGTATGCAGGCGATGCTTGCATCTGCGCACACTCTGAGGTCGAACTCCAAACCATCGTCAACACCTTCACCGAAGCATATGAGAGCATGGGCCTTACACTAAACATCCGTAAGACAAAAGTCCTCTACCAACCTGCCCCCGCCCCTGATTATCAAAATCCATGTCGAGGCCTTGGACAACGTGGACCACTTTCCATACCTCGGGAGCCTACTGTCAACAAGGGCAGGCGTCGATGACAAAGTCCAACACCGCCTTCAGTGTGCCAGTGCAGGAAGAGAGTGTTTGAAGACCAGGACCTCAAATCCAGCACCAAGCTCATGGTCTACAGAGCAGTAGTGATACGTGCCCTCCTGTATGCTTCAGAGACATGGACCATGTACAGCAGGCACCTCAAAGCATTGGAGAGGTACCACCAACGCTGCCTCCGCAAGATCCTGCAAATCCATTGGCAGGATAGGCGCACCAACGTCGGTGTTCTCGCTCAGGCTAACATCCCCAGCAGCGAAGCAACTCGATCAGCTCCGATGGACGGACCACATCGTCCGCATGTCCGATACGAGACTCCCAAAACAAGTGCTCTACTCGGAGCTCCGACACGGCAAGAGAGCCCCTGGTGGGCAGAGGAAACGCTTCAACGATACCCTCAAAGCCTCCTTGAAAAAGTGCAACATCCCCACTGACACCTGGGAATCCCTGGCCCAAGACCGCACAAAGTGGAGGAGAAGCATCCGGGAAGGCACCGAACACCTCGAGTCTCTTCGCCGGGAGCAAGCGGAAGCCAAGCGCAAACAGCAGAAGGAGCGCATGTCACCCCAAGTACCCCACCCACCCGCCCCTTCAACCACCATCTGCCCCACCTGTGACAGAGACTGTAGGTCCCGCATTGGACTCATCAGTCACCTGAGAACTCATTTTTAGTGTGGAAGCAAGTCATCTTCGGTTCCGAGGGACTGCCTAAGAAGAAGACTGTTACTTTTACCTCAAAATCCAGGCAATATTTTTACATATTCCCATCTACAAAAGATAAAGGTGTTAAATTACTCTCTGAAGGGATTAGTATGTGAGTGCTTGAACGCATGCTAACGCATTCATATGGAATGTCTTTCTCCCCTATCTTAACGGAGGCATTAACTCATTTATTTCAGTTTCAAATTCACAGTGACCTTTATCTTGAAATGCATACCCTCTTTAAATCTCATGTCAAATAACATAAACATTGAAATAGATTTTTAAATATGCATCAGATTTTCTGTCAGCACCTTGTGATTTTTTATTATAACCCTGTCATAAGCCAACATCCAGACAGCTCAATATGGCAGTTTAAATATCCAAAATATTTAACTGCAAAATATTGTCCACCTCCCCATCACACCTCACACAGCCGCTGTAACATTACACAACTACTCCGTGAGGTACTAAAGAAGGAAGCTTCCCACCCTTCTCTATCCTAATAATTAATATATTCATAAATCAAATAAAAACCTTGATTTAGGAGCAGTGTTTATAATAAATCAATAAGCATATTTAGCATTTTTTCATTTTATCAAGGAAAATTTTGGTTAAAATTTCCACGTTAAAAGAATCATGGGGCACCTTTGCAGTAAGGGGCTGTGCGATCAATATGTCTCAGATTTTGGCATGGATAACTCAGGGTTAGATTTATCTTAAAGAATACAAACCTTATTCTCCTA
The DNA here is from genome assembly GCF_052327205.1 of Somniosus microcephalus. NCBI lineage: Eukaryota > Metazoa > Chordata > Chondrichthyes > Squaliformes > Somniosidae > Somniosus > Somniosus microcephalus. The sequence continues at coordinate 32,081,019 of NC_141004.1, forward strand.
TTGATGGATGCTGTGGGTGACAAATGAATCGTGTCCAGGCTTCAATATCTGGTCCTAAAATTAACTTTTTTAAGACGTTTTCTTTTATATTTTTAGGAGTGACTACTCAAACAACACTTGATAATATCACTGCTAAAGCTGACCTGTTTCCTGTTGAAAAAGACAGAGCATTGCCTGATATAATCTTTTTTTACAAGTAAGTGATTTATGTTTGATCACTCAAAGAGTAGTTTAATTTTAGAGTTTCATAGAACTAATGGGGGCAAAATTGGACCTTGTTGCACTCGCTCTCTGGGCAGAAGCTGAGTGCACAGACCTCCCACGTCTGAACGTGCTCACGCCATGTTGGTTCAGACACTGTAGAGGCATCCCTGGCAGTCGTTTCAAACAGGGATCCGGTGCCTTGAATATGCTAATAAGGGGCCGCATGCCTGTTTTAGGAGCCAAACCAGGAATTAGTTTTGCCTAAGTGCAGCAGCCATTGGGCCTACTTTGTTCAGGATTACCTGATCTACATGTGGCCTAACCAGAGGTCCTTAAAGGGGCCGTCAGGCCGCAACCGAAAAGGTAGGTTTTAAAAAAAATACTTACCTTACTGTGGAGCTAGGAGGAGCAGGAGTGTTGGTTATTGTTCTTGCAGGTCAATGTGAGCTAACCTGTTTTGCTGGTCTACAAAGACAGGAATGATAGTGTTGGCTGTTCACTCTGCTGATAGCCAAAGAACAAAGACGCTTTCACTTCTGGTGACATGCTTTTCAATCTATGTTGCAATATGACCAGGAGTAACCTTACAAGTCCAAGTAAAATCACTTTTGCTGATGTGCAAAGAAGCAGAGAATTGAAGTACTTTACAGCACAGAAGCAAGCCATTCAGGCCACTGTGCCTTTGCCAGCTCTCTGAAAGAGCTGTCTACTTAGTTGTGCCCCTTTCCCATATTTTCTTTAAAAAAAATCTTTGTCAAATATTTATTCACTTCCCTTTTAAATGGTTTCTGCTTTCACCAGTGTTTCTGATGGGGAATTCCATGTCCCAAGAAATTAGGGGGGAAAAATTGAGTCGTGACCCCTTTGGGGTGCTAACTTTGCCGTCGACACTAACATAGCGTCCGGCGATAAGTCGGGGGTGCTACCGAAGATCGCGGCCGGGGCACAAGCGGGGTGCTGCACATGGCGATGACAGCATCGCCGGCGGCGCAGCGTCGTGGGGCGCTAATGGTTACCGCCACCGCTAACCTCTGGCTGAATTTTGCGGGAGGCGTTGGCGGCACCGCGCCCGGGCACTAGTTGCTTTGCGCCCCGTTAACGCCCTCTTAGGGTGCTAACGGGAGGCGCAAAGCAACCGAATTTTCCCCCCTAGGTCTTTAAGATTATTAAAGGGTTTGATAGTGTATTCGTAGAGAAGATGTTTCCACTTGTGGGAGAATCCAAAAACTATGGGTAGATCGTTACTAATGGCCCAGAAATTAGGTTCGGGGGCTTGCCGCACGTGCAAGCCCCCGATGTGCACTTACCCGGCGCGCCGACAGCTGAAGCCTGGGCCTGCTTGGAATTCCTGTCACTGGCCCGGTTCAGCTGTCGGCGCGCTGTGCTTGCCTGATCCAGCGGCGTAGTGCCGGCTGGGATCAGGTGAGCACTGGGCAGCCAATCAGGGGAGGGGAAACTTCATTCATGAGTTTGATAGTAAGAACTGTCAAACTCATGAAAACTACGGGTGCCCAAAACATTACTTAAACTTTAAATAAAATTTTTAAAAACATCCCACTAATTAAATGAACTATAAATAACTTTAAAAAAACTATTTTAAATAATTAATCAAATTTTTGAAAAAAATAATTTTTTTAAAAATCGGGTCTAAAAATCCACTTACCTTACTGTAAAGTCCTTAAAAACAATAAAGCTGTGGAAAAAATGTTATAATTTTAAATAATAGACCACTTACCTTAAAGAATCAAGTCCTTACGTCTCCTTTTTACCTTCGTAAAAATTTGGGGCACTTACACACGGGCAAACCTGTAAAAAAGAAGGAAGTTCAACGCTCTGCGCGCACGTTTTGGACCTCTGAACCCCTTGGAGGAAATGCCGGTTTCCCGCGCATGCGCTGTGCATGCAAGAAACCAGCACTTCCATCGGGTCCACGCGTGAGTACCCCGTCCTTACTCATGCGTTGGGACCCGAAGTACTGGGCCAATAAATCCAATAGGGAATTCAGGAGAAAATTCTTTATCCAGAGAGTGGTGAGATTGTGGGACTTGCTACCACAGGGAGTGGTTGAGGCGATTAGCATAGATGCATTTAAGGGGAAGCTAGATAAGTAAATGAGGGAGAAAGGAATAGAAGGATATGCTGATGGGGTTAGATGAAGTAGGGTGGGAGGAGGCTCATGTGCAGCATAAACCAGTTGGGCTAAATGGCCTGTTTCTGTGCTGTACATTCTATATAATTCTATGTAAAAATCGCTCTGTGACATGAATCAGTCATTCATGAAAGAAAGACTTATGAAATAATACTGAGCAGCCTACGGGTGGCACTGTCCAGGGAGAGTATAAATACTCGGGCACGGACCCAGCTTGCGCAGGACATTCTTAACAGGAACTAGTGAAGGACACAACTAGACCTCCATGTTGTAAAACAGTTGATTAAAGCTTTGTTTAACGCTTAGACCAAGTGCCTAGTAGTTTTCTTACGTCACTCTGTGTATATATAAAGAAGAATGCTTACTTTTATCGTACTCCTTATTCTTTTGGTAATGATCTTAAATTTATGCCCTCTAATTACGAACTCACCAACCAGTGCTGCCTTATTTCCCACGCTATTAATAAATCTACTACAACCCTATCTGCTTTTGTCTTTGAAGCTCTCTGAACAGTATACAGGAAACTTTGGTTTATCCGGAGGTTATATGCCCGGAATACTCGATCTAACGGCAAAAATCAGGAGCTGTTTATTTAGTTCTCGTTGCTTTTTTTTCCCAGTCAGGCACTGCAAGGTCTGTAGCTATAGCAACAGCCTCAGCTAGAGACGCTTGCAGCTGCAGCCGACTCTTTAGAAGCTGTTGCTAAGCAACAGTGTTTGTTGTCAGATACGGAGATGAAAACCTCCGTGTGCTTCAACATTAACTTTGTATGTCTGGCAGTTTTGATAGATCGGCAACAGCTCGGTCCCGTCGGTGCCGGATATCACAAAGTTTCCTGTACTGTGCTTTCCCCCTTTATTTTTCTGCTCACTTCCCTTCTGCAGTCACACTTTCCATTGTGGCTGTGTGTACACATCTGAATATGTTGGGAGCACAGTGCATGTTGCACGGTGTAAGCTGTCTGCCAACTCCCATTCCAACTGTTAACTTAGTGCTGCCACTGTTCACTTCACGTTTTCAAATGACTGCTCAATTTAAGCTCATCATTAACATGTTACCGAACAGATTGAATTGAATGAGACTTTGTTTATATTACACAGGTCTACTGAATCAACACAGACTTGTAAAAATGGGAGAGCATCCACAGTAAGATTGAGATGCAGCCCTGCAAATGTTGGCTCAGGGGCCATTTCCGTGCCAAGGTAATGCCTCTGATTCTCAAATAATATTTTTAAGGCTGCTGCCTGCATCTTAACCTCCAAAAATCAGAACGTTTATTACAATATGGGGCACATTTACAAATGTATCTCCTGATCACGTCAGATGTTTCATTTAAAAGCATCAACAATGACGCAGTTCTCGGCTGTCCAGGTAATGATGTGTGAAAAGGGAATCTTGTGCATGAGGAATCATTCACATACAAAAAGAGGTATGCCATTTGCTGCTCGGTATCATAGCAACCAAAGTGCTTGCTTCAAATCGCAGTGAAACAGGGTTTGTGCCCAGGTGGTGGATGACGGTTGATCAGCCAACAGTATTCATGGTGAATCTGTGAATGCTCAATTAGATGAGACGTTTCACCGTGGGGTAAAACTGGTACTTCACCACTGTCACTTTTATAACTTTAATGATTGGCGATAGGAGTAGAACATTGAACAAGGAATAGGAAAAGTACAAAAAGAAATTTGAAGCATCTATTTCACTAATTTTAGAAGTTGTGTTCCACCATTCCGTGGTGCCACATTTTTTATCACTGATGCTCTGCTAATGAACAATAACATTTAATTTATGACTGCAGCTCTTCAAAAAGAGCTTTAGACAGCAGCTTGAGAGAGTTACAAGCTTAAATTAAAGTGACCTCTAGTGACAACTTCCAAACACAACAGGACTTACAAGAATTCCTGTTCAGACTGACCAAGATTGCTAAATGTCAGGGATCTACGTTCTGTAACTCAACTATATCAATGTCAGGAAAATGTTAGCAATGAGATTTATGAATAAAAAGAATGGAACAAAATTATATATGGAGCTGTGTTTATTATTTTAGGAGTGAGATTTATTTTAGGAGTGAGATACTTGAAAATGGGTCACATTTGAACACCGAACTGAGAGACTGGGCAAATTTTCAATGGGAGTAAAAACTGGGCGGTTTCTATAATGGACGGCAATCGCAATCCCAGTTTACGCCTGTATGGCAGCTTGAAAAATCTAATCCACTCACTCCAAATGATTGTGTGTTGTCAGCTCTGGCGGACTCGCCAAATCAGCTAGCTTTTTGTGGGTGAAAATGATCGCAATTCACTTTGATAAGACATTTCGCCTTATTGTTTTCTCTAATGCTTTTTACTGTGTTGACAGAAAATGCCAAGAAGGAACGTGTGACGGTTGTACCTTTCACTTCCTGTGGAAAACGGCAGAGGCCTGCCCTCTTTGTTCAAAGAGTGATTACCACGAGATAGTGGGAGCATGTATCAGCGGAATTCAGGTATCAAAGTGGAGCTGCTCTGTCGATGTGGATAGGTTGAAATGCCAATCACTAACCAGCGGGCAGTGAATCTCGCATTTAAATGCATCTCAGGGTAGATTTTCCGATTGGTTATGCCCAATTAATGGGTGTAAGCCATAAGAAAAATGGACAGAGATCCATTTTGCCAGATTTCCTTCCATTTAGCTCCCATTCAATGTTCCGCTTGGGGTTTGTATTGGTAAAAGAAGTATCTGTCCAATTGCAGTTCATTATACTGTATTATAATTATATTTTCTCAATTTTGAGCATTCAGTCATCTACCTCCCGCCTCCCATATAAAATGGGCATCCAGAGAGTGAGCTGTTTATGGAAGTACATTTAAAAAACTCGATAGTAAAATTTGTTGCAGCATTTTGAAGCCCTTGCAGAATGATGTGCTTTTTTTTTTGTCCTGTTTCAATTTAGTTGGTCAGAAGGCTTTGTACCAAGTGGACTCCAGGGGAATCAAGGGATATGGGGATTGGGCGGGAAAGTGGAGTTGAGGTAGAAGATCAGCCATGATCTTACTGAATGGCGGAGCAGGTACGAAGGGCCGTAAGGCCTATTCCTGCTCCTAATTCTAATGTTCTTATAAGTGTTTGCCACTGCCATATTTTTGCTATGTCCACAATACTGGGATAATGAATTTACCAGAGGGAATCCTTCCTCTCTTAGGTTTTTAGAGGAGGCAGAAGAAGAACAGGCAAATCAGGCTGTACCCACCGGCCAGTACATTCCCACCCACATTTACAGGCAGAGGCACACCCACCTGCCAGTGGCCTGTGGAACTGGCTACGCTGGCTCTGGGTAAGCAGACAGCTAAATGCTAAGAGCAGTTCCACCTTCGCTATAGGGCTGTAACTGCGAGTGAGGAACAGTCAGATGCTCCCTCAAGTCCTCTTTATCTATATCCTATGCTGTCCTATGAGGAGTGTGCCCTGGAGGGTCAAGCAGCTTGCCCCTCTGCTCTACCACTTGATTCTGCACCACCTCCACCTCACCATCTGCACAGACTTGGGTTCCCACCGCCACATTTGTTGTGCCAGTCACTCAATTTTGCCTGGCAACTTTTGTTGCTCAAACAATCTTTGCTAAGGCTGAAATGTGCATTAAAAATATTAACAACCTCTGTAAAGGATACCAAAATTTTTATTCCCACATAGGGTCATTGAACTTTTACGTGCCTGCACCGCTTTAAAGAGAAAGGCTACTCACACAAAGGGGGAGAAATTTGGTACCTTAGGGCCTCCAGTTAGTGCCTGGCCTCCCTGTAGTACCGCTGCTACAAGTTAGCGCCAGGGACTTAAGCACCAGGCAGATTGTGACATCAGCGAGCGTGCAATGCTCACTTGGCATCTGATCTGCCAAATTGAGTATCACTCCCTGCCTTAGCGCCTCGCCCTGACAGGGAGAGGAGGCGTCAAGCAGGCGGATGGCGGCTCCAGGGGTGCTATTTAAAGGGATCATTAGTAATGAGTCACCGCTGTCAGGTTACTGGTTTTTCACTGCTTCCTTCAGTTTGACATTGTGCAACAGTTGAATTCAGTCATTCAAAGGTTGTTTAGTCTCCGGAGTGTTGCGGCTTGTAAAAGTTAGTTACATTTATTCTCACAAAATATCAAAGTGCTGCACTTCCTTACATTAATGGGGGCTGTACTGGCAGTCGACCTCGCCCTCCAGGATCTACGGTGGAGGGAGCACAGGCAGTGAGAAAGATTGGAACATGTGGCCTGAGGGAGGAGGAGGCCCATCAGGGCTCTCGACAGGAGGCCTTACCCTCCGAGGGTCTTCCGACAGCAATTCTCCTACCTTCAATTAAGTCACGAGCAGTGTCTCAGAAGGCTTTGCCTCAGCAAGGAGGTGGTCACAGAACTCTGCCTCGTCCTGCAACCAGACCTCGAGCCTCAGATCAGGACGAGGACGGTTCTCTCAGTGGCAGTCAAGGTCACCGTTGCCTTCAATTTCTTCGCAAGCAGTTCCTCCCAGTCAGCAACAGGAGATATAGCGAACGTCTCGCAGTTCGCCGTCCATCGCTGCATCTGAGAGGTCACCGAGGCTCTCTACAGTAGGAGAAGGGACTACATTTCCTTCCCCATCACTAGAGAGTAGCAGGACGAGCATGCCTGTGGCTTTGCCAGGATAGCGGGATTCCCCATGGTGCAGGCTTTGCGGGCACTGCATAACAATCCTGAGATCTTCCATAACCACAAAGGCTACCACTCATATAAATGTCCAGTTGGTGTGCGACCACAGACAGCGAATCCTCAATGTGATCCTGGCAGCAGCCACGATGCCTTCATCTAACACTCTTCCAGCCACCACATCAAGCTCGCGGCTGGCTGGTCGGAGACCAGGGCTATCCGCTCTCCACCTGGCTCACGACTCCCCTCCGCAACCCCAACACTTCTGCACAGCATTCATGTAATGAGAGCCATGTTGCCACCAGGAACATCATTGAGCAGACCATCAGCGTACTCAAGCAACGGTCCTGCTGCCTTGACCACTTGGAAGGAGCCCTCCAGTACTCGGCTGAGCGGGTGTCCCATTTTGTCATGGTGTGCTGCATGCTCCACAACTTGGCCATCATGAGGGCCCAGCCCTTGCCAGCAGGGATTGCGGGACCACCTCAGGGGGAGGAAGAGGGAGAGGAGGATGATGATGATGATGAGGAGGAGCTGGAGGAACAGGAGCGAGGGAGGAGGCAGCCACTCAATCGGTCTTCCAGAAGGGCGGCCCATGACCGCCTCATCAGACTGCAGTTCCAGTAAATTCAACCCCAGATCCCCGTTGCTCACCAAATCCCCATCATTCCATCCCTGTCACAGGCCATATCACAGCGCACAGCTGAAATGAGAGACAGTACAAAATTATCCGAAGTGAATTAATACATTTATCAATAATCAGTGAACACATCTTTACAACAACAATATTTACTATTCATCCTTGTGCAATCCCTTAGTGCTTCGTGTTACTGTGCCTTTGCCTACTCTAGTGCTTCTACGAAGTGTTGGCCCACTAGTGGCTGCAGCAGGGCTAATGGAAGGCTGCTGAGTGTCCGTTCGGGAGACTTCAGATGGCCTTGCAGAACGCCCTCGACCAGCTCTGGGCCTGGAAGGCCTGTCTGTAAACTGCACCACCTCAGCATGAGTGGCAGCAGTCTGGGCTGGCTGGATGACAGCCAGTGAGCTGGCCTCCGAGCTACCCTTTCCCCCTGGCCTTGCTGCAGCCCGTTCATTCCCGGTGCATCACCCTGTGCAGATCCCACTACTATACTAGCTTCTAAAGAACGCGTGGTGCCAGTATCTGAGCTGGTGCCTGCAGGTGAGACATACAGTGACGCGGTTTGTTCTTCCTCCTCCCCTTCTCCCGCCTCGCTCGCAACAGTGCCCTCAGGGACAGGCTGCTCAGGTGCTTGCTCATTATCTGAAAGCATAAAGGCACAAGAGACAGGTTAAGGTGAGGGGAGGGGGGCAGGAAGAGAGAAATGCATGCACACAGCATGATTAGTTGGAAAGGCTTGTGGGGTGAGGGGTAAGTAGGATGTGAGAAGAAGGAATAGGGATGAAAATACCGTTGTTGTCCCCAAGGGGGTCAATGTCGCCAGTGGCCATGGCGCCCACCACCTGGTGCCCAATAACCTCCAGCACTCTATTTTCCAACGCAGACAGTGGTTGGGTGTCGGCTTGTCCCCCGCCTGTGTGCTCCTGCTCCCTCCTTGGCCTGCAAGCGAAAGGAAAGTGTGTGAGTGAGTGTGGAGCAATGTGTTTGGTTGATGTGCCTGCCATAGTTGAATAGCTGTCATTGAGTGTAAGGTGTGAGATGTGGGTGTGAGCGTTGGTAGGTAGAGATTGTTGGTGGGTGAGTGCTGGGGGTGTGGTGCTTTGGCCAGTGTGTGCAGACTATGGTTCAGACAGTGGTATGTAGCATTTGTTGAGGCATTGACTCACCCTGATCACCCGAGTGAGGTTGTTAAATTTCTTCCTGCACTGTGTGTGGGTCCTGGGGACCACAGTGCTACCCGAGACCTGATGGGCAACCTCTCTCTACATGGCACGGAAGACTTGTGGCCTCCTGCCACTTGCTGGGTAGAGCACTGCCCTCCATCTCTCCACAGCGGAAACCAACTCCTCCAATGCTTGGTCCAAAAATCTGCATGCTCTCTCCCTGGGGCGTGGATCTGCCATGAGTACAGCTGGTTGAGTCGTCAGGCTCCTTGGACTTGGCCTGCTTCTGCTTGCTGACACAGGTTTACAGGCAGCAATGCTGAGAATGAGGTACTGCAGCATCAACGAAGCTCCCCTTTAAGAACTGGAAAGAGCCTGTGGCAATGATGACTTGCGATTAGACTGCACCTGATATTGTTTAGCGCTTTGAGTGTAACGTGACTGAGCTAGGCCATTAGCGCTTGATTTAGCGCTCCCATCCTTTCTTTGAGCAATGACACTGAATTTTGCATGGAGCGAGATTCACTAGCGCCTGGCACTAAATCTCAAACTTTTCCAAAGTTAGCGCCCGCTCTGGGGCTATAATTAATTTCTCCCCCAAAATGTCTTCCCTTCCGCAGAGAATTCCCTTCAGCAATCTCAATATGAGCCCACCCACACTACATAAATGAAGCTGATCTTGTAAAATCAGGTGGGGTTCAGCACACTAATGGTCAGACAGGTGCTAATAACACACCATCCGACTAACACCTAATTGAAGGTCAAAAAAGGGAAATCCACCACGTCATGTCTAAGAATATTTCTTATTTAAGTTTTTCTCATTAAAATGCATACTAATTATTCCCATGCTGACGACATCCAGCATCCCTCTTGACCCCGTCAATGCTTCTGTGTTTTCAGACTGCTTGTCCGACAACCCGTCTTGGATAAGCCACAGTGTCCTCCAGTTAAACATTGGGAAGACCAAAGCCACTGCCTTCGGCCCCCGTCACAAAGTCGATACTCTTATTATCCATTCCATTCTCCTTCCTGGCCATTATCTCAGGTTGATTCTGACTGTTCTCAACCTTGGTATCTTATTCAGCCCTGAGCTGACCCCTACCTCAGCCCATTTGCTGCTAAAATCCTTATTCATGCCGTTGCCACCTCCAGACCCAACAATTCCAATGTTTTCGCAGTGGAATGAGTAAGTGAGGTGGATGGCCACTGAGTGTCAGTATCTGCGTCTAGTTCTTTACTGCAGCAGACAAGAGCACACTTACATTAAAACAGACTTTATAACAGGAACTATAGTAACATCAAAATGTATTAGGTGTAGAATGTTGTCCTGGCTGGCCTTCCATCCTCCACTGTCTGTAAACTTCATCTCATCCAAAACACTGCTGCCTGCATCCTATCACACACCAAATCCTGTTCACCCATCACCAATGTTCCCGTTAAGCCGCACGGCCACGCATCTGTCTGAAGGTGCCGCGCAAACTGATCACCGGCTTTTCAATGGGGCATTTCGCGCATGTGCAAAATTTTGAATGGGCCGCACAGTCCGTTAAAGGGAGCGTGCACCCCCCCAAAAATTAGGGAAACATTGCCCATCACCCCTGTCATCGAGGACCTACATTGGCTCCAGGTCACACAGTGTAGGTCCCATTTTAAATTCCCTCTAATTTTAAATTCTCATCTTAAATCCTTTCATAGCCTCGCCACTGTCAGTAACTTCCTCCAGCCCTATTAACCTCACCCCACCCTCAACCCAACCAACTGAACTCTCCATTCCACTAACTCTAGGTTTCTGTGCACCCACCTTCCCTTTGCCCCATCATTGTAGGCCGTGCCTTCAGCTGCCTAGCCCCCATGCACTGGAATTCCCTGCTTTAGCCCCTCCATCTCTCTACCTCATCCTTTAAACCCACCTCTTTGGCCAAGCTTTTGGTCACCTCTCCTTGTATCTCATTCTTTGTTTCGGTGTCCATTTATTTCTGAGTACGTCTTTGTGAAACACTTTGGGACTTTTTTTTATATTAAAGACACTATTAAATGTTGTTGTTAATAAATTTAAAGAAACCTTATGTATTCTATCAAATTTAAATGTTCTGTAAATACAACATTTCTTTTACACATCAGTCATGCTCTTACTCAGCAAACTGTTCATGAGCGTTTAATGATTAAACCATTCAAATAACCACTTTTCTACACCTAATACATTTTGATGTTACTATAGTTCCTGTTATAAAGTCTGCTTTAAAGTAAGTGTGCTCTTGTCTGGTGCAGTAAAGAACGAGAGGCAAATACTGACACTCAGTGGCCATCCACCTCACTTATTCATTCCACTGGGAAAATATTTCAAAGAAACATGTGGTTAGGAAATAGAAAGCACACACCATACATACCCTGTCACTGAAGGAAATCACTTGGATAAAACACACTGAACACAGTTACAGAGTTTGGCTAAATTAAGTTTGGCATAATTAATACTATAATGTGTACTGTAGGATTTCATTTGGAATGGGGCAGAATAGGTTAGTTGTGGAGAAATGCTGAGGCACTCATGGGTCCTGATGCAGTGGCAGTTGTGGCTCAGTTGGTAGCACACTCGCCTTTGAGTCAGAAGGTTGTGGGTTCAAATCCCACTCTAGGGACTTGAGCACATAAAGCTAGGCTGACACACCAGTGCAGTGCTGAGGGAGTGCTGCACTGTCGGAGGTGCTGTCTTTCGGATGAGATACTAAACCAAGGCCCTGCCTGCCCTCTCAAGTGGACGTAAAAGATCCCATGGCCACTATTTTGAAGAAGAGCAGGGGAATTATCTCCGGTGTCCTGGCCAATACTTATCCCTCAACCAACATAACAAAAACAGATTATCTGGTCATTATCACAGTGCTGTTTGTGGGAGCTTGCTGTGTGCAAATTGGCTACCACATTACAACAGTGACTACACTCCAAAAGTACTTCAATGGCTGCAAAGCGCTTTGAAACATCCGGTGGTCGTGAAAGGCACTATATAAATGCAAGTCTTTCTTTATTTAGCCAGGGTATTGCCCAATAATATGCGTGATTCTGTGCGTATGGTCACAGGCCACTTGCACAGTCATGGAGTGGAACACCTTTGTGTTCAGGAAAGGAGTGGCATTGGGATCATGGCCCTCAATAACGCTCTGCACTTTGGGAAATCCAGCAAAACAGTAAAAGTGCAAGGCTCTCTCGTGTTGCTGCCTGCTTTCCATGCGAGGGAATTCATGAATACACTGGGTCAGGCAAAGTCATCAAAGTCATATGATGTAACTGTCAGATTTCACATCTATCTTCTCCTGTTGTATGGGAGGGCCTAGAACATAAAAAGCCAAAGGAACAGTTACCTTGACAGCCACTGACAGAGCTGTCCCCATTCTGGAAACAGTTTCTTGGGCCACGATTTTGTCAATGGACGCGGGTTGGGAGCGGGTCAGGTGGTTTCTGGCTTCCAGTCCCACCCCCAACTGCGTCCAGCCCACAGACATGATTTTATGTTGATTGACCTTGTTAAGTGCGCCCTGCGGGCTTGCCAGCCAATTAGGAGGAAGCCAGTCAGATGACGTCATTTGATGACGCGTCATCTGCCGGTTTTCTTAAAGGAACCACGCACAATTTTTTTTTAACAGCTGATTTTTCAGTGTTTGTCAGTATTGAGGTGCTGCAAACACTGACAATCACTGTACAAAGCTGAGCTCTTGCACCCAGGCTCTCCAATGACTCCCTCCATAGGCTAGAATAGATGACAGCTGCAGGTGAGGTGACAGAAGCGATCTGTCACTGGTGAGAGAGGTTCTCCCAATGAGGTGGCACTGGACATGGATTTCAAAACTTGTTACCTACGGAAAAGTCTACATGCATTAAAAATGAATTTCCCAACATTTTCTTACCGCTGAGACTCACCAGTGCACCATTGGATCCTTCACACCACTTCTGCAGCTGTCATCAATGTAGAAACATTACAGCAGACTCGCAACATGCCACACTTACCTGGCGTGCTGTCCGGACGTCGGGGAACCCGAGGCAGAAGTGGCAAAATTTTAAAATAGCCTGTCAACTACCTGTTAATAGGCAGGTAATTGGCTTTAATCCTCTTCCCGCTGCTAGGTGTCGGGTCCATGCGCAAATCGGGGACCCGACACTTGGGAAAATTGTTTGGAGGCGGGTTGATGGCGGGATCGCAACCCGCCATCAATCAAAATGATTTTATCCTTTGACCCGCCTCCAAACCCACCCTCTGAGTGCTGGCAAAATCCAGCCCTCGGTCTCGCTGTAGGAGAGTGGAAAGTTCTGTCGGGGCTCCTTGGGGAATAGTGGTTTTCATGTGCTAATTTTGTGGGACATATCCAATTGCCCTGGCTTATATACATGAGTGGGAGCATAAGGGAAGGTGAAAATGCCTCCTCTGGTCCTTCTCCTCCTTCAGCACCTGCAGATAAAGAGCGATATCTTTATCTGAAAGGCTGTTATAAACAATGAGAGGCCCCTGGCCAAACGGTAACAGACCGCAGACGGGGTGCAGCTTTAAGAAGCTGGAAGCACAGCTTAAAAAAGCACCCAAAAGGAAACCGAGCAGCTATTCAGTACAAATAAAAAAAATGATGAATGCATCTGAACATGAAGGATCCAACATGGTGGCCAAGCCTCCCCTGAAGCAGCCATTTCACATGGTCACTGAATGTCTGGTGTGCTGTTCAAACACTTAGACTGCAGTATCGCATTATCAGATCCTAAAATGTTAAAAGAGATGGTGCAGTGGGTTAGACAGAGGCCTTTCACTCCTGGGACCTGGGTTCAAATCAAGTGTTGACTGGCTGAACAAAAGTATCTGCAGGTTGAAAGAAGTCCACATGACTTGGGCACTTCAATCCAGTTCCTAGTTGTCAAATGCAAAAATGTATCCCTTATCCGAGTGGTTAGAATCTGGAATGCACTGCCTCAGAGGGTGGTGGAAGCAAGTTCAATCGTGGCTTTCAAAAGGGAATTGGATAAGTACCCGAAGGGAAAACATTTGCAGGACAACGGGGAAAGGGTGGGGGAGTGGGACTAGCTGAAGTGCTCTTGCAGAGGGCCGGCGGGCCAAATAGCCTCCTTCTGTGCTATAACCATTCTATGATTTTATAATTTGACACACTTTGGCACAATTGCCAATTTTCCTCAGAAAGGCCTCCGTTGATATATGAATTAGAAAATGCCAAGCAGGTGCTGAACTGAAGTTGAAACACTTTATTGGGACCTAGTTAAAAAAAACATAAATTGGTAAGCTATCGAGGTTGAGAAGATAACATAAACTCTATTTATAATATCTGTTCCTTGTCATTTCTGCTTATAGAAAACTGCTTACGTGTGGTGGGAGCCAAAACTGTGTAAAGAAGGTGTTGCATTGCCAGAGCAAAAAGTGACAGCATGCAAGACAGTAGACTTCTTCTTGAAAATTGGAATAATCACAGGGACAATTACTGCCTTACTATTAATCGCTACAACATGCTACTTCTATAAGAAAAATCAGAAGTGAGTAAATAAATATTACTTTATAGAGATCTTCTGTTAAAAGTTTTCAGATAAATATATTGGAGTTAAGCAATGGGAAGAGAAAGGGACAATTCTCAGTGTGTATTACAGGCTGCCAAACAATGGAGATGGAATAGAGGGGGAGATTTGTATGCAGTTCAGAGCGATATGTAAGAACAACAGGGAAATAACATTGGGTGGTTTTAACTATCCCAAGGTAGGCTTGGATAAAGGTAATGTATATGGTCAAAATGGAGAATGCTTTTTAGAACGCATGTAAGACTGCTTCCTAGATCATTATATTTCTAACCTAACAAGTCCATATTTAATTATAGGAAATTATGTGGGACAAATAACTGATGTGAAAGTAGGGGAACAATTGAGAAATAGCGATCCCACCACAGCTAGGTTCAATGTGAGAATAGAAAAGGATAATGAAAAGTCTATGATAAAGGTGCTCGACTGGAAAAAGGGTAAAGTTCAGTGAGATAAGAAAAGAGGTGATCCAAATTAACTGGGCTGAAAAGTTACCAAACAGGACAACAGATTGGCAGTGGGGAATCTTTAAATTTGAGATGGATGAAGTACAAAATAGATCTATTCCTATAAGGCTGAATAGGAATGCATCAAAGGATAGAGCTTGGAAGGAAAAACAAGGATTAACATTATACACACAATGGAAAGATGCTAAAAGATGTGGAGAAATAGATAGAGCTAGCGGTGCAAATACATATTTCTTTGAAAATGCGAGTGAAAACCGATTAAGCCATAAAAGTCCAGTTGTGTTTTATAAATAGGGGCAAAGAGTACAAGAACAATAAGACAATGATAAATGTGTACAAGGCAATGGTTAGGTCACAGTTACAGTACTGTGTGCTGTAGTGTATGTACCCGTCTACCTTTAAGGGAACTATTGAATGTAACCGTTCACCTTTAAGGGAACTACTTTAGGTGTGGCACTATTTGTTTGGCTTCTGTATACTGTAATACCGATAGTGACCACACCAGTATATAAGTGTTGTAGCAGGATTTCTGGGGCAGATTCGCCCGGACCTTCGAATAGTAAAGACCTGTTTGTTTGTTACTTCTGAAGTCTGTGTATTTATTAACTGCACAACCCACAGACTTTACAGTGGCGACGAGTCCGATCGTACCCTGCGGCAAGACTACCAAAAGCAACGAAGAGCGTCGAAGAGAGACAACCGCCTCGTCGTGCTACCAAAAGAAAACACGAGGCTGCAACAACAGAAAGCAGGAAGACTAACAATAAAAGCTGTATCAGCAACAGGCACTGACTACCCTTCTGCCACGGTGCGGAGTGAGCCGACCAGCAAGAAACAAGGCGGCCGAAGAGACTGTGAGTAGGGGAAGGTGTAGAAGTATCCGGAGGATAAGGGCAGAGCACTCGACCTCGGTCGAGGGGGAGCTGTGCCGGCCAAAAGTCGGGTCCAACGGCGTCGGGTGACAGCCGGACCGCGATCGGGGGAAAACTCCGGGCAGCGACCGCAGCCACGAAGCGCTGAGCCTGCGAGTAGGCGCGGGAAGAGAAACCCAGCCGCAGCCGGGGAGGGAAACACCGGTCTGCGAGAGGGCTGGGGAGGCGAACGGGAACCGTGCGGGTGAGAGCCGGGTGCGGAGAGAGAGACTGCGCGAGAGCCAGTCCAGCGGCTGAGCTGTTCTCCACCAACGGGGTACCCAGGGCCGGTAGCACCGAACGTGCGGGTGAGAGAGCGACAGAGCCGGGTGCGGAGAGAGAGACTGCGCGAGAGCCAGTCCAGCGGCTGAACTGTCCTCCGTTAACGGGGTGTACCCAGCGCCGGTAGAGCCGTGCGGGCGGGAGGAAAAGACATAGCCGAGTAAGGGGAGCTGTGCGGTAGCCAGCCAGCGGCTGAACCTGTCCGCTGTGGGGGAAGCGTACCCCTTCCACCGGGAAGAAACGCGGGAAGCCGCCAGTAGGCGGAGAAGACGCCAGAAGCGGGAAACCGCCATTGAAGTGGGCGGGGCGAGAAAGGAAGAGCGGGAAACCGCCATTTTCGCGGGAAAACCGCCATCTTGATTGACATACCGCCATTGAAGTGGGCGGGGAGAGAAGGAAAGAGCGGGAAACCGCCGATTTCGCAGGAAAACCGCCATCTTAGAAACAAACAAATAAATAAGAATACTTAAAGAAATACTGGTGCTGCTCCCAAGGGAAGAAAGATGCCTAAGCGAGGGAATATTAATGATTTTAATTCTGAGATAGAAGACTGGGCCACGTACGTGGAACGCATCGAGATCTATTGTGAAGCCAACAAAATAGAGGAAGACGACAAGGCGATAATATTGTTAAACTCGATGGGCGCAAAGACATACGGGCTCTTGAAGGATTTACTAGCACCAGCTAAACCGGCGGATCAGTCTTTCGAAGAGATTGTGGTTGTTCTGAAGGACCACTTGAACCCCACACCGTTGATGTTGGCTGAACGATTCAAATTCTATGCAAGAACGCAACGGAAAGACGAAAACAACGCAGAATACTTGGTCGAACTGCGTAGGCTAGCGAAATACTGCCAGTTCGGAGGGAATCTGACAGAGGCACTGCGAGACAAGTTCGTAGGCGGATTGTCCAAGGAAGGGACGCAGAAGCGACTACTGGAAGAGAACGACCTCACACTGGACAGGGCTGTCCTTATAGCTGCATCGCACGAAGCCGCAGCGAAAGGAACGGCGGGAATGCAACTAAAGGCGGCGGCGCTCGGGGTGGACCAAATTACTTCGAGTACAACAAAATGCTATCGTTGTGGGAAGACAACACACGACCAGAATCAATGCTGGCTTAAGAACCAAGAATGTAGGAAATGTGGCAAACTGGGTCACATCGCTAAGGTATGCCGGTCAGGGAAGAAGACCAACAACCAAAGGAAGCCATCACAAGAAAAGTACAACAAGGTATACAAGGGGGCTGAGCAGAGTTCAGACGAACAGAATCCAGACTCAGATCCAAACGGCCAGGAGCTGGGTAGTCTGAGTATCCACCATGTGAGTAAGGAAGCTGACCTACAAACTATCTGGGTCATGCTAAAAATAGCTGGAGTCCAAGTGAAAATGGAGTTGGACACTGGATCAGCTGTATCAGTCATAAATCGAGGGGATTACCACCGGCTATTCTCACACATACCCTTAAGATATACCAAGTTCATATTGCAGACATACACGGGGCATAAAGTATACCCCATGGGAAAAATAAGAGTCAAGGTGAGAGATAGGGGTAAAGAACACCCAAGAATGAACTTGTATGTACTACATGAGGGAGGACCACCACTTCTAGGATGGGAGTGGATCAAGAAAATAGACATGGAATGGCACTACCTACAAGCAATGATGAGTGAGGACTCGGTGCAGACAAGCAGCTCAGACTCTGAGCCGGAAGACGATAAGTCCAGCCCACGTATGAAAAACAAGGTTAACATGAACTCACTGACTAAGGTTGGAAAAACGATGGCGTGCATAAAGCCAGAGAATTCTGAGTCTGTTCAAGTCACAGACATATGCATTACGGAGGAACACCGAGCTCGAACTCAACGTTATTTCAAAGTACGACAACAATTCGAACAATTAAGTTACCGTCTCGTACAAGAGATGAAAACAATGAAAAAGTTCTATGACACCGAATGGGAGAGTCTGGAAAGACAACAGAACCTGCTGGCTCAAGCAGAGAGCGACCATAGTGCCATCGTGACCAATTACCGATCACACCTCCCTTATGATGTTCAGGAGTTAGAATATTTGCATGATCTAGAGATACAGCATAAAGGCAAACCACGCTACACTGAGGATTTTGTTCTGCAATTGGAGACGGAGCTAGTGCAGGCAAGGTTAAGAGAAGCTGAATTGCAGAGTGCACTTAAAGAGATGCAGAAAAAAATCTTGGACATGGAAAAGAGAAACGCTTCTTTACCTGATGTGAATAATGTGGCCATGTTGCAAGAGGAGCTTATCACTCAGTTAAATGAAAATAAACGGAAAATGACTGAGATAGACTGCAAGAATAAAGAAGATTTGATGGCAGTGAGACTTCGAGAGGCAGATAGCATAGCAGCCTTGGCTGAACTCCAACAGGAAATTGCGAAAGAAGCAAATGAAGAGGAATCTTCAGGAAGCCGGGATTTTATTCCAGTTCTTCTCTACGACTCCTTACAAGTAGAGTGTGAGAAGTTGAAAGAACAGTATGAACAGGCCCAGGCTACAATTCTGGAGGGGGTTAACTCGGCAACCTCCGAAAAGCTAGTTTCAGTAGAAGCATATGAACAACTAAAGGTTGAACATGAGCAAGAAGTCCAAAGGCTGCAGGAAATTCTTGATGAGCTCAAGGCCAAGACAGACTCATCGGTAGAAGTTCCATCCATAGATGAGAATTTAGAGGTGAAAGACATGGCAGAACATGAAAGACAAGATGTCCAAGAACTCATAAAAATATTGAAGGAAACCCAAGACAAATATGAGGCGGCAATGACCGAGGTTCAACGACTTGAAGAGCAGAGTCAACTGGGAATCCTTTCAGTGGAAGGGAAGGAAACTGTAAGAAACACAGAGACTGTAAGAATGGGCTCTGAACATGAGCTTGGGAGCATCAAGGCGCAACTTCTTCGAGCGCTTGAAACCAAAGTACAAGAGGAAAGGAAGGTGAAAGCATTGGAGGGTAAGGTGGATGAAATGGTGAAGACTCTGATCCACAGAGTCCCCGTGGAAGAGTTAACGGTCAGCCAACTCCTTCACATGCTGAGAGACAAGACTCCACAATGGGAACACGAGCTTCAATCTGCAAAGGGAAGGAATTCGGAGCTCCCAAAAGTTACGGAAATAACTGAGGTGGCAACACAGATTTTGTGTTACAGTTTACTCTATGAAGAGTTCGTTGAATCACGTCAATGTGAACAGAAGAATGTTGAAACAGCTGCTTCAGTAGAAGGATTAAATAGCCTGATACCGCAATCCCCGGTGGAAGGGAAGGTATTGAACTCACAAATGAGGTCAGTAGTGAAGGAATGGCAGACAACCCAGGAAGAGCGGGATGAGCGGGAGGTTCCTAGAGAGCAAATAATAAAAATGACAACAGAGAAGGTCAAAGACTTAGGTAGCAGTGGGGAAATTAAAAACCAGAGCGTGTCAGGAAGGGGTAGAAGGTGTGGAGTAAAAGGTAAAGTAATAAAAAGGGCAATAGCAGGAACTAAGTGTCACAAAACATATTTGAAAGTTCTCTATCTGAATGCACGTAGCATTCGTAACAAAATAGACGAGTTAAAGGCACAAATAGCTACATATGGGTATGATCTTGTGGCCATTACAGAAACATGGCTGCAGGGTGACAATGCCTGGGAATTAAACATACCAGGTTATTTAACAATCAGGAAGGACAGGCAGGAAGGAAGGGGAGGTGGGGTGGCTATGTTAATAAAGGAAGGAATCACTGTAATACAGAGAAATGATATTGGGTCAAAGGATCAGGATAATGAAACAGTTTGGGTGGAGATAAGGAATAATAAGGGGAAAAAAACACTAGTGGGTGTAGTATATAGGCCTCCGAACAGTCGCAACTCGGTTGGACTGAGTATCAATCAGGAAATAGTTGAGGCTTGTAATAAGGGAACATCTATAATTATGGGGGATTTTAACTATCATATAAATTGGACGAATCAAATTGGGCAGGGCTGCCTTGAGGATGAGTTCATTGAGTGTATTAGGGATGGGTTTCTTGAGCAGTATGTAACTGAACCAACCAGGGGGCAAGCAACCTTAGATCTGGTCCTGTGTAACGAGACAGGATTAATTAAAAATGTCCTAGTAAAGGATCCCCTTGGAATGAGTGACCATAACATGGTTGAATTCCATATTCAGTTAGAGGGTGAGGAGGCTGTATCTCAAACAAGCGTGCTAAGCTTGAATAAAGGAGACTATGAAGGTATGAGAGCGGAATTGAGTAAAGTGGATTGGGAAAATAGGTTAAAGGATAAGACGATACATGATCAGTGGTGTACATTTAAGGAGTTATTTTACAAATTCCAAAAAAAGTATATTCCACTGAGAAAAAAAGGGTGTAAAAGAAAAGACAGCCATCCGTGGCTAAGTAAAGAAATTAAGGATAGTATTCGACTAAAAACAAGGGCATATAAGGTAGCCAAATCTAGTGGGAGGATAGAGGATTGGGAAAACTTTAAAAGACAGCAAAAAATAACAAAAAGATTGATTAAGAAAGGGAAGATAGATTATGAAAGTAAATTAGCAAAAAATATAAAGACAGATAGTAAGAGTCTTTATAGTTATATAAAAAGAAAAAGGGTGGCTAAAGTAAATGTTGGTCCCTTAGAGGATGAGACCGGGAAATTAATGGTGGGAAATATGGAGATGGCAAAAACACTGAATGAATATTTTGTATCAGTCTTTACAGTAGAGGACACCAAGAATATCCCAACACTTGACAAGCAGGGGGCTATAGGGGGGGGAGGAGCTAAATACGATTAAAATCACTAAGGAAGTAGTACTTGGTAAAATAATGGGACTCAAGGCGGATAAATCACCTGGACCTGATGGCTTACATCCCAGGGTTTTGAGGGAAGTGGCGGTAGGGATTGTGGATGCATTGGTAATAATCTTCCAAAACTCCCTGGACTCAGCAAAGGTCCCGGCAGACTGGAAAACTGCTAATGTAACACCCTTATTCAAAAAGGGCAGTAGACAGAAGGCTGGAAACTATAGACCGGTTAGCCTAACATCTGTGGTAGGTAAAATTTTGGAGTCCATTATTAAGGAGACAGTAACAGGACATTTGGATAATCATAATTTAATAAGACAAAGTCAGCATGGTTTTATGAAGGGGAAGTCATGTTTGACAAATTTGCTGGAGTTCTTTGAGGAAGTAACATATAGGGTGGATAAAGGTGAACCAGTGGACGTAGTGTATTTAGACTTCCAAAAGGCATTTGACAAGGTGCCACACAAAAGATTATTGCTTAAGATAAAAAATCACGGGATTGGGGGTAATATTCTGGCATGGATAGAGGATTGACTATCTAACAGAAGGCAGAGAGTTGGGATAAATGGTTCATATTCAGACTGGCAATCAGTAACCAGTGGTGTTCCGCAGGGGTCAGTGCTGGGTCCCCAACTCTTTACAATCTATATTAACGATTTGGAGGAGGGGACCGAGTGTAACACATCAAAGTTTGCAGATGATACTAAGATGGGAGGGAAAGTAGTGAGTGAGGAGGACATAAAAAACCTGCAAGGGGACATAGACAGGCTAAGTAAGTGGGCAGAGATTTGGCAGATGGAATACAATACTGGAAAGTGTGAGGTTATGCACTTTGGCAGGAAAAATCGTAGAGCAAGTTATTATCTTAATGGCAAGAAACTTGAAAGTACTGAAGTACAAAGGGATCTGGGGGTCCTGGTGCACGAAACTCAAAAGGTTAGTATGCAGGTGCAGCAAGTGATTAAGAAGGCCAATGGAATGTTGGCTTTCATTGCTAGGGGGATAGAATATAAAAATAGGGAGGTATTGCTTCAGTTGTACAAGGTATTGGTGAGACCGCACCTGGAATACTGCATACAGTTTTGGTGTCCATACTTAAGAAAGGACATACTTGCTCTCGAGTCAGTACAAAGAAGGTTCACTCGATTAATCCCGGGGATGAGGGGATGGACATATGAGGAGAGGTTGAGTAGATTGGGACTCTACTCATTGGAGTTCAGAAGAATGAGAGGCGATCTTATTGAAACATATAAGATTATGAAGGGGTTGGATCGGGTGGATGCAGGGAGGATGTTCCAGATGATGGGTGAAACTAGAACTAGGGGGCATAGTCTTAGAATAAGGGGCTGCTCTTTCAAAACTGAGATGAGGAGGAACTACTTCACTCAGAGGGTGGTAGGTCCATGGAATATGCTGCCCCAAAAAGCTGTCGAAGCTACATCATTACATAAATTTAAAACAGAAATAGACAGTTTCCTAGTAGAAAAGGGAATTAAGGGTTACGGGGAGCGGGCAGGAATTTGGACATGAGTCTAGGTTTGGATAGGTCATGGCCCTGTGGGTAGCGGAGCGGGCCCAGGGGCCGTGTAGCCTGATCCTGCTCCTGTTTTCGTGTGTCTAATGCTGTTAGATTCAGGAGATAGTCCTGTCATAGTGGATTGGCGGTTAGGATCAGATCAGCCATGATCTTATTGAATGGCGGAGCAGGCTCGAGGGGCCAATTGGCCTACTCCTGCTCCTATTTCTTATGTTCTTATGAATATGAATGCATGAAGAAGTCTTTTCAAGAAAGATGTCTAGGGAAGGAACCACCGTCAGCTAACGTCCAGACGGGTGAGGAGGAAGAAGAAGGCTCTCTCGCTGGCCTAACTCAGGACGAACCCGAATATTACCATGACCTGTTGAGTGACACTGAATATTACGAGGATGTGGTCTGCCCAGCTTGTGATGAAAACTCCCAAAGTGCTGAAATCCGGAGGAAGCACTTAAGGTCTAAGGAACATAGAGAGTTGGTGGCGCTACAGCTGGCAGCCGAGAAAGGAGCTCCGAGAGTTTCAAAAAGGCAGAAAAGGAAAAGAAGAAGCAGAAGATAATAACTGTCTAGAATATTAGCACTTCTACCATCTCAGGCGGGGCACTACGAAAGGAGCTAAATTAGTTGAAAAACTGGAAAATGTCAAGACAGCCAGTTGGTTGTAAAAGTCCGCACTGCTGGTTCAACAGGACGAAAGTTCAAGCTGTTACGTCAAGAAAAAGGCTATGGAGGAGTCACGCTAGCCAGGTGAACCGGCTACACCAAAGAAATGTTGTTCGGAACGAGTCAAGATCAGAGACTGAATCTATGAACTGTTTCCGCAGAGACTGAACCTGTGAACTGTTCCCACCAAGATTATATCTGTAAATTGTTTTATATGACATTGACTCCACCGAGATTATATCTGTAATTTGTTTATAGGAAGTTGAAGATATGTATGTTTAACGGAGACTCTGTAAGTAATAAGCTAAAAAGGGAGGATTGTAGTGTATGTACCCGTCTACCTTTAAGGGAACTATTGAATGTAACCGTTCACCTTTAAGGGAACTACTTTAGGTGTGGCACTATTTGTTTGGCTTCTGTATACTGTAATACCGATAGTGACCACACCAGTATATAAGTGTTGTAGCAGGATGTCTGGGGCAGATTCGCCCGGACCTTCGAATAGTAAAGACCTGTTTGTTTGTTACTTCTGAAGTCTGTGTATTTATTAACTGCACAACCCACAGACTTTACATGTGCAGTTTTGGGTGTCCCATTATAGAAAGGACATTAAAGCCATAGAAAAGTGCACAGTGTAAATTCACCAGGATAATACCAGAGATGGGAAAAATAATGATAAGGAGAGACTTGAGATACTGGGACTAATTCTACTGGAGCAAAGAAGACTAACAGGTTATTTAAGTGAAGGTTTTAAAATTACAGGAAACTTTCATTTAACCGGAGGTTAAATGTCCGGAAAGCTCTATCTACTGGCAAAATTCAGGAGCCGTTTCCTATAAGTTTTTTTACTTCTCGTTGCTTTTTTTTTCCAGTCAGGCTCTGCAAGGTCTAGCTGAAGCTGTTGCTTAGCTACAGAGACGCTTTTAAGCTGCAGCCGACTGTTTTGAAGCTGTTGCAGGGTTTGTTGATTCATACGGAGCTCAAAAGCTCCATAAGTTTTAATATTAGCGCTGGTTTGTATGGCAGTTTTGATGGTACGGCACCAGCTCGATCCCGTCAGTGTTGGATATCAGAAAGTTTCCTGTATTAAGAGTTTTGATAGACTGAATAAGGAAAAGTATTTTCTCTGACTGGAGAGCCAGTGATGAAAGGTCATTAATTTAAAATTATCAATGAGTGAGGAGAGAGATTACGAGAAATGTCTTCATACGGTAGGTTGTTGGAGCATAGAATGCTTTGTCACAGGGAGTGCTTCCAGCAGAGACCATTGCATTTTTAAAGGAAAATTGGATAAATAGTTGAAGCAGAGGGAGATACAAGGCTGGGGAAAGTGCAGGGCAGTAGAATTAGTTTTGGAGAGCTTTAACAAAGAGCCAGTACAGATGCAATGGGCCAAATAGCCTCCTTCTGTGCTGTACACCTTTGGGATTCTCTTTGGGAATTGTTCCATGAATGAGTTCTTGATTTACAAACAATTAAAAAATGTCATAATCCCAAATCTCACAAAGCATTTTAATAACATTAAATTTGCACCCAATCTGAATAGAAATTGGCCTGATTTGACTCAAATAATACATGGAACAGTAACATTACAAGAAAGTGCTGCAGAAATCAACTAGTGGCAAAAACAATGTTGAATCTAAATATTCATTGATGTGGCATAGAGTATTGAACAACGTGCAAGCCCGGGGTATCAAATAATAAATATTAAATGATTTGAACAGTTAAGTCACTGTCTTGAGTTAGGCTCTCTTGTACATGTAATGTCTGTAAACAGCTGCTTTAAAATAGCACAGACTTCAATAAATAGATATTATTCAATGCATAAATTCTAAGTAGGATACAGAAAGATAGCATGGTGTTTGCAATTCCCTTATTTATATGAAATATTTGTCTCCAATATTATTATAAGACACTGTCATGAAAAATTTCTAATTTCCAATATGACTCACTTTTAAACATCCTGTGTGGGATAAGTTTTAAAAGTCGTATAAAGTACAACTTTTATATATGCTTCACACTTGTACTTGAATTGTGTTTAGGTTAGAGTACAAGTACTGCAAACTGGTGATGAATGCCAATGCTAAAGACGGTGAACTGCCAGCTGTGGATAGCTGTGCTATAATGGAAGGTGAAGACATGGAAGACGATTTGATTTTTATGAGCAGAAAATCATTCTTTGGAAAGATAAAGTCAATTGCTACTAAGGTATGTTGACATTTGATGACTTAACTGTACTGGGGCGAGTATTTGGTTAGTAATACTAACTGTTATACATGTTTTTCTTTAATAATTAAAAACTGCTGTTCACTAAATAAAAGGTAGTTTAACACAAAGTAATCAAACAGCATTTTTTCATTTACTTAACACCTACAGTTTTCTTTCTTTCATTGAAATTTCCTATCATTGGGACAGAATACGACTAAGCCAAGTTTTTGAAGTGTTTGAATCAATAGGGTGAAATTCCTGTTTAAAACTATGACATAGAAAATGATAGGACTTTCACAACACAAATGGCAACCAACAACCAGAAGTAATTCTTTACAAGTTTAAATGTCACCATAAATTTGAACCCTGAAACTGGGTTAATGCCTTAAATGTATCTGTTTTGATGTAGAATATACACACAGTATTTCATTTTCATTGTTTTACTATTTTTGTTCCTCCACTTTTCTCCCTTCTGTCTTGAAGCTCGTAACTCATATTGGGGTACAGTTTCACAGGCATTAACTGCTTTTCCAGTGTCTTGCCCCAACAGACTATTCCTCCTGTGTAGTCTAGAAAGCGAATGCCAGCAGGCTGTTCGACTGTGCAGCGCATTGTAGCTGAGACCTTACCTGTTGTCCACATTCGCCCGCTTTCGGGAAGGAGTTATTGGATAGCAACCATGAGCAGGTGTCCTGCTTGATGTCGTCCCCTCCCTAGCTCAGGAGCACAGAGGGCATTGTAATATCCCTATCGCCAAGCTGGTTGAGGTCAGCTAATTCAACATGGACCAGGACTTGAGCGTGGGATCTTACTGGTTGTGTGGCTCACGTGCACACTCAGCAGAAAATGTTCCAACTTGAACCAATCGGGAGTTTCATCCTGTCACAATTACAGGACAATTGCCAAAGTTTTAGAAGGTATATTTAATCATGTGGTACGGCCTGCAGTATTCCCATTTATTTTGTCTCCATTATTGATGACATAGATTATTGTAAATATATTTTTTAAATTATGTACCTGCAGAACTAATTTAGTCACGCACTTGTGTTGACTGTCTATCTTTGGACTATGAAATGAAGTGGCATCGCTAACCCTTAATGATGTGTCTCCTGATACTCTTCTGTCTGCCTCTATCTCTCATTGTTAATGCAAATGTTTACATTTGGACTGTCTGGATTTTTTTTTAGCCTTCATATGTACATGATCCTGATATAGAAGAATGTTTTGCCCTAGGAAACACAGTCTTAGACTGAAGCTCAGTGTCCTCCACTTAGATAGAAATGGTGAGCAATAGATGAGGAAAGAAACAAATAAATCAGATGGTAAAATAAAGCTAATGATTTATGGAAATTGATTGTATGCAGTAACAATGGGGAGGGGTAAAACAACAGATTTTCTTTGATTCCATCAGTAATTGTAATATTATAATACTTAGAACAATAGTAAATTCTAACAGAATTATTTTTGATTACTTTTCAATCCCATGAACATGTAACCCCGCTATTCAAGAAAGGAAGGAGAGAGAAAACAGGGAACTTCAAGCCAGTTAGCCTGACTTCAGTCGTCGGGGAAATGCTGGAATCCATTATTAAGGAAGTGGTAACAGGGCACTTAGAAAATCATAATATGATTAGGCAGAGTCAACATGGTTTTATGGAAGGGAAATCGTGTTTGACAAATTTATTCGAGTTTTTTGAGGATCTAACTAGCAGGGTAGATAAAGGAGAACCAATGGATGTAGTGTACTTGGATTTCCAACAAGGATTCGAGAAGGTACCACAAAAAAGGTTGTTACACAAGGTAAGGGCTCATGGGGTTGGGGGTAATTTAGTAGCATGGATAGAGGATTGGTTAACGGACAGAAAACAGAGAGTAGAGAAACACGGATCATTCTCAGGTTGGCAGGCTGTAACTAGTGGGGTGCCGCGAGGATCAGTGCTTGGGCCTCAGCTATTTACAATCTATATTCATGAAGGGATTGAGTGTAATGTGTCCAAGTTTGCTGACGATACAAAGCTAGGTGGGAAAGTAAGTTGGTCTCCTTATCTAAGGAAGGACATACTTGCCTTAGAGGCAATGCAACAAAGGTTCACTAGATTGATTCCTGGGATGAGAGGGTTGTCCTATGTGGAGAGATCGAGTAGATTGGGCCTATACTGTCTGGAGTTTAGAAGAATGAGAGGTGATCTCATTGAAACATACAAGATTCTGAGGAGTTTGACAGGATGGATGCTGAAAGATTGTTTTCCCTGGCCGGAGAGTCTAGAACTAGGGGGCATAGTCTTAGGATAAGGGGTCGGCCATTTAAGACTGAGATGAGGAGGAATTTCTTCATTCAGAGGGTTGTGAATCTTTGGAATTCTCCCCAAAAGGGCTGTGGATGATCATTCGTTCAGTATATTCAAGGCTGAGATAGCTAAATATTTGGCCTCTAGGGGAATCAAGGGATGTGGGGATCGGGCGGGAAAGTGGAGTTGAGGTCGAAAATCAGCCATGATCTTATTGAATGGTGGAGCAGGCTTGAGGGGCCGAATGGTCTACTCCTGTTCCTAACTCTTATGTATGCTTAAAGTTCACTTCTCATAGTTACGTGCATAACTTGCATTTATATAACACCCTTAAAGTAGAAAATTCTGTTAACATGCGTCACAAAGGAGAAAAGGTATAAGCTTTGTAAAACCTTTGCGGGAGTGCTATGAGGGATGACCAACAGTTTGGCTGAAGAGTTATGTTTTGAGAAGTCTTTTAAAGGTGGCGAGGGAGGTAATGAGACACAGGGTTTTGGAAAAGGAGTTCTCCAAAATACTAATGCCCTG
This sequence comes from Somniosus microcephalus, assembly GCF_052327205.1. NCBI lineage: Eukaryota > Metazoa > Chordata > Chondrichthyes > Squaliformes > Somniosidae > Somniosus > Somniosus microcephalus. Next base: position 32,109,068 of record NC_141004.1, read on the forward strand.
GTGGCTGAAGGCCTTGCCGCCAAAGATGGAGTGGAAGCAGAACGAGATGCTCAGGAGGCCAGAGTCAGAGGACCACGGGGCTGCAGAAGGTTGCTGAAGTAGCCTGGGCTGAGGCCATGGAGGGATTTGTAGATAAGAACTAAGATTTTAAATGAGATCCATTGGGGGATGTGGAGCAAATAACAGATCTTAACAGACCACACACATACATTGCAATTACCTCATATAAACAACTGAAGCCAAAGATTTATCAGTGCCTCTATGAATAGTTTATTGTATCCATATTTTTATATATATATATGGATACCAGTACTCGGCAGTGCAATGAACTCTCATTGTAAACGCTTCGTTATACAACTGCCTTGGTTCTAAAACGATTCTTTCACAGTTCATATTCCAGGGCTTTTATAACAACAGCAACTTATTATATTTATATAACGCCTTTAACATAATAAAACCTCCCAAGGCGCTTCACAGGAGTGTTAGCAAAGAAATGTTTTACACTGAGCTATTAGGGCAGATGACCAAAAGCTTGGTTGAAGAGGTAGGTTTTAAGGAGCGTCTTAAAGGGGGAAAGAGAAGTGGAGAGGTAAAGAGATGTAGGGAGAGAATTCCAGAGCTTAGGACCTAGGCAGCTGAAGGCATGGCCGCCAGTGATGGAGCATTTAAAATTGGAGATGCTCAAAAGGCCAGAATAGGCAGAACGCAAAGGTCTAGGGGGATTATAGGGCCGGAGGAGATTCCAGAAATAAGGAGCATTCTATAAAGAGCATTCGATTTGCTGCCTATATTTACAGTTACAAAGTTACATTTTAATTGGTTCATAAGCTAAAACTTGAAAGCTCATTCTCTATACAGTAAAATACATTATTTATTGATAGTATGAAATCGTTCTAATTCTTGTCAGTCCCCTGGAGTTTGGGCCTTCCTTCTCCCTATGACGGGGCAGACAAATGACCTGCTACCAACTCTACGCCAATGTTGTTTTGAAACCAGAAATGCAGGAGCAGCCTTTTCCAATGTCCTTCCCCCACCCCCACCCCACCCCACACTGAACTTTCACATTTCACCTGGATTACTATGGGAAATTCAGCCAAATGAAGGGCTGATCTTCTTGTGCTGGCACTACATTGCCTTCACAAAGAATGTTATTCTTGCTATGGGTAATCTTCAAATCTATACAGTAAATTAGGGAAACACAGATCCTGACTTCAATATTGCAACATCAAACTTTATTTTTTTAAACCTGAGATCCATACCATGACTTAAATCCTTGTCTGATTTTTCTGACTTCCACCTTCTGGTTCTAATCACCTCTTTCCTTTGTTTCTTGGTTTTCAGGTCTGAAGGTCCAGTCTCTGACATTCATGTCCCAACTTTTCAATAGATTCTGCCAAGCTAGATGGCTTTCACTTTCTGAGCTACTTGTTCATTTCTGGTTCTTCTCTTCCTCTAGTGTTCCTACTTTGTATGTCATCACCTGCCTCTCTCTTTCAAAGCTCAGTTCCTTTTGTTATACTCACCAACCATGGGAAGTTACGTTTCTTGTCTTCCATTGAAATGCCAGCAGATAAAGCCATGTAAAGATGTAGTGCGGCTGCAGCATTGCAGTATTTGGATTTCATTTCCTGTTGATCATAAACCAGCAAAATAAAGACCGTGCGAATGTCAGTGAAGGATTTACGTCATGGTATGGAACTTAGGATGTGGCGGTACCATTGGTTGTCCCTTACATTGAGACACATAATTCCCTTTAACTTACCTTACTGTATGTTTAACTTACCTTTTGGGGCCGTTGCCCTTTTAACTTACCTGTTGGGGCCATTGCCCCTTTAAGACGCGCCCTAGCACGCTGACGTCACGTCACGTACAACGTGATGTGCGTGCGCCGGCACAGCCCAGCCTAGCGTCTTCGGCCTCAACGGCCAGCCGACGGGAGCGACGCGATCTTCCGCTCCCGCGGCAAGCACCGGCACAGCCCGGCCTAGCGTCTTCGGCCTCAACGGCCAGCCGACGGGAGCGACGCGAGCTTCCGCTCCCGCGGCAAGCACCGGCACAGCCCAGCCTCCCGACTTCGGCCTCAACGGCCAGCGACACAACGACGCGCATCACGTGACGCCCTAAGCGCGGGAAACGCGAACAACGTGATGACATCACAACACAAATGCGATGACATCATCACGCTCCCCACAGGACTGCGAACTCAGTCCTCGTGGAGTCCCCGCTGGGACAAAACCTACACCATGGTGCTCCTACAGTCAGCCATCTTACCTGCTATCTTACCTGCTGTAATTAGCCTGTTCCTGTAAATAAACAACTTGTTAATAGTTCGTCAAAGTCAAACTCTCTTATTTAGTGGCGATCTACACGAACCGCTACAAGGAATTAAAAAATAAAATTTGGAGTTTCAATATTTTTTAGCTGCAGTGGAAATAAGAAAATAACTTTGAAAGAAAAGCTTTCCTGCATATATAAAAACAGAATGAGGGTATAATATCACTGTATCACTCAAGAGGTTGGCTTAGATAAGAGGAATCTGGGAGGTTTTTAAACAACCAAACAACAGTTCCAAATTAATCTGAAGCCTTTCTAAATCAGAGAGTTTATCTTATTTCTAAATAAACCTTTATAATCAATGTTAGTATCATACAATATTTGATAAAGCAATGTGAATAGTATTCAACATTGTAATCCTTATTGCATGTCTTCTGCTTGCTTAGAAAGATTATGCGGTAAATCATGTCAATCTCGGCCGAGGCTGACACTTCAGTGCAGTACTGAGGGAGTGCTGCACTGTCCAAGGTGCTGTCTTTCAGACGAGATGTTAAACCGAGACTCCATCTGCCCTCTCAGGTGGACTTAAAGATCCCATGGCACTATTCGAAGAAGAGCAGAGGAGTTCTCCCCAGTGTCCTGACCAATATTTATCCCTCAACCAACATTACGGAAAAAAAGATTATCTGATCATTATCTCATTGCTGTTTGTGGAACCTTTGTCTTTCCTTCAAAGTGGTTTCTCTTTTTTACTATTTGCATTTTTTGAAATGTTCTTTCCTCCCTTTAATTTCCATCATACCCGTTTCTTTTTCCCCTTCTTTACAGTGTGGGAATAGAGAATATACAAAGTGACAGGTGAAGAGTCCCAACAATGTGGGTAGTAAAGGGGAAGCATAAATCTGGGAGGCAAGCAGCTAAAAATTAGGAAGCAAAAGAAAGGCAAAATAGTGAATGATTTTACTTTTTAATACAACAGTATTGGGTTCAATCCATACCAACACTCATCGGTAGAATTGTAACAGCAGACTTGTTTTTGCAAAACATCTATGAATACAGTGGCCGGAATTTTCCGGGGTTCAGCGGGCGGGTTTGCTGGCGTGTCAGGTGGGAAATTTGATATTTTTGACTGTGCCTCAATAACTTCAAGACTCGAAGTTAGCAGAATAAAACAAAGGCTTTTATTAGCAAAGAAAGGATGCCGGTGGCTGCACCTAGCTTCACCTGGCGTGCTGCTGTTCTACTGCAGGACAAGCCTGGACTTGTCTTAAGTAGGGCCAGGTATGGGCGGAGCTGACACACAAAGGGGGCGGTGCCCTATACACAATACAAGGTACAAACACCGGAGCAGGCAATACAATATATACAGTTAACTACAGAGTCTGATGAATGATATATTTCATCACATTCACCCCTTCTACAGATTTAGTCTGTCCGGGGGTGTGATAGTCCTCTGTGACCGACGTAACGGTTGCGGTGCCGCGGGTGCCGGCTGGGTGTCCCGGGTGGTCTCCTGGGTCTCTGCCGGGGGCACCACCGGGGTTGTTGATGGAGTAGGTGGTGGGTGTGCGGTTGGCTGGTGTTCTTCCGGGGGTGATGATGAATTAGTGGGTGGAGTGGGTGGGTAATAGTTGTTGTGGTTGTTGTTGTTGTTGTTGTAGTCATTGTCGTTGTTGCTGTTGTTACCGGCTGGGGCGAGGTCTTTTATGGACACCGTGTCCTCCCGTCCGTCGGCGTGCCGGACATACGCATATTGTGGGTTGGCGTGGAGCAGGTGCACTGGCTCCACGAGGGTGTCCGTCTTGTGGCCCCTCACATGCTTCCGCAGAAGTACCGGACCTGGGGTGGAGAGCCATGACGGTATGGATACGCCTGAGGTGGATTTCCGGGGAAACACAAACATTAGCTCATGAGGCGTGGCATTAGTGGCGGTACACAATAGTGACCGTATTGAGTGGAGCACATCTGGGAGGACTTCCTGCCAGCGGGAGATAGGGAGGCCCTTGGTCCTTAGAGTTAGGGTGACTGCCCTCCATACTGACCCGTTCTCTCGCTCCACCTGACCGTTACCCCGGGGGTTGTAGCTGGTGGTACGGCTCGTGGCAATCCCCTTGGACAGCATGTACTGGCGTAGCTCTTCACTCATGAAGGCCGCCCCCCTATCCGTGTTGATATAGCTTGGCATACCGAACAGGCAGAACAGGCTGTTGAGGCATTTAATGACCATGGCGCTGGTCATGTCTGGGCAGGGGAAGGCGAATGGGAAACGGGAGTATTCGTCCACAATGTTCAGGAAGTAAACATTGCGGTCGATGGACGGGAGGGGGCCCTTGAAATCTAAGCTAAGCCGCTCAAAGGGCCGTGTAGCTTTGATTAGGTGGGCTCTATCAGGGCGGTAGAACTGAGGCTTGCACTCAGCGCAGGTGCGGCAGTTCCTGGTCAGAGACCGAACTTCCTCAATCGAGTAGGGTAAGTTGCGGGACTTTATGAAGTGGAACAGCCGTGTGACCCCTGGGTGGCAGAGGTCATTGTGGCGGGTCTGTAGCCAATCCCCGGTGGCGTTGGCACACATCCCTCATGAGAGGGCATCGGGGGATTCGTTAAGGGCCCCCGGCCGGTATATGATGTCGTACTGGAAGGTGGAGAGCTCGATCCGCCACCTAAGAATCTTATCATTTTTAATCTTCCCCCTCTGTTTATTATTGAACATAAACGCTACCGAACGCTGGTCGGTAAGTAGGGTGAAGCGTTTGCCGGCTAGGTAGTGCCGCCAGTGGCGCAATGCCTCCACGATGGCTTGGGCCTCCTTTTCCACGGAGGAGTGTCTGATCTCGGGCCCCTGGAGGGTCCTCGAGAAGAAAGCTATGGGCCGCCCTGCCTGGTTGAGGGTGGCCGCCAAGGCAAAGTCAGACGCATCACTTTCCACTTGAAAGGGAGTGTTCTCGTCCACTGCCAGTAGCGTGGCCCGCTCAATATCCTGCTTAATGCTTTTGAAGGCAGCATAGGCCTCAGCAGAGAGCAGGAAAGAGGATGCTTTCAAGAGGGGACGGGCTTTATCGGAGTAGTTAGGGACCCATTGGGCATAATACGAGAATAACCCCAGGCACCTTTTCAGGGCTTTGGGAGTGTTGGGCAGGGGCAGCTCCCGTAGGGGGCGCAATCGGTCGGGGTCTGGTCCGATTTCCCCATTCTCCACCACGCTGCCTAGTATGCAAAGGCGCGTGGTGTTGAAAACACACTTGTCCTCGTTGTAGGTGAGGTTGAGTTTTTGTGCGGTTTTCAGAAACCTCGCGAGGTTTGAGTCGTGGTCCTGTTGGTTGTGGCCGCAGACGGTGACGTTGTCGAGATAGGGGAAGGTTGCCTGCAAGTGGTGGTCATCGACCATGCGGTCCATCTCCCTCTGAAAGACCGAGACCCCATTCGCCACCCCAAAGGGGACTCTGAGGAACTGGTAGAGGCGTCCGTTTGCCTTGAAGGCGGTGTACGAACGGTCCTCTGGTCTGATAGGGAGCTGGTGGTACGCTGACTTGAGGTCGATGGTGGAGAACACCCGGTATTGGGCGATTTGGTTCACCATCTCGGATATGCGGGGTAGCGGGTAGGCGTCTAGTTGGGTATAGATGTTGACTGTTTGACTATAGTCAATCACCATCCGCTTCTTCTCGCTACCCCTCACCACCACCACTTGGGCGCGCCACGGGCTGTTGCTGCGTTCAATAATGCGCTCCTTCAGGAGCCTGTCTACCTCGGTCGCGATAAACCGCCTGTCCTCCCAGCTGTACCTCCTGCTTTTGGTCGCTATTGGCCGGCAGTTAGGGGTAAGGTTCGCGAATAGCGAAGGCGGCTTTACCTTCAGGGTAGCCAGGCCGCACACTGTGAGGGGCGGCTGGGTCCCACCGAAATTGAGCGTGATGCTTTGGTGGTGGCACTGAAAGTCCAGGCCCAAGATCACGCTCACACATAAATCTTTCATAATTAACAGTTTAAAATTATTATATACAGTGTCTTTAACGGACAATCGTACCGCGCAGTAACCCGCAATAGTCGATATCTGGGTTTTGTCGGCCATAGAGATCCTGCCCTGAGTAGGGACTATAGTTAGAGAGAGTCGTTGTACCAGATCAGGGTGAATGAAGCTCTCTGTGCTCCCGCTGTCAATTAAACATTTAACCTTGCACCCGTTTACCTCAATGTCCACCATCGATTTGGATAGTGGGTGCGGTCTGGACTGGTCCACTGTGATCGACGCCACTGTAGGGCCCTGATCGGGACAAGATGGTGGGCCACACGAGGCCGGGTAAGATGGTGTCCACGCTGTCTGCTCGCGAGATGGCGGACCCCACGAGGTCGGACAAGATGGCGTCCAAGATGGCCGCTCCCACGGCGCGCACGCGGCGGTGGCGGTTTTGCCTGCGGGGTTCCCTCTGCACACCTTCCCAAAATGCCCCTTCTTACCGCGCTTAAAGCAGGTGGTGCCTTTCGTCGGGCACAGGTTCCTGGTGTGCTTCGGCTGCCCGCAGAAGTAGCATTTGGGGCCCCGATGCGTCGCGGCGGTCGTAGGGCTTCTGGGGGGAGAGCAGGGCCCTGACGGTGTTGGGCTACCGGGCTGGGAAACAAAGGCGGCGTGGGCCACGCGGCCTGCCGAGTAGGAGTCAGAGTTCTTCTGAGCCACATCCAACGATCGCGCTGTGTCCACAGCCTGTGTCAGATCTAGGCCCGTTTTCTCTAGCAGTCTCTGCCGGATATAATTAGAGCTAAGGCCTGCGATAAAGGCATCCCGAATCAGCTCGTCTGTGTATACCGTGGCTTTCACGTCTTTGCATTTGCAGTCTTTGCCAAGCACTTTTAGGGTGACTAGAAAGTCCTCTAGCGACTCTCCGGGTCGCTGTGTGCAGGTAGCAAGCAGGTGCCTGGCGTACACTTCGTTGGTAGGCCACTGATAGTGGGCCTTTAGGATGTTGCAGGCATCCAGGTAGCTGGCGGCGTCTTGTATGAGTGGAAAAACCCGGTGGCTTACCCGACTCTGTAGGATCCCGAGTTTCACATCTCCGGTGGCTGTAGAGGCTGTGACGGCTTCGGAGTTGGCCATAAAGAATTCCAAGCACTGGAACCAGTGTCCAAACCGTGCCGATGCATCCGAAGCATGCGGGTCCAAGTCCAAGCGTTCCGGTTTCAAAAGTTGATCCATCGTTAAAAGTTTGCTAATAAAATTGACGTGCCTCAATAACTTCAAGACTCGAAGTTAGCAGAATAAAACAAAGGCTTTTATTAGCAAAGAAAGGATGCCGGTGGCTGCACCTAGCTTCACCTGGCGTGCTGCTGTTCTACTGCAGGACAAGCCTGGACTTGTCTTAAGTAGGGCCAGGTATGGGCGGAGCCGACACACAAAGGGGGCGGTGCCCTATACACAATACAAGGTACAAACACCGGAGCAGGCAATACAATATATACAGTTAACTACAGAGTCTGATGAATGACATATTTCATCACAGTTCGGAAACTTCAAATGTAAAGTAAAAGCTCCCATGCTACAGAGATATCTTCCCTCAGCCACAAGTTGTTCCTCACTGCACTTCCTCAACAGATTCTGCAGGCTGCAAGTCTTTACACAAGTCTCCATCCAGTCTGACCTCATTCCCTCTCTCGCCATTGACAGAATGCTTCTGTCATCTCTACTTCACCTGTCATCTATTCCATCAGCATGGGTGCCCTTTATACTCTCTCACCTTGGTCCTCAGAATCCCACCATGATCAGCCCCAACACCAGCAGCACCAGGCACACCAGTAGCACCAACAACAACACCAACCTTCTCCACAATCAACTGATGCTGCACAGGACAGAGGGCATCAGCACCCAACCACATTGTTGCCCGGGAGGCCAGGGATGGCCTCACCATGGCCAGACTTACTTCACTTGATGCTGTACACCCTGGCTGCCACATGATGCACCAGGTTGGCACCACACCACACCATAAAGCATACCTACAATACCCAAGCCTTTCCTTTCACACTCATGACCATTGTGGGGGGGGAAGGGGAGGAGGTACCGTTATGTCTCGCCATTCACTGCAACTCACTAAGCCACTTCCAAAGGTGCACACAAATCTGCCCAAGAACGCAAAGTGTTAAAAATAAAGGTTTCAATGTTTGACAGCAAATTAACAGAAACTTTACATGAACATTGCATAAAACAACCAAGTGACCACCCTTGTGTGTTGTTAGTTGGTATGATTGGACTAGGATGAGGGTGAGTGTGAGGGGTGGTTAGTGAGATGGGGATGTGATAATGTAAATGGGTGGAGGTGCAAGGTAAGCTGGTGTGAGTAAGGATCTGCAGAAGTAGGGTAGAGAAGGCCGAGTGATGGAGATGTGTTGAGTGGCACAGCAGGATGAGGTTGAGTGTGGCTTTGTACTAACGATTCATGATCTACTGAGATCATTGAAATGTTTGCGGCACTGCACCCAGGTCTTCCTGACAACATCCCTGCTTGTGCCCTCCTCTGCAATGTGCCAGCAGGCTGTGTTGATCTCCTGGGGAGGTCACTTCCACCCACGGGAAGGGACGAGGACCTCCCTGCGTGCTGTGACTCCCTCCATAAACATATGGAAGGAGTCATGGGAGAACCTGGGTGCAGCCCTGTGCCTTTGTGCAGTCATTGTCAGTGTTTGCAGCACCTCAGTGCTGTAGAACACTGACAGCATAACTGTCAAAATAAAGGTGGACATGATGCCTTTAAGAAACCGGCTGATGACGCATCATCAAATGACATCACCAGACCTGCTTCCACTAATTGGCTGGGAAACGCACTGGGCGGGCTTAACAAGCCCTGTCAAGGGAAATTCATTTTACAGAGCAGGATGGAGCCAGCAGCGGGGTCGGGACCCGCCACAGACCCGCCGAGGTCAGCAAAACCCTGGCCAGTGTTTCTCAAGCGATATGCATTGGACTATTCTTATGCTCGTTCTCAAAGGTTATTTTTAATAATTTTCAGACGAGTAACCTAGTCTTTGTTCCTCCTGTAGCATACAATTTTTGCCAATCTTAATCCAAATAGACTTTTGTAATAATTATTTAAATAAAAACATTTGCATTAATTAAGATTAGATGGGTATTAAGATGTGAGGGTAGATTTTCCAAGTCGTCACCCTGAACAAGGTACCTGGCCCACTGGAAGCAGCCAATGAAATGCCTGGGATTTTTCATCCAGTGAATTTCTTGAGGTAGGTGAGGATTCGGGAAATCTACCGTGTGGTGTATTTTGAATGGTATTGGGGGAAGCTGTTTTGACATGACAGGCTTGTATTCTGAATTGGTTTAGGTGGGGCTGTATTTTCTAGGTACTAGGGCCACTGCTCATAAATTTTGTTTTTATCTGCTAAAATGCTGTAACTATTTACAGAAGAATGGCACAAAGATGCGCTTTACGAGTTCAGTGCCCTTGTGAATAGGGGTCAAAGATGGGTAAATAGTGGTCAGTTTTATAAATCTTGTGTCATGTTCCAAATTGCAGGGCCTTTGTCTCAGTGTCCAATTTTGCCATTTTTTTTGTATTTTCAGAGAACAGCAGATGGTTTTGATTGTGTTCCACTGAAATCTTCCTCTGAATTGGCGGACATGGACATGTAACACGATCTTTTACATGCTCTACCTTGTTAACTAGCTCACTGAAGTGGCCTTTTTTGAGACATATTTGAACTAAGAACAGTTTATTAAAAAGAAATGTTATATCATTAGAATGTAAAGTATAAATGAGGATTCATTTGTATGAATGGTATAAACATTGCCTCACGATGGCCTTACTACTGTATCATTTATGTACTACAAAGATTTCAAAAGGATTAATTTATGTTCAAATCTTTAAAGGACCTGGGGATTAATGACAATCATAATTACACATTATGGGACCACTTAAGATCAATTCTTGTTTGTCCCAGGATCAAGAATTAGGCAGGACTTGATTTTAGCTATTCATAGAGATTCATTAGCTCCAACACGTCACTAATCCATGTTGAAAATACTGCACTGTAAAGCATTTTTAACTTGCCAAAGACACCCAGAAGCAGCCAATGCGTCAAATACCGTTTTGCTTTTAATCTGATCACAATCTGAATACGGTTTGATGGCAAGAGTTGTTATCCCTCTTCCTTAGCCTTTAGCACACCTTTTAACGTGAACCACCATACCTAGGCACACCGGTGCCTCCCACCTGAATTATAAAGTGCTCTGCGTCGTTCACTGTACAACACTGCACGTGCTCCCAGTGAAACAAAACCCGAATGCCACTGCAGGAGCACTGCACCTGCCTTGAAATCGAAAGTATCCAGGGGGAGCCAATCCTTTTCTATTTTCCCACTTCCCAAGAGGTTTGGCTCCCTCATAGTACGGAATGCCTGGATTGAACGACTTTGAACATCAGTAACCGTGCACCAGTGAAGCAGCCGATTGTTTTGCTGATGTTAAGCGCTCCAGGAGGTCATTGCTTGGTGCTGACTAATTTTTCATCACGATATCAAAAGAGTCCTAGCTGTTTTCAAAGTTTCTTCTCCGTGCCACCCCTTATGAAGATGCTGAGGTTTCAGAAAAGTGGTCAATTTGAAGACTTGCATGCTCACACTGTGCACCGCTGCTTAAGACTCTGGTTCTCTCATTTTCAGGAACCCAGAGGTGAAGAGCAGATGTTAGTATTATGAATACTACAACAACGTGTATTTATATAGCACCTTTAACGTCGTAAAATGTCCCAAGGCGCTTCACAGGAGCGCTATCAGATAAAATTTGACACCGAGCCACAAGGCGATATTAGGACAAGTGACCAAAAGCTTGGTCAAAGAGGTAGGTTTTAAGGAACGTCTTAAAGGGGGCGGGGGGGAGAGGTAAGAGGTTTAGGGAGGGAATTTCAGAGCTGAGGGCCTAGACAGCTGAAGGCACGGCTGCCAAACAGAAACCTTTCAGAAACTAATCACTACAAAACCTGAAGTAGTTTTACAATAGACGACACGAGGAATAACATTTTAACAGGTCACCTTCTGAAATTCCTGCCTACAGGTTGTGAGGTAGCACAGTGTGGGCTTGATAATTTTTCCCTGTTGAATTGGGCAATGTAAGTACTCCAATATTAGGTTTGTTTCAATTGTTGCTTTTGTTGCTTTTGTGCACATGCTAAAAAGCCAGCATGTGTACTTGTAGGAGGCAGGCAGACTGCTTTAAGAAAACAGGGCCGGGACCCTGCAAGTCTGCAACCACTCACCAGAGCAGTTTTCCCCTGAATATGCATATGGGCGAGTGAATTGCTTTTATTTAAATAAATGGAGGAGTCCAGTTGGGTTGATTGCTGCTCTGTCTTAGTGAAAGCTGTACATGTCATTCCTCATGTGCAACAGCTTCACTCAACATCCACAAGCATGCATTTAAGGGGCAATTTCCTGACTTTTTTGCCTCGCCCACTGAGTGTATGTATCAGGAATTTAGGCAGGCATTGTACACGGTTTTCTGACCATTTAAAAATAATTTAGGAAATGATCCCATTTAGGCCATTAACACTGTATTTTATCATTTATTTTCCTTTCATATTCCAATGGTAGCTGACTTTGTATTTCATGTAGTCTTTGGGCACAATAAAGGGAAAATAGAGGGTGTTATCAAAATCTTGATTTGCAGCCATGAAGACTCCACTCTGATGCTGATCCAATTAAATACATATTGATCTTAAGTGGTATTTGGGCCCATAACTGTGCTATTTTACTGTATGGAAATGTTTTGCACATGGAAATTGATTTTTAAAGTGTGATTTGTTTTTGTTTTATTAAAGTTGATCCAGTGAATTCAGCAACTTTTAACCAATTTCCAGGATTACTGCTGGGGGATTTTGAAGTTCGCAGTTTGCTTGTCACCTGATGTAATGTATCAGGTCTCCAGCTGCGAGCCCATTTTGAAGTGCATCAGCAATGGCATACTGCTCCTGAAGGCATTTTATGTTAACCAGTGTGGGGTAGTGGTGATTACTACCTGCACGTTATTTTCTAATATTATTGGAGTTATGTTGAGTACAATTCAAATATGCCCTTAGCATTATTCCAACAATCTAAATAGTTTTTGAAAGAATATTTCCACCCCAAAAGTCTGGAATTGTGTCCCAGTGGAACTGGGCTCCAACTGTGTTGGCTCCTTGCAATCAAGGATTAGGTTTGATTTTTGGGGGGCACATCCAGCCTACCCTTACCTGCTGGGCCAGATTCTGTTCTTACCCAACAGCAACACACCTCAATATAGCTGTTAGTGTTATTAACAGTTACAGGAAACTTTGGTTTATCCGGAGGTTAACTGTCCGGAATGCTCGATCCACCAGCAAAAATCAGGAGCCGTTTCACTAGGTTTTTTCCTTCTCGTTGCTTTTTTTTCACCAGTCAGGCTCTGCAAGGTCTCACTGAAGCTGTTGCTAAGCTACAGAGACGCTTGCAAGGTACGGCCGACTGTTTAGAAGCTGTTGCTAAGCAACAGGGTTTGTTGCCAGATACGGAGCTCCGTATGTTTCAACATTAGCGCTGGTTTGTCCGGCAGTTTTGATGGGACGGCAACAGCTCGGTCCCGTCGGTGCCGGATATCACAAAGTTTCCTGTACTTTAAACGCATAAATCCAGGCCTCATTGCTCAGACCATACAATTCCTACTTTCATTGCCGAGTACGTTCTTCCATCTGCTGCTCTCCGAATAAGTCCCACTGATTTTAGGTCCCACTGATTTTGAACTGGGAAACTTTGCCTGCTAAGTATCGGGACTGTATGCTCCTACTCATACCTGCCCTAATCCTTAACCAGTTCAAAATTTGTTCATGGAGCAGACCTCATTAGGTTAGCACACGACTGGTGGTGTAAACTAATCAATTGAATTTACAACTTTTGGCAGCAGCAGTAGAGGCCAGCGACTCGTGGACTTGCTCAATCTACCTTTCAGACATCCACTGAAAGGTGCATCAGTATACCCTGCTGGGGAGAAAAGGAACCACTGGCTGTGAATAAATCGGGAAAACATCCGCACTCACGGACGTGATTCCAGCATCTTTCCATAAGCAGCAGGTTTACAATTATGTGATCCACACATGGAAGCTTCTCTTGGTTTCAACTCTTCAGCTCTGCCACTGTTGAAAGGATGGCAGGACCAAAGTCCATCACTATCATGGATGCCAACATTTTCCTGGAGTCGGGAGTTTGCGTTCTCCCTAGAGAATCTTTGACCGCAAAATAATTTATGCTCCATTTGATTGCACTTGATTTAATGTTTCAGTTTGTGTTTTATGTGTCCCCCTATCTCCTATTAGGACAGTTTTTCCCTCTTTTTCAGTTGTTCTCCTCTTACATCGTTCCCTGGTCAAGAGGGCAGGCAGATGATCTTATGACAGACCCCTGCCTGTGTTTGGCTGTGCCTAAGAAGGGTAATTTGCCCTCAGATTTTCTTTCCCTCCTATGGAACAATGTTTCCCCCATGATGACCTGACAGCAATTGGGAACTCATCTTGTGTTGAATTCAGATACAAATCCACAGGCTAGCATTCTGTACAGTTTTTTTAATGCTATGTTTCGGCTAGTTTTGTTACCTTTTAAAAATGCAAAGTTTATTAAGTCAGCAAATCTAAATGTTGTATTTGTTTTCTGTGGATAGGAAGAAGTTAAAACTGTGATCATTTGTATCAGATCAATCTGGAGCTGAGTTGCCATGGCAACTTGGCAGTGTTATTATATTCTCCATTTGGCAGACAGAGGAATCACTTTGAATACCTGGGTGCCCTGAAATGGCCCCAACTAAAGGGGAAGCACAATAGAAAGGTAGTGGAGTTTCTGCACAGCTCCAGTATATCTCTGTAACTTAACTTTCCCAACAAAAATGTTTTCATCAATGCACAAACCACTAGTGTGTTACGACTGGATCGCAAGTTGTATTACGTGAAAATATCAAAGCTAAAATTTACCATTAAAGGACGATGTAATCTTTCAGGGATTTTTAATGCTGTAACTTTGTTATGGGGTCAGTTCAAATGTGCAAGCACCTACGTATATTCACCATTTGGTTTTGTAGATTTGTGTGGCAGATTTTTAGCATATTTTCAATCTGTTTAATGTTAGCATACCTTGTCCACTGCCAACTAGAAATACAGATTAGCCTAGAAATGATTGTTAGCGATCTTAGTGAAGGAGCACTCAATTTATATGCCTTTTTTCTTTGCATTATTTTGACGGAGGTGTGAATCTGCTTAGAATAAATGCATTAAAGGCTCTATTAAAATAGCAGACAAGGGAATGTAATATATACACATTGAGCATTCATCTGATAATATTGCAAAGAGCAATTTCCAGCATCGGAGCTTTTAAAATGGTCTTATGTTCTATACTGTAACCCATGTTATGATGTTGTGAGATTGAGCTAATTATGAAGGACTTCATATCAAGCTTCATTGAAAATAAAGCTTTTTTTATTTTCATAATTTGATTTATAACTTGCAAATACAGAAACTGATGGCTTTCATCTTCAGTCTGTTTCTGTATTAAATCAGCCTGCTGCATTTTATTCCGTCACTAGTGCTGAAGAGTGTTTTGTCGGCATTTCAGGGTACTGTGCAAAAAATTATCCAAACATTTTTAACCCAAATAAGAGGAAATCCACTGTGATTTAGCATCTCTTTTGATGAATTAGTGGGAGGGGGGGGGGAACTGGAATTGTTATGTTCAATTAATATTTTCATTCTGAAGACTACTGTTGGCCTGAAGCAATTCAGGGTTAAAAAAACTGCATTGTATCAAGTAGAAATATAGTTTGCCCTCTTTAAAAATATATCAATTTTGACATATATGCGTGTTTGCTTAATTTGGTGGAATACATGTATTTTTCTGTTATTTAATCCTGCGTAAATATTAAAGTTTGGCGTCTTCAGTGCTTTATACTTATTGGTCCATTCTATAATCATTTTAATTCCAATTGAAAGAGTGAAACACATTGTAAGTGGCAGGAGCAGAATGTGTGTCTTTGATATTTTCAGTTTATTTTTTTCCCCCAGATTTAACCAAAAAAGCTTTTTAGACTTCCATTAAATTATTAAATCGTACACTGTGCTCAATACTGCACTTTTTAAAAACCAACCGAGGCATTCAGATTTCAGGACATGGCCTTATCACAGTGATGAGCGTACAGCTAGCCAAGTGAACATGGGGCACTGTGCAGATTCCACCCAGTGCCCTTTGTGAAGACAGATCTATAACATAGGTACTTCACTGTATTCACAACTATCCTTTGCGTGGTCTATAGTATGTGCAGTTCACTACTTCTCCCCCATTCTGTACATATCCACAGAGTGTGCATCTCCATATGTCCAGCACTGTGAGTAAATTAGCACTTTGTAAAATGGAAGAGAAGAACACGTTTCTTTTTTAAAAAACCTTTAGAAATATGTCACAGTGCAATTAGAATGAACAGTAGATTTTGCCTGTACTATAGTCAGGAATTAGAGAGAAACAGGGCAGTTGATGGACTCAAACTGTTCTCATCCTTCAAGTTAATCTGCCTGTCTCCAGTTCCGCTGGTATAGTACAAGCTGTTGTGCATCATTGCTTACCCTCTGTTTGCAGTGCAGTGACATCTTATTCTTGAAAAATGAACAGGATTGTCAACACTCATTTTGCTCTATAAATGTATCTCACTCCTACAAATAAAGAGAGCTCCATATATTTGTTCTGTAAACTGTTTACATTTTTTGGATCACCAGGCGAGTTTCCTGTTTCAGATTGCTTCTTTCTCGCTTTTTTTTTGCCTTATTTTGTCAGTAAGAGCTATCTGGTTATCATGGTGCTATTCCTGCCAGTTTCATTTGGATGGAGTTGCAGCTGGAGGAAGAGGAGCAGCAGCAGCATTCTTCAATAGTTAAAGGCTAGTGATGTGCCTCAATAAATCCGAGACTCGATGTTAGCGAAACAAAACAAGGCTTTTATTGACTTAGAAGGTAACAGACAGAGGAGAGGTATCTTCCATCCAGAGGTCTGCCGTACTGGATGTGATGCAGGCTGGGCCAGCTTACATAGGGGCCAGGTATGGGCGGAGCCCTACACACAGTACAATACAATGGTGAGGAAACGGAACTGAGGTAAGGGAAATGAAACTGAAACCAACCACAGTCACAGGCAGAGAATACCAATGAGTGATGAATGGAATATTTCATCACAGCTACCACTCCATTGATGTTCAGCTAGTGTCTGATCACAGAAACAGGATCATGCAAGTGGGTGCAACGAACCCAGGCAGCTGTCATGATACATTTATCCTGTGACAGTCCACCAGCCCCACAATGTTCGACCCTCCCAGGAATGTGGCAGGAAGCCTGCTGTGGGACAAGGGATACTCCCCTAAAGAAAGAAGAAAGAACTTGCATTTATATAGCGCCTTTTGCAACCTCAGGACGCCCCAAAGCACTTCACAGTCAATGATGTACTTTTGAAGAGTTGTAACTGTGGTAATACAACCCCACCACACCTGAGCAACAAATATATATAATCAAAGCCAGGGGACCAACAGAGTGATTATTGAGCATCTCATTGGGATGCTCAAGCGGAGGCTCAGGTGTCTAGACAGGTCTGAGGACTCCATACAATATGATCCACAGAGTCTCCTGCATCGTAGCGGTGTGCTGAACACTGCACCACCTCACCATACAGAGAGGCCTGGATTTGGAGGAGGCAGAGTGGCATCAGCAGTCCTCATGGGGCAAAGACGATAAGGGGGAAGATGAGGAAGCCGTAGAAGGAGGAGGGCCACCTCAGTGCCTTTCAACAACAGATATGAGGGATCAGCTGATTGCACAGCAATTCTGGTGACCTCATTCCCCTGTCCTCAAAACATACAACACAGAGGTCCTTTGCAGTAGCAGTCCTTGTTACATCCTTCACCGGCCCCTTAAGCCTTCCATTCATTTCGCACCCAAGTGATTAACCCATAGTGCTTTTCTTAAAAGTAGGGTTACTAACTCTGCTACTCCTATGAGGTGCTGCCTTAGTGGTATCAGCAAAGCTGGCAGTAGGCTGCTGTTCCTCATGTTACGACCTTTGAGATGCTCGTGGCTGATGATTTCTGGGTACCCAAGCCTACGAGAGTCCACCTGCAGACTGGTACACCTAGCCTGCTGCCGGGGCAGTCTGGCCCAGCTTACTTATTGGCACCATGGTGAATATTGGTTGAGGGGGTATTGAAGAAGTAGATGTGCTGATATCCTGAGAAAGGGCAACATATACTGCTCCTATAGTGCCATTGCCATTCGTGTGGGGCTGGTACTCATCACTTCCACTGATCTGTGGGTGAGCAAACTGCAGAAGATAAGTGACTCCTTGAAAGCTCCTACCTATTTGGTCCACCAGTCTGTCGGAGATGGACACCTGTCTCCCCAAGGTGCCCAGAGCCTGCATGGCAGCCATTTGAGCTTCTACCAACGCTGCAAAAGCTGAATTGAGCGATTCACCACAGGTGAAAGGACTCAATAGCAGGCTGTAATGTTGCCTGTTAAAAGTAATAGTTACATGCACAACTGTTAGACTTTAGGCATTACCTCCAGGCACTACCAATGTTACAAAAGTATTATGAAATTGTGATGACCAGAAATAGGAATGACAGAGAGGAAACTCATACAGATAGATGTGCTTTATATTGGTTTAGTTCTGGAAATCAATTGCAGTTTGTCATTTTAAAATGGGAAACAAAATGTGCCTTTTGTGCCATATTTTTCTTCATTTCAGTATGATGAATGTACCAGTAGGAATAGTCACAGGTTAATAAAGGAGTAGCCATCATTTTTTTTCCAGTTACAGCTTCAAACTATAGTATTGTTTCTTAGCATTTCTTTGAAGCAATGTCCCCTGCACACCTTCTATAATGCTTATTGAGCGGGAATTATGTGAGGTAAAGTTTAAACTTTTTTTAAATAAAGTTGATCGGATCAAGTTTCCACTTTGGGCGTAATCAGGAAATTGCGCCCAAAATGCGCTTAAAACGACGCTGTTTTCCACCAAACTCATTTGCATAATCACAAATGTAGAATTTCCCATGAATCACTGTAATGGAGCAGTGTAAATGACAGTAATGGGTTAGTGACTGGGAACAGAGCCAATCGGGCCTCAAGTAGCTGGGGAGGGTCCTATATTAACCATTGAAAGAAAATTTCCTTTAGAGAGAGGCTGAAGATCAAAAGTGAAGGACACTTTTCACTCTGCAAACTTATAACTTATAAGAGCATTGATCTGATTGATTTAAATTAATTTTAATTTATTAATGCATAAGGTTTAAGAGCAATGAGTGATTTCAATCTGTGCACGAAAATTAAAAAGCACAATTTGACCAACCCCCACCCCCGAACGGGCGTAATTGGCGGCAACTTCAAGTTTGTACTTGAGGAGGATGCCGAGAAACTCCAGTATGATTTGGACAGGTTGGGTGATTGGCCAGATGCATGGCAGATGCAGTATAATGTGGACAAATGCGAGGTTATCCACTTTGGTGACAAAAACAGGAAGGCAGATTCTTATCTGAACGGCAATAGATTGGGAGAAGGGGAAGTGCAACGAGACCTGGGTGTCCTTGTGCACCAGTCGCTGAAGGTAAGCATGCAGGTGCAGCAGGCGGTTAAGAAGACAAATGGTATGTTGGCCTTCGTAGCGAGAGGATTCGAGTACAGGAACAAGGATGTCTTGCTGCAGTTGTACAGGGCCTTGGTGAGACCACATCTTGAGTATTGTGTGCAGTTTTGGTCACCTTATCTGAGGAAGGATGTTCTTGCCATGGAGGGAGTGCAGTGAAGATTCACCAGACTGATACCTGGGATGGCAGGAATGACGTATGAGGAGAGATTGGGTCGATTGGGCTTATACTCGCTGGAGTTTAGAAGAATGAGAGGGGATCTCATTGAAACTTTTAAAATTCTAACAGGACTAGACAGACTAGATGCAGTAAGGATGTTCCCGATGGCGGGGGAGTCCAGAACCGGGGGTCACAGTCTAAGGATAAGGGGTAAGCCATTTAGGACAGAGATAAGGAGGAATTTCTTCACCCAGAGAGTGGTGAACCTGTGGAATTCTCTACCACAGAAGGCAGTTGAGGCCAATTCATTAAATATATTCAAGAAGGAGTTAGATATATTTCTTAGGGCTAAAGGGATCAAGGGATATGGGGAGAAAGCAGGGACAGGGTACTGAACTTGGATGATCAGCCATGATCTCATTGAATGGCGGAGCAGGCTCAAGGGGCCGAATGGCCTACTCCTGCTCCTATCTTCTATGTTTCTATGTACCCAACAGCTGTTCCATTGCAAATCCTCTTCCCCCAGCCGTTGCCCCTCCCAATGCCTACTGTCCCCCAAACCTGAGGCCAAATGCCAACCTATAGAGATTGCCATATGTGCTGCTTCCCATCTTCTGGCTCAGCATTAAAAAGATAGTGACAAGCGAGAGATCCCGAAGCCCTCCCCACCGCAGCCGAGATGAGACTGGAATAAATTTGTGCACCTTGCTATGGTCATGATGGCCATGACTGTATTTTGACATTTGAAGTCTGCTTTTACCACTTGAGCAAATTAAGTTGCATCTAAAGTCAGCACCTAACGAGTTTACCTCACAATAAGACCGCTGATCTTCCAGAGAATTTTATGTGTGGTCATTCGCTAGGTTCAATCCTATCATGTGATTTTTATGACTCTCATCATTTTTTTGAAACACAGAATGCCTCACACGGAGTAACTGTGTAAGCTTATCTTTATGTTTTAAACTAGCCTAATTACCCAGTTTCATGAAGGTCCTGGAGATGTCTTGTAATTCTTTACATTCCCCCTGCCCGTTTTTATCTCCCAGGTCCACTCCTCTCCATGTAACCTTCAGAGGCCGGGAGGTGGGATTGATTGTGTGCAGGAGAGAAAAATGAGCTGTGACCTGCATGCGTAGTAAAGAGCAGCTGTACATGCCATGAGGTGATACTGATGCTGTGTCTCTCTGGGACACCTACTTAGAGGCCCAGCTATTAACGAACAAACCTCGGGATGTGTAAATGACAAATGCATCCCACAGGTTCAGCACTCGGACTCACACATGAAGACACATAATGCAGTACAAGGCCACTCTGAACCTGCAGATCACAAAAGATCACATTAAAAGCAATCCTGCTGTTCTAGCCCACAAAATTCCGTGAACTTATTTACACAACAACTGCTCACTGTACTGAAGTCACACAACAGTGCTTACTGGGCAAGCGTGCTATGCTACAGAAGTCATGTCGCCCACTCTCTTTGTTATAATACATGGGCCTCTTCTTCCTGGTAAATATCTCAGCCGAATCACAGTCCTATCTGCAGGTTTCTATCTCCTCCCAGGACTTGTCATGCAATGCGTTGACAAGGGAAAAGTGGCAGACGTTCTTGTCTAACAATGTAACACGATGCCACAAATCATGCCAAAGTGTCAATGCAGTGCAAAAGCATTGTTGCACCAGCTATTTATTTCATTCATAAAATGCTCTGCTGCAGCAGAACATTGTAATATTGTGTAATTAATGGCTTTAAAAAGTGGGAAAGGTATCCCAACTGAGTTTCATTTGAGGTGACAGGGCGGCATATTTAACAGGTAGGGAATAGCTTTGAAGTGCATTGCTCCTCTTCAAATGAAGAGAGCCCCAAATCCAAATCTGCCAAATTTGAAGTTGGAGTTCAGGAAAACCAGTACATGGGGTGGGGGCTGGGGGTGGGGGGCGGGAATCACTCCACAAAACATCTCTTTGTGGGGCAACAAGGATACTGCCAAGGGTACTACCACTTTTATATTGATGTGAACTGGAAGAAGAGTTAAGGCAGTGAGGGAGGGAGCGAGTAAAAACTGTCCCAAGTCCACCATCTGAGACTGTACCAAGGAACTAGGAGGGTCTGACAGCTGGAAGAAACATGCCATGGGGGATTTCAAAGAGCTTTTGAAGGACTCGCCACGGTTCAGGTAGGCTCTTGCTTCTGACAATGTATTTCAATGGCTTGGGGTCAAAGAATAGTCCTTTAAAAGATACACGGAAGCTCCAAAGACATGACAAACCTTTCTTTTCTGATTCGCCTATTAAACACAATCCTTGACAGTGCCTTGAACCTCAGACAGCAAACTCTGATGAATTAGTTATATTAAATGGTCATGGATTTATTGTTTTGAAAGCTGCAAACACAAATATTGCACTTTTGGCACCTTCTGATTGGCTTCGACTCCAGAGGTAATGGTGTGAGAGTGGAAAAATAAGCCATTGCAGGTGCTTCTCTGGCTACGACTGGATAGATAAGAATGGAACCAGGCGAGTGCAGTCCCACCCAACTGGATGACAGAGGAGAGGCATTGGAGGAGGATGGTGTGGGCAACCGTGACTGCAGACAGGTCTTGAAGGATGAAGAGGGATAATTTACCATGGTTACAGCCACATGGGATGTAATTTGTGACTTTGATAAGGGCCGTTTTAGTACTGTGGCAGGGGCAGAAACCTGATTGGAGGGATTCAAATATGGAGTTGCGAGAAAGATGGGCCTGGATTTGGGAGGTGACAACACGTTCAAGGATTTTGGAGAGGAAAGGCAGGTTGGTAGTTTGCCAGGACAGAGGGGTAAAGGGTGGGTTTTTTGAGGTGAGGGGCGATGATGGCATATTTGAAGTGGAGGGGAACTGTAACCGAGGAGAGGGAACCGGTATCAATATCAATATCCCCTTGTCCAGTCTCTTC
The DNA here is from genome assembly GCF_052327205.1 of Somniosus microcephalus. Classification (NCBI taxonomy): domain Eukaryota; kingdom Metazoa; phylum Chordata; class Chondrichthyes; order Squaliformes; family Somniosidae; genus Somniosus; species Somniosus microcephalus. The sequence continues at coordinate 32,131,098 of NC_141004.1, forward strand.
CCACCTACGTCCGCGACTCTTCGGACGCCCTCCGCCACTTTAACAGTTTCCAGTTTCCTGGCCCCAACCGCTTCCTTTTCACCATGGACGTACAATCCCTCTACACCTCCATCCCCCACCCGGATGGCCTGAGGGCGCTCCGCTTCTTCCTTGAACAGAGGCCTGACCAGTCCCCATCCACCACGACCCTCCTCCGCCTGGCTGAACTTGTTCTCACATTGAACAACTTCTCCTTTAACTCCACTCATTTCCTCCAAATCAAAGGTGTTGCCATGGGTACCCGCATGGGTCCTAGCTATGCCTGCCTTTTCGTGGGCTATGTGGAACAATCTTTGTTCCAGTCCTACTCGGGTCCCCTCCCTCACCTCTTTTTCCGATACATTGATGACTGTATCGGTGCCGTTTCCTGCTCTCGCCCCGAACTTGACAATTTCATTCACTTTGCCTCCAATTTCCACCCTTCCCTCACCTTCACATGGTCCATCTCGGACTCTTCCCTTCCCTTCCTCGACTTCTCCGTCTCCATCTCTGGGGATAGGTTATCGACCAATATTTACTACAAGCCCACTGACTCCCACAGCTACCTGGACTACACTTCCTCCCACCCCGCTTCCTGTAAGGACTCTATTCCATTCTCCCAGTTTCTCCGCCTCCGCCGTATCTGCTCCGACGACGCCACCTTCCACACCAGTGCTTCAGACATGTCTTCCTTTTTCCGCAACCGAGGATTCCCCTCTACTGTGGTTGACATTGCCCTCGACCGTGTCAGTTCTATCTCCCGCACTTCTGCCCTCACCCCTGCCCCTCCCTCCCGGAACCACGATCGGGTTCCCCTTGTCCTCACCTTTCACCCCACCAGCCTCCACATTCAACGGATCATCCTCCGGCATTTCCGCTACCTCCAAAGTGATCCCACCACCAGACGTATCTTCCCCTCCCCTCCCCTTTCAGCATTCCGCAGGGACCGCTCCCTCCGAGACACCCTAGTCCACTCCTCTATCACCCCAAACAGCCCTTCCTCTTCGCCTGGCACCTTCCCGTGCAAGCGGAGGAGATGTAACACCTGCCCCTATACCTCCCCCCTTCCCACTGTCCAGGGCCCCAAACACCCCTTCCAGGTGAAACAGCGATTTACTTGTACTTCTCGCAATCTAGTATACTGTATTCGCTGCTCACGATGCGGTCTCCTCTACATTGGGGAGACCAAACGCAGATTGGGTGACCGCTTTGCGGAACACCTCCGTTCAGTCCGTAAGGGTGACCCCGAGCTTCCGGTCGCCTGTCATTTTAATTCACCGCTCCATTCCCACTCGGACCTCACCGTCCTTGGCCTCTTGTATTGTTCCACGGAAGCTCAATGTAAACTCGAGGAACAGCACCTCATCTTCCGATTAGGCAGTCTGCAGCCTTCCGGACTCAATATCGAGTTCAACAATTTCAGATCATAAGCTCGGCCCCCATTTCATTTTCTCTTGTAATTGTTCCACTCCTTTCCCCCCCCCCTTTCCTTTTGTTTCTCTCTCACACCTGGCAGCTATCTTTTGCCCTGCCAGTACACTTTACACCTAATCCCAGCCTATTACTATCTCGTCTAGCTTCTAATCTCTTTTACTTCTTTTGTTTCTTTTATTCTTTTGTCCGATCGCAGCCCTGCCTTCGATCTAGTTTCTTTTCTTTCCAGTTTTGAAGAAGGGTCCAACCCGAAACGTCAACTCAAATTTCTCTCCACGGATGTTGCCTGACCTGCTGAGTTTTTCCAGCATTTTCTGTTGTTATTTCAATATCAGCTAACATGGGGGCCAGGAAGGGAAGTTGGGTGGCCTGATAATACTAGAGAGCAGGAAATGGAAAACATAAGTTATTCCAAATTCTGTTAGACCACTTACAGAGATCTGTACATCCTCCCACACCACCACCACCAGGCTGCCAGGAAATTGGACCCATACATCTTATCAAGTTACCACTGTTTTAATATGGACCGTGCATCCAGTTCTCTCACACTGCCAGAGAATCAAGCTTCTGATGTTTTCTGTACTTGTGATGAAACTGCATCCAAAATCTTAATATCGCCATCGCATAAAACATCTGAGTGGGAAAAATAATTCTATTTAAAAAAAAAAAACTTCATGAAGGGCTTGATTTTAACTCCCTGGTTGAGAATGCGGTAAAGCACTCCTGCTCCTCCTGGACCACAAGGAAACAAAAAAATAATTGAAAAATGTACTTTGCTGGGCCTCTTCTAGCCCTGGTTCCTGTTGCCAGTAGGTTTGGCCTGGGGGGTAAGCGCAGGCTGCTCCCCCGCTCAGGCCACAGGTTAAAATAGCTGATGATGTAATTGGAGCCCGATTAGCAGATTGGGTCCCGATGATGTAATTAGAGGTACTTACGTGAGTCAAGGAAGAACAGTTGTGCTTGATTAGCTTGTTCAGAACTTGACAGCTTCGCCACGATATTAGCTCGGAGGCAGGGAGGGAGCGGAGGTGCTGTTTTACGGTCACAGGCCCTGCCGAATTTAACGGCAAGGCGTGGTTAACATTTTTTGTCTCCGTTTCCCGGTCGGGCAGAAAGGCCTGCAGCACCAGGCCGCAGCCGGGGAGCAGAGAGGAGGGAGGGAGAGAGAGATCATGGGTCCAGGCCGTGGATCGATCAGGGAGGTCGGAGACATCGGGGGGCCGGAGACACATCGAGGGGACCGGAGACACATTGAGGGGGCCAGAAGGGAAATCGGAGGTGTTGGTGGTTGGGGGAGATTGGAAGTGTCAGGTCGGTGGGAGATCATGGCTGGGAGGTGGTGTTTGATCGGAGGGAGTGGAGTGTGGGAAGCAGATAAGTGGAAAGGCACTTATCTCCTAGATCCAACAGTCCTTGCCTCCCTTTAGCTGCCAAGTTTCCCGAGGCTCAGAAAACCTGGCCGGCCAGGGTGAAATTTAAAATCGAGATTAAATCTGAGGCAAGCAGCCACATTATAATATTTAAATGACCAACCCACCTCCTTGGAGTGAGTTGGTTGCGCCCCCCGCAAACCCCCCCACCACCACCACCTCCCCCCCCCCAGCCCCACCCTGCCTCCATTAAAACCGGAAGTGGGCAGGCTGGAGGCCGGATGGGGTCGGGTTTGAGATTTTTAATGTTTTTACATTCCACCCAACCCAAAACCACCTGTTTTTGTGGATTAAAATTTCCACCTTGATTCTCTGGTAGTGTGACAGAACTGGATGCATGGTCCATAATAAAACAGTGGCAACTTGATAAGATGTATGGGTCCAATTTCCTGGCAGCCTGGTGGTGGTGGTGTGGGAGGCTGTACAGAGCTCTGTCAGTGGTCTAACGGAATTTGGAGTAACTTATGTTTTCCACTTCCTGCTCTCTAATGTGAGCAGTGTGCATCCACGGCCCAGCAGCCTGGGGTATGGGAGAATATGCTGACAATTCTTAGCGGGAAGAAACTCTCCCATGCAATGCTCCCTGTAATTTTTTTTTGGTGCACGGTCCCTTTAACTGGCTGCGATGCCAATTCACATTTTCGCGCATGCATGATTTCTCCTGTGTAAAAACCGGTGAGCAGCCTGTGCGGGACCTCCCATATGTTTTCCTGGTATTTGCACTTAAAGGGGACTGTGATGGTTTCGGGCAGGTGTCCCTGCTGCCTGCAATTTAAGATTGCATATGGCCAGATCGGGGTGGTAAAGGAGAAGATTAAATACCCCGCACCATTTTAACTGCCTACCTCGCACCCGCCCCCCACCCTAGCCTGGCTTCCGCCAATCAATTCAAGTAGTGTAAGACTCCTCCCTCCAGGAGGCCACCTGACTGATACAACTTGGACTTGGCACTGTGTAGGATATAACTTCCATCCGGTGTGAAACTGGGGGCTGGATTTTGCCAATGGGGAGCCTTTGAAGGCGGGACTCCCACTTGTCAGGTTTTAGTCCCGCCTCCATCAACTTCTGGCCAACCCACGCTATTTTCCCTTGATTGACCGTGTTAAGCCCGCCCAGCGGGCTTAGCAGGCCAATTAAGGGAAAGCTGGTTACAGAGAACATCAACGTATGACATTTCATCTGTCAAAAATTTTTGATAGATGAATTGTCATCGTTTGATAGTTCTTGAATTCAAGACTCATCAAACCTCTTTCTTTAGCAGAAATTAGATGGTTGCTGCATTGGAGAATGCAGCAGCCATCTGTCGTCTCTGCCGGTGAGATGCGAGACTCTCCGGATCCCCAACTCTTGAAGCCTGCAGGAAGAAACAAAGGTAAGTAAACTTTTTCTAACACTTGCCACTTACCTCACATACTCACCTCTCCACACTTGCACCCATCACTTACCTTCACAGCGCGCTTTTGCATCCCTCCGATCCCCGCAGACCTACTGCTCACCTCGGTGACCCTGGCAGGGTTCGCAGCCTTCGGGAAGCCCGCACGTGTGGGTAAAATGGGGATAATCCTCTTATCTGCCTGTTAACTACCTGTTAACAAGCAGATAAGTGGCACTAATCCCCTTCCTGCCTCCAAGGAGACAGGACCTGGCACGGGTCGGCTACCCGTCTCCTGGCAATATGGCACGTAGGCGTGTTGGGGGCAGGATGGGCACCCGCCCCCAGATTCTGCCATTTTCCCAGCAGTCCCGCCTCCATACCCGCCTCCCCAGGGTTGGCAAGATCGCACCCTGGGTTTCGAACGTGATCAGGGCCTCCTGGCTATTTTATTAATTTACTGCAGAATTCAATGTTGTGAGAAGGTGGACACTTCAGCTAATGTGCTCCTATCATGATGAAAAAGTCAATGTGGGCGTGGAGTTCTGCACATGTGTGTAAGTTATGCACGCACACACTCTCTCTTGATGGGGCAAGTGTGGTGCACAGCTTGCCCTATGCTGCTGTCTCAGTTAGTATGACTGCAGCCTTAAAAGTTGTAGGGGGTTTCTCAATAGTTTGAAGCCTTTCAGCAAGGTCTGTGTTGAAAGAATGTTTTCAATCTAGCCACGTAAAATCGTGAGGTTACAGATTGATTTTTTTTTAGTAAGACAAGAGAATAATAGGGACCACATGGTGAAAAGACTTAAACCTGCATATTTAATCTGCTTTAATTTAGCAAAGCACCAATTGAAATGAGCACCTAGGAGTTTAAGAATAATAATGAGCACGACTCCAGCAACAAATATGCTAAACTGAAACAGGAACTTCACCGTAGGCATTACTAAACCTCGCAGAGCAACTAAAATGAAAGGTATAACATTTGCTTGTGTGCATAAATGAATCAGAGGGGTATGTACAGGGATGAGTTAATACTAAAAGGTGCTTGAGGTCCCATGCTCCAGCATAAAACACATTCGAATATATATTATGGCCAAACCAGATAAATGAAGCTGGTACATAACATAAATATTGATATAAAAACAGAAAATGCTGGAAACACTCAGCAGGTCAGGCAGCATCTGTGGGGAGGGAAACCGAGTCAACGTTTCAGTTCGATGACCTTTCGTCAGAACTAAGGCTGCTTGACCTGCTGAGTGTTTCCAGCAGTTTCTGTTTTTATTTCGGATTTCCAGCATCCGCAGTATTTGGCTTTTGTTTAAATATTGACATAACTTTTGAACTGCAGTGGTTGTATTCGTTCTAGGATTGCATGTGCTTACTGTACATATAGCCTATTTTCAACAACAACAACAATAAATTGCATTTATAGCGCCTTTATCGTAGTAAAACGTCCCACGGCGCTTCTCAGAAAAAATTTGGCACCGAGTCACATAAGGAGATATTAGGACAGGTAACCAAAAGCTTGGTCAATGAGGTAGGTTTTAAGGAGCGTCTTAGAGGAGAGAGAGTTAGAGAGGCAGAGAGGTGGTTGGGGGGCGGGGGGAGGTGGGTGGTGGGGGGTGTATTGCATCTTGACCGAACAGTAATGAATAGAGGAGACGGAATGTACCTTTTACTATTTACTGAGTAAATGGGTGGACATTACAGCACATTGTCTTTCACTTTCAGTTTCGGGTTCTGCCATGCAGACAAAGTAAAACCGAGCCCCCCAGCACCCGCTTCAGGTAACACCCGGGAACTGGGACAAACTTAATTGAAGCAAAACTCAAAACACAACACTCCTTTCCCCCAGATAAAACCCCTTAGTCCTCCAGGCATCTGGGACGGAATCTAACCCGACTTGAGCGCCGCTGGACAGGCATAGTCGGGGTGCCACTGCTAGCCACAGGAAAACCTTCCTCCGTGGCTGATGACTCCGTGACACCTTCTGTCGATGTGGCTTCCATCGTTGTTGCAGGAAGCAGGCCGTCACTGCCTGGCGTCTCTGTTACTCTCACCGGAGTACGACCCCGTAGATGGTCTACGTTGCATCTGTGTAGCTGGCCATCAGGTGTACGGACGCTGTACGACAGGGGACCCGTGGCCTGCTCCACCACGGCAGGCATCCATTTGTCTCCTCCTGCATAGCAACGGGCAAACACAGTCTCTGACGGCTCGAACTGCCTGGCGGTGCCCTGGTGCTTCTTAGCCAGCTCTTCTTGCTTTGTGTGCATCTCATCCCTGTAGTCCGGGTGTAGCCGGTCCAGTGCAGTCGCCAGCCGGCGACCCATCAGCATCTCGGCAGGACTCTTCCCCGTTGCTGAGTTTGGTGTGGTATGCTGTGATAACAGGAACCTGGCCAATCTGGTTTGCCAGTCCCCCACCGATATCCTCACCAGTGCCTCTTTTGTGGTTTGCACCATCCTCTCTGCCTGCCCATTAGAGGAGGGGTGATAGGGCGCTGTGGTCACGTGGCGGATCCCATTCATGATCACATTTGCCGTGTATCCCCACCGTCTGTGGGGTAGCTGCTCAGCTTCCGTGGTATACACTGTGTACTCATCGTTGTCCTCCAGTGTCAGGGTGTGTGTCTGCGATGCTTGTGTTGGCTCTGCTGCAGCAGCCTGAGCTTTCTTCATGCAGACACGAGCTATGTGTCCTCTTTTCTTACAGAAATGACATACCGCTGACACAAATTTGCATGTAGTGGAACCATGGAGAGCCCCACAGTGGAAACATTTTCTTCCTGTCTCTTTAGTTGCCTCCATGTCTCTCGCAGCAGCAGCTGCGTGTGTGGTCTTGTGCACCTCCTCGGCGGCCTGAGATGGTGCTGCCTCTGTACGGAGCATACGTGTGTTCATCGATGCAGCCTCTGCTGCTAAAGCCTTCTCCTCGGCCAGTCGGAACGTCAGGACCTTCTCCGCTAACAGCTGTCTCTGCAATGCCGAGTCCAGCACTCCACACACAATCTGATCACGGAGCATATTGTCTTACTGGTCACCAAAATTACAATGTAATGAGCGTTTCCTCAACTCAGCAATGTAACTTGAAATAGATTGTCCAGGCTGTTGTTTACAATTGTGAAAATGGAAACGCTGCACAATCTCTGAGGGTTTTGGGTTAAAATGTTTCTGCAGCTTCTCAATCAAATCAGCATAATCCACCTCACTAGGTTTACGAGGAGCCACCAATGAATGCAGGACGGAGTAAGTAGCAGCTCCGCATACACTTAGCAACACTGAGCGCTTCTCTTCTTTGTCAATATTATTGGCCTCAAAGAAACACCCCAGTCTTTCTGCGTATTCCTCCCATGAACTGTCCTTATCCCCAGAGAACTCTTCAATACGTCCCAAGGTCGTCATAGTTTTAATGTGCACTGTCCCTTTAAGATCCATGGACTTTTTCTTTTTTTTTAAAAATTCTTTTTCTCCTCTGGCCAGAGTTACGGTAGCTACACTCACGGTAGTTGCCTGGCCCGGACAATACTCTGTCCGCCGTCTACGTCGCAGCTAGCCAACTATCAAAATGCCGTTGATGTTGCTAGCTGTGTGGCCCGCTCATCGCAATTTCCAATATCACGGCTGTAGGTTCGCATGTCTATCTCCGTCCTTCTAGAGAGTTCAACAGCTGCCTCGTCACCAGTATTGCATCTTGACCGAACAGTAATGAATAGAGGAGACGGAATGTACCTTTTACTATTTACTGAGTAAATGGGTGGACATTACAGCACATTGTCTGCATGGCAGAACCTGAAAGGTACGGCTACCAATGGCGATGAATTTTCATAGCTATTCAGATTACGGTTTCTAAGTGTTTGTATATAACTTTATTTTTAATTCAAATCTTTAACATCTAATCTGCCACCTATAGGTATAACATATACCTATTTAAGCAGGTTTCTGCCTTTACATTCCTGCGTAGATGATCTACAGGATCTTTTAACTCACTGCATTTGCTACTAACAGTGTTTTAATCAAATTGCCCAGCTCAATTTTCCATTTAAATATTTCCCATTATTCACCAGCATTCCTGAATGATAGAATGTTAGTTATAGTGGGAGATATTTGAATGGAAATCTGACCCAGGTAATTTGCTGTAAACCAAAGCAGAAACAGAGGAAGATTTGAAGCGACAAATTGAAATATTGGAGTGATTGTCACACAGGAGGGATTCCTGAAGATGACAAAAGAATAAGACAAAAGAAAGAATTTGCATTTATATAGCGCCTTTCACAACCTCGGGACATCCCAAAGAACTTTACAGCCAATTAAGCACTTTTGTAGTGTAGTCACTATTGTAATGAAGGAAATGTGGCAGCCAAACAGCAATGAGAGAATGACTAGGTAATCTGTTTCAATTGAGGTTGGTTGAGGATAAATATTAGCTGGAACACTGGGGAGAACTCCCCTGCTCTTCTTTGAATAGTGCCATGGATCTTTTATGTCCACCTGAGAGAGCAGACAGGGCCTCAATTTAACTTTATCTCCGACAGTGCAGCACTTCCTCAGAACTGCACTGAAGTGTCAGCCTAGATAATGTGTCCAAGTCTCTGGAGTGGGATTTAAACCCTGAACCCTCTCAGCCAAGGCTGACAAAATAAAAGAGATTTTATCTCTCCAAAATCAAAATACTGCGGATGTTGGAAATCTGAAATAAAAACAGAAAATGCTGGAAATACTCAGCAGGTCAGGCAGCATCTGTGGAGAGAGAAACAGAGTCAACGGGGTCGATTTTGTCGAACCTGTCGGGAAGAAGGCGGGACTACCTGTTGTGTATGTACCTTTAAGGGAATAACTGGTCTTAGACTGCAGTACCGGCAGTGACCACCCCTGTATAAAAGGCCCTAGCAGGCTTCTGTAGTTTCAGTTTCAAGCTGCCTCTTGTTCAGTAAAGTACCTGTTAAACTGTTCTCCCGAAGTCCGTGTATTATTGAGGCGTGGACTTTACAGTGGCGACGAGTAAGTTCGAACTCACCTGCAGTGTGGCATCATCTCACGGGGATCTCGCCTGAAAGGAAGGTCCTGGAAGGTCGTAGTCTGAGCAACGGGCGTCGACCGAGGGCAACCGCCCAAAGAATCCATCGGTGTTTGGAGAATTGCGGGAGAGACTGTGGTTCCAGCGAATCGTGCTGGTAGCAGGTAGCGCGCTGACCCTTCCGGACTGCGACGGGCTCAAGCTCGATCGAGCGGCTCTACAAATCGGGCCGCGCAGCGTCACCGGGAAAAGAAAACAAGAGAGAGAGGGTGGAGCGCACAGGGCGCGGTCGGTGCTCGAGAACAGGACAGCGGAGAGAAACCAAACGGGGGGGAAGGAAAGCGAGACGCGCCAAAGCTGCGGGTCGCCGCCATTACCCCGTAGAACGCTAGGAACAGCATGGCAGTAAGGGGAAGAAGCAAAAGCGCGGGAGGCACCATTTTATCCCGTTGGGGAAGAAGCAAAAGCGCGGGAGGCGCCATTTTATTCCATTGGGGAAGAAGCAAAAGCGCGGGAGGCGCCATTTTAAATTGCCCAAGATGCTGAAAAGTGGCAGTATCGCTGCTTTCGACAACGAGGTAGAAGACTGGACCACGTATGTGGAAAGAATTGAAGTGTACTGCAAGGCAAATGAGGTGGCTGATGGAAAGAGGGCATCGGTATTATTAAATCTGATGGGTGCGAGTACGTACGGCCTATTGCAGAATTTAATTACCCCAGCTAAACCAATGGAGAAAAGTTTTGAGGAGATTGTTCATATCTTACAGGAACGCCTAAGCCCTACACCACTGCTGATAGCAGAAAGATTCAAGTTCCATAAAAGAAACCAGCACAAAGATGAGAGCAATGCTGACTATCTTACGGAACTACTCAAGTTATCGAAGCACTGCCAGTTCGGAGCAGGACTGGCAGACACCTTACGGGATAAGTTTGTCTGCAGGCTCCAGAGTGAAGAAACCCAGAAACGACTACTTTAAAAAAAGGACCTGACGCTGGAACAGGCTTTCAGCGTGGCAGTATCCTACGAAGCAGCAGCACGGGGAGCTGCGGAAATACAACAGAAACCACAAGAATACAGCGCTAACGAAATGGCGTATGGAGCCGAAAAGTGCTATCGCTGCGGCAGAACAACCCATGAGCAGAAGGACTGCTGGTTTAAAGACAAAATATGCAGGCAATGTGGGAAAATGGAACATATAGCAAGAGTCTGCAGGTCGGGAAAGAAGACCAACACGACAAGAACTACTAAGGAACAGAACAGGAAAGTAAAGAAACTGACAGATAGTAGTTCCGAAGATCAGGAGAGTGATAAGGACTCCGGGAGCAGGCGACTAAGTTGTTTAAAATTACACAACGTGATCGCAAAAGAAGATCACCGAACCATTTGGGTCACCCTCATGATAGCAGGGTCCCCAGTGAAGATGGAATTGGACACAGGATCAGCCCTAACTGTCATGAATCGACGAGACTATGAGCGGCTATTCTCACACATACCCTTAAAGGACACGTCCATTGTATTGAAGACATACACGGGGCAAAAGGTCTACCCCAGAGGAAAAATAAGGGTGCCAGTTGAATATAACGGAAAGGAAACACAGAAACTATACATGTATATACTACGAGATGGAGGACCACCATTATTGGGACATGAATGGATCCGAAGACTACAATTGGATTGGCATTCCATTCTGGCACTAACTGTGACTGACAAAAAAGATGATGACGTCGCACCTGGACGTCTGTCATAAATTCTATCTGATGCGGAAGAGGTGTTCCAACAAGGACTTGGGACTCTAAAAGGAGTAAAGGCAACCATAAAGATTGAGGATAACGCAACCCCAAAATTTTTCAAGGCCAGACCGGTGCCATTAGCGATACACCCAACTGTGGAAGCTGAACTGGAGAGTCTGGAGCGTTCAGGGGTGCTGTCTAAGGTAGACTGGAGCGAGTGGGCCACACCCATCGTTCCTGTAATGAAGAAAGCATTGAGCAGCACGCCTGGGGAGCCAAGGAAGGTTCGCATCTGTGGGGATTTCAAGGTGACTGTGAACCCAGTCCTGCACACAGTACAGTATCCGCTTCCGCGGATAGAAGATATTTTTGCCTCACTATCTGGAGGGAAACGTTTTACAAAGATTGACCTGGCTCAAGCGTATCTACAAATGGAGGTGGAAGAAGCATCTAGGAAATACCTCACGATAAACACTCACAAAGGCCTTTACCAGTACAATCGACTGGTATTTGGGGTAGCATCGGCCCCGGCTATGTGGCAGAGGGCAATGGAACAAGTCCTGCAAGGGATCCCGGGGACCCAGTGTTATTTGGACGACATCCTGGTTACGGGCGAAAATGACAATGAACACCTTGCCAACCTGGAACAGGTGTTCACGAGATTGCAGGAATATGGGCTACGAGCCAACCGTCCCAAATGCAAGTACTTCAGGAGAGAAATCTCGTATTGTGGCCACATGATTGATGAGGAAGGGTTGCATAAGTCGCTGGACAAGATTGAGGCTGTAGTCAAGGCTCCAGCACCAGAAAATATGTCGCAACCTAGGTCGTTCCTCGGGTTGGTGAACTACTACCATAAGCTCTTGCCGAATTTATCTACAATTCTGCACCCACTGAACGCCCTCCTTCAAACTGGTGTAACATGGAAATGGAGTGATGAGTGTAAGCATGCCATTCAGGAATGTAAATGCCAAATCACTTCAAAAGAAGTATTGGCCCACTACAACCCAACACTACCGATTCGGTTGGCATGTGATGCGTCACCTTATGGCATTGGAGCGGTGCTGTCACACAAATTCCGTGACGGTTCAGAGAGGCCAATAGCCTTTGCATCGCGCTCGCTAACCTCAGCCGAGCGTAACTACGCCCAGATTGACAGGGAGGCCCTCAGCCTGGTGTGGGGGGTGAAGAAGTTCAATCACTATCTGCACGGGCAGAAATTCACCCTACTGACTGATCATCAACCCCTGGTCTCAATTTTTAACCCAAAGAAGGGCGTTCCAGTGATGACGGCGCAACGGCTGCAAAGATGGTCACTTTTTCTAGGGGCACATCAGTATGACATAGAGTACAAAGGTACGAAACAACATGGAAACGCTGATGGGCTGTCGCGCCTACCGTTGCCTACAGCGGAAGAAGCATCTGCAGTGGACCCTGTGGAGATATTCCATGCGACCATAGTCGAATGTTTGCCTGTTACAAATGCAAGTATTGAGAAGGAAACCCGAAATGACCCGACACTCTCTCGGGTCTATGATTTGACGGTGAAGGGATGGCCAGCATATGGCGACTCACTGTTGCCAGCATTCTCGCCAAGGAGGGAACAGCTGTCAGTGTGCCGGGGAACCTTGATGTGTGGATTCCGAGTGGTAATTCCACCCAAGTTGAGAGATAGAGTACTCAATGAGCTTCACGAGGGTCATCTGGGAGGGGTAAAAATGAAGAGCCTAGCCAGGGCGTTTGTGTGGTGGCCGGGAATCGATAAAGAAATCGAGGATATGACCAAGAGATGCACAGGATGCCAGAAGGTCCAAAACGCTCCACCACAGGCCCCGCTACATCCATGGGAGTGGCCCTCATCTCCATGGCAATGGGTACACATTGATTTCGCTGGTCCATTTATGGACTCAATGTTTCTAATCGCTGTGGACGCCCATTCGAAATGGCCAGAGGTCATTAAAATGTCCTCCACCACCACGGAGAAAACTACCGCAGTCCTAAGGACCATCTTCGCCAAGAATGGGTTACCAGAACAGATCTGTTCCGACAATGGCCCACAGTTTGTGTCTGAGGATTTCCGGAGGTTCCTGAAGAATAATGGGGTGAAACATTACACATCTGCCCCATATCATCCAGCCACAAATGGATTGGCTGAGAGGTTTGTTCAGACCTTTAAAAAGGCCATAAAGGCAATGTATAATGACGACATACCTCTGCAACACAAGGTGGATAACTTCCTGTTTGCTTACCGGAGTGCGACACATGCAATAACCAACCTAACTCCAGCCGTACTGTTTTTCAACCGGAGACTAAGATGTCGCTTGGATTTGCTCAAACCAAACATAAGACGAGATGTTGAGGATAAGCAGTACCAGCACATAAATGAGAAGCCAACCAGGAGCTTCAAGATAGGGCAACCAGTCTTGGCCCGCGACTACCGAACAGAAAAATGGCAGCCAGGCACGATATGCACACAGCAGGGACCACTAATGTACACAGTGGACGTTGGAGAGAGCATCGTGAGACGCCATGCTGACCAGATTCTAGAGTCACAGGAACAAGCCAAACCTGTACCACAAGCATGTGCACCTCGTAATGAGCCCGAAGTACAGATTGCGTCTACCTCAGAAGCAGGGGTATTGGAAGCTGACGAACCAACCAATGACAATGAGCCAGAATTGACTCCACTGCCAGAGCAGGATACTCGAGAAAGGCGCTATCCAGTCCGGATCAGGAAGCCTCCTCAAAGACTGAACTTATAAATGACTATTTCAGTTGATGTATATATTACTGAGGAAATTGTAATTGTAATTAGTTATTATTTAGTTGTTAAATGAATGTTATGTACTGTTTATCTAAAAGGGGAGGAATTGTTGTGTATGTACCTTTAAGGGAATAACTGGTCTTAGACTGCAGTACTGGCAGTGACCACCCCTGTATAAAAGGCCCTAGCAGGCTTCTGTAGTTTCAGTTTCAAGCTGCCTCTTGTTCAGTAAAGTACCTGTTAAACTGTTCTCCCGAAGTCCGTGTATTATTGAGGCGCGGACTTTACACTACCCTTTCAGGGTTTTGACCTGCCTACATCGACGTCCGGCCAATCCGCGCGATTTTCCCTTGATTGACCTTGTTGAGCCCGCCCAGCGGGCTCAGCAGGCCAATTAAGGGCCACCTGGCATCAGGTGATGTCACAGACTGAAATTTCATCTGTCAAGATTTCTTGACAGATGAAATATCAGTGTTTCACAGCTGTTTGAAGCTGTCAAACACTGACAGTCTGATTTCTAAGATGAGTCCTTCTGCGCAGACTCAGATAGAAATCTCAGCAGCACTAAAAGCTAAAGGCTGTCACTTTTGACAGATCGCAGCCGCTCAGCTTTCGGTTCTGGCTGAGTGATGCAGCTCCCGACACCTACAGGAAGGAAGGCTGTGAAGGTGAGTGCAGGTAAGTAAAAGTTCTTTACACACTTTAGGCACACCAAACACACTTACCTTTACACTCATGCACCCATCACTCACCTGAGTGCCGACATTGCGACCCCTCCGACTCCTTCAACCCGACGGCCAGCCGCTCCAACCTGGCGTGGTTTGGAGCCATCGGGAAACCCACACGAAACCCCTCAAAATAGGGATTAGGCTAAAAACTGCCTGTTAACTACCTGTTAACAGGCAGTTAATTGGCACTAATCCCTTCCCGCCTGGTTTTGGCGGGTCCCAGTGCGGGGCAGGTACCCGCCGCCCCTGAAACTTACGTGGGGCGGGGTTTTGGGCGGGATGGTGGCGGGACCCCCAAAGTCGGGATTTCCCCCCCCCCACACGCCTGAAACCCCGCCTGATGGCTCCCCGAAAATCTAGCCCGTTTCAGATTGGTGACCTTTCATCTGAACGGTCAGATTTTATTTTTCCTCTCCTGAAGCCGCTAACTCATAGTTCCATGAGTCCTGGAGCACCTCTGGTACCTTGTCCAAGCTCTCAATCTCCATGTGCGAGTGTTGACTGAACATGCTATTCAACCATAACTTGCATTACAGTTAACCCAAATCTTGTTTTCACCCAATCTCCATAGATGCATGCTGTCCAGCAGGTGTCACTAGATAGTGATCAGAAGCCCTAGTTCCTGCATTGGCTGAACACAGGCTGGGAATTGAATCTTTTCATTTGTATTCCTCAGTGCTATCCAGTGCAGTAATTTTACCTACTAGGCTACAAATCATAACTAGTCCTCGATCAGTGCATCAACAAACCTTTTTGATGTATAAAATGAATGGTCACATTACAAACTAACTTATTGAATTAAGTCTGTGAATCAAAGAGTTAAATTACAAAGTGAAATCTAACTCAGATTGGACCAAATTCAAGCACTCAGGTTAATTGAACGTGTGGAGATTAGACTTGTTGCGTTCCCCAGCTAAAGTTACACTTATGATGGCTATTGGGGACTTGGTCTGGAGGGTGTTGCACAGAGCAGTCCCGTGCAATAAAGTTTTAAGCAGGTTCACGGACTCCCAGGCCACCTGTCTTTTCTGCGGCCTGGAGGAGTCCATGTTCCACATCTATGTAGAGTGTGAGAGGTTGCAGCCCCTCTTCCATTATTTGAAGGGACTGCTCCTCGATTTCTGGCTGCACTTCAGTCCCACGCTCCT
Organism: Somniosus microcephalus; assembly: GCF_052327205.1. Lineage (NCBI taxonomy): Eukaryota > Metazoa > Chordata > Chondrichthyes > Squaliformes > Somniosidae > Somniosus > Somniosus microcephalus. Next base: position 32,146,739 of record NC_141004.1, read on the forward strand.
GATCTTTGATCACCCGGTGCGGAGGGGAGCGGGCAGATCGGGGGGGGCTCCTCGTGGGACTGCTCCTGGGCCTGGCCAAAGTGGCCATCAACTGGTCCAGGCAGCGGGTGGTGGAGGGGGTCGTTCGGCCCGACTGCCTGCCTCTCTTCCGCGGCCACGTTCGCGCCCGGGTGGCCCTGGAGATGGAGCACGCGATGTCCGCCGGCACGTTCGAGGCTTTCCGCGACCGGTGGGCACTGCAGGGACTGGAGTGCATCATCACCCCGGCCAACACAATTTCAATCTAATTTGTTAAGTTTCATTTAATGTTTTATTATTTACAGTATTTTTTTGTTATGGGTTGCTCAAAAGAGTACACTTATGATGGCACTTGAGCCCTACCACGACTGGTGGGCATCGGAGGGACTGGAGTGTATCATCATGCCCGGGAATACAATTTGAATTTAAGTTGTTAAGGTTCTTTTCATGTTTTTTGACAAGTTACAGTTTTAATATTTTAGCCAGAAGAGTACACTTATGATGGGCTTGTCTGTCTGAATTGATACCAGCTGCCACAGGCAAAATGTGTGATCTCTGAAGGAAAATTCCACTGAATCTGTTATCATTTGTTCAAGATTTCTACTTGCCATCATTATAACGTGTGCTCTTATTTGCTGTTCTGTATGCCAGCAGGATGTGCCATGTTGTCTTTTCATTGAGTGCACCGTGGAATGAAGCTGTGTAAGAAGGTAGGCATTTCCTGTTCAGCCCCATACCGTGCTTGATGCGTACACAGGGCCCATCCAAAGTGTCCTGATTTCGTGAGACTTCCGCAGGAGCTCACGGCACAACACACAACTGATTATATCAAATTGTCTTTAAATGCTCTTTTGTTCATTGTTGAGAAATGCGAAATGATTTTGCTAACGTTCATGTTGAGTTGTATCTGGTTCATGTGTGCCTCAGATACAGAACGTTGCACAGACGTGAAATCTTATTTAAATCAAAAAACTGAAGTCAAATTATGAAAACTCAAAAATTCAGAAAATGCTTTCTGGAGGGAAGTTTGTTCAAACCTAATAAAGGTCTAAGCTGGAGAAAGAGTGGAGAGGCACATCCATTGAAGTGGGGATTTCCTGTACTTTTGAAATAATCTTTTTGTCAGACATAGCACTTTGTTTTTGCAAAAACAGTATCAATTTGTGGTATTAAAATCAAAAGAAAACACCAAATGTTGGAAATCTGAAATAAAAACAGAAAATACTGCAAGCGCACAACAGGTCAGTTAGCATGAAAAGAAAAATGGGTTAAGACTTGGGGTGTAACCCTTCATCAGAATATATATGTATATACTAGCCTGACTGAGAGAGGAAATAACCCTCGTGATGGTTACTGGCAGGTGTGTCAGAACAACAACAACAACTTGCATTTATATAGTTCCTTTAACAACAACAACAACTACTTGTATTTATATAGCACCTTTAACGTAGTAAAACATCCCAAGGCACTACACAGGAGTGTTTTAAGACAAAAAAATTTGACACCGATCCACATAAGGATAAATTAGGGCAGGTGACCAAAAGCTTGGTCAAAGAGGTAGGTTTTAAGGAGCGTCTTAAAGGAGGAAAGAGAGGTAGCGAGGCGGAGAGGTTTAGGCAGGGAATTCCAGAGTTTAGGGCCTCAGCAACAGAAGGCACGGCCACCAAAGGTTAAGCGATTATTATCAGGGATGCTCAAGAGGGCAGAATTAGAGGAACGCAGATATCTCGGGGGGTTGTGGGGCTGGAGGAGTTTACAGAGATAGGAAGGGGCGAGGCCATGGAGGGATTTGAAAACAAGGATGAGAATTTTGAAATCGAGGCGCTGCTTAGCCAGGAGCCAATGTAGGTCAGTGAGCACAGGGGTGATGGACGAACGGGACTTGGTGCGAGTTAGGACACGGGCAGCCGAGTTTTGGATGACCTCAAGTTTACGTATGGTGGAATGTGGGAGGCCAGTCAGGAGTGCATTGGAATAGTCAAGTCTAGAGGTAACAAAGACATGGATGAGGGTTTCAGCAGCAGATGAGCTGAGGCAGGGGCGGAGACAGGCAATGTTACAGAGGTGGAAGTAGGCAGTCTTAGTTATGCTGCTGATATGTGATCGGAAGCTCATTTCAGGGTCAAATATGACACCAAGATTGCGAACAGTGGTTCAGCCTCAGATAGATGTTAGGGAGGGGGATGGAGTCAGTAGCTAGGGAACAGAGTTTGTGGCGGGGACTGAAAACAATGGCTTCGGTCTTCCCAATATTTAATTGGAGAAAAGTTTTGCTCATCTAGAACTGTATGTCGGACAAGCAGTCTGACAATTTAGACACTGTGGAGGGGTCGAGAGAAGAGGTAGTGAGGCAGAGCTTACATGTGGAAACTGACGCTGTGTTTTTGGATGATGTCGCCAAGGGGCAACATAAAGATGAGAACTAGGAGGGGGCCAAGGATAGATCCTTGGGAGACACCAGAGTATTGGTGCGGGAGCGGGAAGAGAAGCCATTGCAGGTGATTAGATAGATAAGAATGGAACCAGGTGAGTGCAGTCCCACCCAGCTGGACGATGGTGGCGAGGTGTTGGAGAAGGGTGGAGTGGTCAAGGCAGGTTTTAAGGAGCGTCTTAAAGGAGGAAAGAGAGGTAGCGAGGTGGACAGGTTTAGGCAGGGAATTCCAGAGCTTAGGGCCTAGGCAACAGAAGGTACATCCACCAAAGGTTGAACGATTATAATCAGGGATGCGCAAGAGGCCAGAATTGGAGGAACGCAGAGAGCTCGGTGGGTTCACAGAAATCACAGAAACCCCACAGTGCAGATAGAGGCCATTTCGGCCCATCGAGCCTGCACCGACACATATCCCACCCAATCCCCGTAACCCCTACACCAACACATATCCCACCCTATCCCCGTAACCCCACGTATTTAATCCCCCTAACACTAAGGGTCAATTTATCATAGCCAATCAACCTAACCCGCACATCTTTGGACTGTGGGAGGAAACCGGAGCACCCGGAGGAAACCCACGCAAACACGGGGAGAATGTGCAAACTCCACACAGAGAGTCACCCGAGGCCGGATTCGAACCCGGGTCCCTGGCGCTGTGAGGCAACAGTGCTAACCACTATGCCAGTTGTAGGGCTGGAGGAGGTTACAGAGATAGGGAAGAGCTAGGTCATAGAGGGATTTAAAAACAAGGATGAAAATTTTAAAATCGAGGCATTGCTGGACCAGGAACCGATGTAGGTTAGCGAACACAGGGGTGATGGGTGAACATGACTTTGTGCGAGTTAGGATACGGGAAGCAGAGTTGTGGATGAGCTTGAAGTAAGATTTAAAAATGAGCGTAACGGGGCACGTTTAGTAGAACGCAATTGCGCAGCAAAATGTTTAAAGATGAAATGTACTAATTACTCGTATGTTTAATTGCAGAAATGACCATACCAATTTAGAGAGATGAAACTTACAAAAAGAGACAATGACATAACCCTTTTCTGGAAAAACGAAACTCAGTAGTGGTCAAGAGAGAGAGGGTCTCGTTTCTCAGAAATCACATGACCTGATGACTCATTTCCAAGAAATCAGAGGGGCCACAGGCCCATACAGTGAAAAGTGAAACTTATGTTATTGGTTACCTTGTAGAAGTTAGGCACACCTAATTAGTGATTAATGTATAGACTTTTAAATCGATTGGACCTCTGGAGTAGGAGGTCTCGGAATATGTGTATAACTGTGTAAACCTCAAGAGATTCGGTGGAGTTGGAGCCTTGTGTTGGGACGCAAGAGCCATAGCTCCCCAGGCCTGAATAAACCGTTTTTACTTCAATTATTGGGTCTGTCTTTCTTACAACAAGCCAGTGTTGTCGACTGTGTATATCACTCAGTCCACACTTTGGGGGCTTACATCAAGCTCAAGTTTATGGAGGGTCGAAAATGGGAGGCCAGCCAAGGGAGCGTTGGAATAGTCAAGTCTAGAGGTTACCAAGCCATGGGTGAGGGTTTTAACAGCAGATGGGCTGAGGCAGGGGCGGAGGGCGGGGACGGGCGATGTTACGGAGGTGGGAAGTGGGTGGTCTTGGTGATGGAGTGGATAAGTGGTCATCTCAGGGTCAAATTGGATGCCAAGGTTGCGAACAGTCTGGCTCAGCCTCAGGCAGTGACCATTGTCCGGGATGGAGTCGGTGGCTACGGAAAGGAATTTGTGGTGGGGACCTAAGATGCTGACTTCGGTCTTCCCGATATTTAGTTGGAGGAAAGCCCATGATGACGCTCCCTCGGATTTTCCCTCATTTGGAAGCATTTGGTGTCCTCTAACCACCATCCCATGATGTTGTGTCAATTCCCTGGAATTCACTGGCGCGGAGGCACCTTTTCCCACAGTGTGGTCCCCCTTTTTCCGGAAATCTCTAATATTAAGTGTTATGTCTGCACGCACTTCCTAGCTATAAAACCTTACTTCTTGTTTTCAATTCTTTGTCATACTTAAGCGAAAACATGTTCAACTATTAATTCCCATGTCCACGCTCATTATGGAAACTAGGATGTTTCTGAATAAAAGAAAACATTAAAGAGGAAACTTTTCCTACTTACTGTTTGTAGCAAAATGATAGACATTTTCTTTCTCTTCACATTTTATGATTTTGCTACAAATAACAGAGGAATGTTTTCCCTATGTTACCTCGAGACTAACCGATGATTAAAAGCATGTCCAAAGCTGTAATATGCTTGAGGGTTTGGATAACAACATCTGAACCCTGAGTGCACTTTGCTGTTGAAGACATTCCAGGCAAGTTTTATTCTCTATAATACAGTTTTCTGTTTTTTTCCATTAGTGTGGTAAATGTCTGCTTTCTTCGTCTGCTAATTCTCACCGGCTATTTCTCTCAGGATTTTAAATCCGCTTATACGTTTTAGGTCATTTACCTGACGGTTTACATATTGAATTGTTCAGTGAGCTTTCCTGTTTGAATCCTTATCTTCCATTACTGATGCTAATTTTTCCCTTGCCACTGAGTGTCGGATTGCTGTTCTGTCTCAAATGAAGACTAGTTTTGCAAGATTATATGCCTGGGGTAGGTAGGGAAGAGGTGAAGTTCTGTGACTTGCAAATCGTATTTTACTAAAATAATATCCTGTTTTATTAGATAATGTTTCATAGATACTGTAAGGAACAGTCAAAAAAAGGTGTTATATTGGGGATTCTATACAGGTAGCAATGCAATAGACATTTGATTACACGAGAACTAAACCCAGTTTCGTCAGATTATTTATTCTAGATTGGTTCAGGAGTAAATGTGAAAAAAATAGTAAGAAATTATTTTTTTTCAATTTATGATTTTAATACTAACGTTGCTCCAAGGTGATGAGCTGTCAGAATCTCTTCTGTTGCTGCTCTTCCATTATACTTGTTACATCACTGCATGCAAAGATAAACCAGGTGAGAAGTGAGCAGTATGTGGCAGTGTGATACTTTCAGGTGCCTAATATTTGTAAACGAGATACGATATGAAATGACAAATAAAGCTGTTTTAAAAAAAAAAATAGTTGGGCTCCTAGTTTTTATAAGTAGTGGCATAGAGTACAAAAGTTAAACTTATATAAATCCCTGGTTAGGCTTCAATTGGAATATGTAGGTCAGTTTTCCTCTCAGCCCCTCACCCCCCGCCCGCCACCCCCCCACCCCCGCTTGCTGGGCGCCAGTGAAGAGGAAATCCTATTGCGTCCACTTTTAGTTGCCTTAGCTGCATGTCCAGGCCACGGAGAGCATATAGAAGAGATTTAGAAAGAACAAACTTGCATTAATATAACACCTTTCATGACCCCAGGATGTTCCAAAATGCTTTGCAGCCAATGAAGTACATTTTGCAGTCAGTGTTGTAATATAAGCAAAAATAGCAACCAATTTGCACACAGCAAGGTCCCATAGCAATGAGATAAATGACCAGCTAATTGGGATCTGTGGGGCGGGGTGGGGGGGTGGTGGTGGGGGGAGGCAGGAGTAGGGGGTGGGCTTGAATCCACAGCCTACTGAATCAGAGGCAAGAGTGCTACCAATCAGCTGACCCCCTAGAGCCAGGCACAATGGGGTGAATAGCCTCCTGCTGTACTAACACATGCTATGATTCTGTATCACTGTGACTGTAGATGTAACATATGTTTCAGGGTGTTTTAACTCCAGCCCTTCATTGATTTAAATAGTTAACACCTCGTCAGTCTTTAGGTGTATTATAAGGGGCATTTTCAGCTAGATCTAAAATCTTATGGTCCCGTAGCGTAGTGCTATTTTAATTTGAAGGAACATGGACACAGAAGACAAATTCTATTCTCAATTTACCCCAATTCCAATTGAAATGCCTTTTTTTAACTTCATTCTTGAACTTTTAAAAAACACAAACAGCTGTCAAGCAATTTAAATAGAAGACGCAGACAGGTTTATAAAGACATAAGCATAGGCAGATAAACAAAAAATCATCCCCTTAGCTCTTGTTTCCGAAAGAAATGTCACAGCCAGATTACTAGGTATCCATGTACTTTGGATCTGTAAACATAGAAATGACCTCAATGTGTGCAATCCTTCTCTTATATATACACACGCTCCGCAGTACAGCTGGTGTCTGGACAATGACCCTGATAAAGAATTTTACTTTAATCAAATTAGCCCTCTCCAATAAACAATATTGCACACTCCTGGTTGACTTCATTCATGAGTTAGAAGTGCAGTGTCAGGTGGTCCAGTAGCACAGCCCAATAGTTTATCAGTGTGCTCCTGCACTGGTTTGCAATGTAATTGCCTGATATCAGTGGAGTTGTTGGCAGTTCCTTGAGAGGGAGGAAAGATGTCTCTGGGCACACCTCCTGGTGCCTGCCACTGTGGGCTGGCAATAGTTTCACTTTGGAACATGATTCATGATTAATAGAGACTGGTATTGGAGGGTACATAAATGTATTTTAGAAAGTGAATAAAAAATAATACAGAGGGAAATAGGTTTCGAGTCGTAGCTCCAGTTGAGGATCTAGCACTGGCACAGGCGTGATGGGCCAAATGGCCTCCTTCTGAGTTGTGATTTCTTTGATCCTATGACCCCCTGGGTTTGCTCACTTTCCCACTCACTCTATTTTTTTTGGTTAGGGAATGGTGTGGGAGGCAACTGAAAAATGGAGAGGACAAAAATGAGGGGAAACAACAAAAAAATTTAAACAAAAAGAAGACTGGAATTGCTAATTCCTAAAAGGGTTAATTTCACTCTTAGTTTATATTGAAATCCCAGCTGACAGCTGTTTGCCTTCATAATTTAACATTTGTTTGGGCTGTGAAGTCGGGTCACCTCTGTAATGACTAACAGACTTTCCCTAATTGATACCCATCCCATTAAATAGGCCTGAAGTCCACAAGTTCTGGAAATCCATTCCCTGGTTAGTAAAATGATTAACTAGATTTCTCCAATGGTATTTTCAGCTGCCAAGTTAAACACAATGGAAGAAATTTACCATCCAGGATTTTGAAGCGATTATACGACAGAAAAAGGTCATTTTGACAACAATGTGAATGCTCGTGACAAGTAAATTTAAATGGTGTATTCATTTCCTTTATTAATTCATGTAGTAATTGAATGTAACCATCAGAATAATTCGAGATGAAGATATGTTTGCGGTTTGTCTGCCTGAAGTCAAGCCAGGTACAGTAGCAGCTCCGAGATTTAGGAAGAGATGCTGGTGAAAACACTGTTGGGGAGATTTTCAACTTGCCTCGTGGGTGTAAAGCTGGCGTTGGGGATTGGCCGCCTGTTCTAAAACCCGTCCAATTTAATTGGGCGGCGAGTTGTAAATCCTATCCCTGTGCTTGCTTCTCCTGCTCCCCACACACATACATCAGAGTCATTGGGCAGGATTTTCATTGTGCCGTAGAGTCGGGATTGGAGGCGTGCGGGGGATTAAAATCCCGAAATCAGGGGTCCCGACACCATCCCGCACCCAAACCCGCCTCCATGCCAGTTTCAAAGGAGGCGGGTACCCACCCCGCACTGGGACCCGCCTACCCGAGGCGGCAAGGGATTAGTGCCAATTAACTAATGACAGGTAGTTAACAGGCAGTTTTTAGCCTAATCCCTATTTTTGATGTTGAAATGTGGGATTCCCGACGGCTCCAAACCACGCCAAGTTAGAGGAGGCGGGCCGTCGGGTTGAAGGACTTGGAGGGGTCGAGATGTCAGTGCTCAGGTGAGTGATGTGTGCATGAGTGCAAATGTAAGTGTGTTTGGTGTGTCTAAAGTGATTAAATAAGTTTTACATACCTTTTCTTACCTTTTCAGCCTTCCTTCCTTTAGGTTTCCGGAGTACCTCATCTCACCGGCACAGAAAGCAGAATGGCTGCGAACTGTCAAAAGTGACAGCCTTCAGCTTTCTGTGCAGGAGAGATTTCTAACTGAGTCTGTGCAGAAGGACTCAGGTTAGGAGTAAGACTGGCAGTGTTTGACAGCTTCAAACAGCTGTGAAACACTGATATTTCATCTGTCAAAAGCTTTTGACAGATGAAATTTCAGTCTGTGACATCACCTGTTGCCGGGTGGCCCTTAATTGGCCTGCTGAGCCCGCTGGGTGGGCTCAACAAGGTCAATCAAGTTAAAATCGCGTGGATTGGCCACATCTCGCTGGAGGCAGGACTACAACCCGGAAAGTTGTAGTCCCACCTCCAACCCGACTCCTGAGTTAAATTCCTGCCCATGAGTCATCTCCCAGTTATAGTTTGTGTGTTAATGGCCGATTTCCAATTAACGTGGTGACATTCAATCAGAAATAATTGCGAGGAGGATCACGCCTGTAGCTCTCTGATCATATGAGTGTCCGTCAGCCTACACAAACAATGGCCCGAAGTTTGCGGTGGGTATGGCGGCATACTCTGAGTACGCCATCATACCACCTTTGAAATCTACCGCAAGTCCAGGAATTTCCGCTTGCGCTTGCACGTGAGCTAAATCCCGAACAACGTACGCATTGACAGACCACCCGCACAGCCACTGAAAACCTAATTGTTGGGGCAGAGTTGGGCTAATTGCCCACCAACTGCCCAGCAATTACGTGCGAACATTTTATGGCTGGTGCAAACAAGCGCAGGAGCCTGTTTCCACAGTGTAAGGGGGTACCCCGAAATGAAAAAAAATTATTTTCTTTTAATTAAATGACATCCAGGAACATTAAAAGCTTTAATGAGAAGCATTCCTACTGTATGTTAAAGCTGCAGGTTTTTAAAAAAATAATGTTTACATTTCATAACGTTCTGCACAGTGTAGAGCTTTTGTTTAGAAGTGGGAATTATGAATAATGAATTGGATTGCCACGATAAAAGCTGAATCTGTATGTAGTTTAAAGGCTGTAGGAATGAAGTAATGCAGTAATTTAAATGAATGAAAGACAATGGGCCAGATTTTCAGTGTGCCGTGAGGCGGGCTTTTAGGCGTGCGGGGGGCAAAAATCCAGAATTCGGGGGTCCCGACACCATCCCGCCCAAAACCCGCCTCCACGTAAGTTTCAGAGGAGGCGGGTACCCGCCCTGCACTGGGACCCGCCGACCCGAGGCAAGAAGGGATTAGTGCCAATTAACTGCCTGTTAACAGGCAGTTAACAGGCATTTTTTAGCCTAATCCCTATTTTGAGGGGTGTCATGTGGGATTCCCGACGGCTCCAAACCACGCCAGGTTAGAGCAGACGGGCCGTCGGGTTGAAGGACTTGGAGGGGTCGCGATGTCGGTGTTCACGTGAGTGATGGTTGCATGAATGCAAAGGTAAGTGTGTTTGGTGTGTCTAAAGTGTGTAAAGATGTTTAAATTACCTGTACTTACCTTTCTTCCTCTAGGCATCGGGAGTCCATCACTCAGCCGGCACTGAAAGCTGAATGGCTGCGATCTGTCAAAAGTGACAGTCTTCAGCTTTCAGTGCCGGTGACAGTTCTAACTGAGTCTGCGTAGAAGGACTCAGGTTAGAAGTCAGACTGTCAGTGTTTGACAGCTTCAAACAGCTGTGAAACACTGATATTTCATCTGTCAAAAACTCTTGACAGATGAAATTTCAGTCTGTGATGTCACCTGTTGCCGGGTGGCCCTTAATTGGCCTGCTGAGCCCGCTGGGTGGGCTCAACAAGGTCAATCAAGGGAAAATCGCGTCGATTGGCCGGACGTCGATGGAGGCGGGACTAAAACCCAAAAGTTGTAGTCCCGCCTCCTTCCTGACTGCCGAATGAAAATCCAGCCCAATCTGTTTCCTGATTGGAGGACCAGGCCCAAGTGATCCCAGGTACGCTTCCGCACAGGCTGCGTCCCTGGGATCCGTGGGCCATCACGCTGTCCTCCTACTCACTGTATCAGAGAGCAAGTTTACGAAGAAGGGCCGCCGTCAGGTAGGTGCGTATTCTTTTCGCAGGTCTGTGGCATACTCCAGAGCTACGCCACCGACCGCAATTTTTGGGCCATTATTTTTGTAGTTTTATTTATCGATGGAAACACTGCAGCAAAAGTGCGTTGATTCGCAGATAGGTTGCTGAAAGCCACATATCTGAATAACTGTGAATAGTGCCATCATGGTGGTAAAGTGTAACCTGTTAATGGACAGTCAGCGTGAATTTAAGAAAGGAAGGCCATGCCTGGCTAACTCAATTAGGGTTTTCCTAGACTTTACTGATAGAGTGGGCAGGGAAAATGCATTTGCTATTACTTGCATTTCAGAATACTTTTGCTAAGGTTCCACACTGGCAATTCATAGCTGAGGTAAGAAGTTACAGACTAAGGGATACAGTATAGAGTGGATAGAAAACTAGCTTAAGAAGAGGTAACAGAGGTGGCCATGACCAGGAAATTTTCAGCCAGGAATTCAGCTGCTAAACAATTAGACACAGAGGTCAGTATGGCTGATTCATGCCACTTCTGGTTTTCAGTTATTAATTTTAATAACTGATCACCAGCACCTCCAAGTTCCCCTCCAAGTCACACACCATCCTGACTCGGCGATCCTTCATCGTCGCTGGGTCAAAATCCTGGAACTCCCTACCTAACAGCACTGTGGGAGTACCTTCACCTCACGGACTGCAGCGGTTCAAGAAGGCGGCTCACCACTACCTTCTCAAGGGCAACTAGGGATGGGCAATAAATGCTGGCCTTGCCAGCGACACCCACATCCCATAAACAAATTTTTAAAAACCCAAGAGGACCATTAATTGGGTGTGCTAGCCTCCTTGTCCAATTGTCCAACCTGCTTTCCCTTTGAGCGAGGGTCTGCATTAGCGTTACAGTGGATAATTCAATGAAATCATCAGCACAAAGAGTTACATTAAAAAGGGGCAAATGGCGCTGAGACGCAGTAACAGAGGGGTAGAGTACAAGTCAGAAGAGGTGGTATTTATTGTCACTGTATATCAGACCGACCCCATCTGTAATACTGTAAGTAGTTCTGGTCGCCTAATTTTAAAAATCTTTGAAAAGGTACAGATCCAAGAATCCAAGCAACAAAGGTAATGTCAGCTATCAGGAATTTAAGGTATAAAGATAGGTTAAAGAGGTTGGACTTGTTTTCTTTTGAAATTGAGCAAATTTCATAATGATCTAATTGATAGTTAAGGGAATGGAAAAGTTAACTCCAGAATACTACTTTAAGTTAAATTGTGAGAGTGGGATGAGAGGACACGGGTTCAAACCAGTTAACAGTAAATTTAGGACTGATACTAGGGAGTTCTTCACACAAAAAGTGATCAACACTCGGAATGGACTTCCAGATAAAGTTGTGAAGATGAAAACCCTGAAATAATTGAAGAAACAATTAGAAGCAACAATGGGGGAACTGTAGGATCTTTCTGGATGGTTGAACTAAAATGGGCTGAATGGCCTCCCTCATCCATAGTTATTTTGTGGTCTTGGGAAGCTGTCAAGATTATGAATGGAATTGATCCAAGCACATTTCCCACTTTGGTGAAGGATTGAAATTCCAGGGAACACAAGTTAGGAAATTAAGAGCAAGAAGAGGAGTCGGGCACTCCTTTTTTATGCAAAGGATAATGGAGTTTTGAAATATGTTACCAGAAAAGGTAATTGAAGTGAATGTTTTTGGAGAGAAGCGATTGAGGGAAATGATAAGAAAGAAAGACTTGCATTTATATAGCGCCTTTCACGACCACTGGACGTCTCAAAGCGCTTTACAGCCAGTGAAGTACTTTTGGAGTGCAGTCACTGTTGTAATGTAGGAAACGCGACAGCCAATTTGTGCACAGCAAGCTCCCACTAATAGCAATGTGGTAATGATCAGACAATCTGTTTTTGTTATGTTGGTTGAGGGATAAATATTGGCCAGGATACCGGGGATAACTCCCCTGCTCTTCTTCAAAATAGTGCCATGGGATCTTTTACATCCACCTGAGAGAGCAGACCGGGCCTCGGTTTAACATCCCATCCAAAAGACGGCACCTCCGACAGTGCAGCACTCCCTCAGAACTGTACTGGATGTATGGAAAAGAAACCAGCTTAGGGCCTAATGATTTTTACCTGCTCCAAAAATCCTTATATTACCATCAGTGTTTCAGTTAGAATCTATTATTATTATACTAGTTTGTTACTTTCAGAATAGGATTCACTTTTTTTAAATGTTGTTGATTTTTAAAAAAAATCTATTTTCCTCTTTGTGTGTCTCTCAATGACCTTCTGAGAAGGTGGGAAGAAAGCTGCTCCTGGGCATCACTCTGTAACCTTGGAACACTGCAAAAGTGGCCTAAGAAGACTTGCCTTTTAATTATTCCACTTCCCTGTAATAAAATGGTTCTACTTTAATCGGCAGCTTTTGACCCAGGAGAGGTGAGGAATTAACCATTTGGGTTATTCTGATCTTGCATTCTACCATTCTGTGGCGTAAAGCATATCCTCATCAGCGCCATATAACTTTTACCTAATTTTTTTGGAATAGATTATTGATTAAAAGATTTGTTCTAATTGCAGATGAGCCTCAAGTCTACCTTTTAAAAAGAAGACCCACAATAGCAAGTCTGCGTCATCACTGTTTATTAATTGTATGCATCTTAAAAGTTTTCTTGTGTTAATGCAAGCTGTTGTTCTGCAGATGTTAGCACTGCTGGCTATAATTTTAAAGTGCTTGGCCAGCCTCTGTCAAAACCACTCCTTTCTTGCCTGTTCCTCACAGCATTTATGCAAATTGATGGCGACTGATTGGCAGGAGAATCTACCACTCCCACTGTTAAGTTTTAGAACTATTTCAGCAGTGGACTTTAATGAATTGAATTGGTATGGACCTTGCTAGTATACAGAGGGATTGGACTGCACTGGTGTATGCCTGTAGACTTATAACATGGAGTGCAAAATTCTAATCCGAGAAAGGGACTGCAGAAATATGTTTGCTTCTGCACGGGTTACTGCTCTGTGCTGCTGTGTTATTTTCCTCTTCCTTTTACCAGCGAATGAAGCCTGGAAGCAAAGTAAACCACGCCTGAAGCTCTCGTACAAAGGTAAAAGTTTTATGTGTATCACATATTTCAGGATCTTTTTACATCTCACTAAATTACTTCAAGATCCTGTAATCCTCACAGTAAAAACATATTAACTCCTGCAAACCAGCAGGACAGTGTGTATCTGAGATGTAACATTGGAAAGTGATTATAGTGCTTGAATGAATGCAAGATGCTGATGATTTATAATTTCACCTAAAATCTTTTTGATTTGCCATTTAAGGTTTGATCAGACACTCTATGAAGCTCAAAGTTTTTGTAAGGTTCTGTGTAAATTGTCTTCACGGTAATTTAATGATGTTGAATGGTGATTTACTGATAGAGTTGTATTCAGTCTAGAAGCTTCAATAATCCAACAAAAAATCACCTAATTAGGTCACTGTTAGAACAAAAATGTAAGTGCGATTGGATATTAGATCGTTGTTCGGGCAAGTGATTTGGCGCAGTCTGACATCCTGGAATGAGTACTGCAAGTGCAACATTTACCTTGTGTAGCCCCAAGATGCGCAATTTTGCACAAAAAAGTTCGAGAAGCAGTGGAAATGCTGGGGTTTTTTGGTCAATGGCTCCACATCGTAACGACGGATCAGCGTGCGACCAGCCGGTATGTGAGGAGGAGGACAAGCAGCAAATGAGTGGAGATAAAGAGTGAGCCCACCAACAGAGTTAGGGGCAGAGAAAGAAGAAGGGAGCGCAGGACGAGGGTGAGCAGCATAAAGGAGACAGAGAGACCCTGACCCAGCCTGAGAGGCAACCATCATATTTGGCATTCACTTGTCCTAAATATGCCAAAGGTCCAATATTTATTCTACGCTAAATTTATGCTAAATTTCAACTGTTCTTTCCACACTTCTTCTGCTGCTGCTGAACTTAAGTTCATTTTAAATCATATTTATTTACTTTTATTTGTAAATTGGCCATAAAAAATTCTGAAACAGCCTAATGAGCTGGTGGCAGCAATGAGTAATAAGGTGTGCATGCACTTTTTTTTTAAATCATGGAAGCAATGTTTCAGTTCTTAGCTTCACCCTAGAATCAAACCCCTGTTCACACGCGTGTCTTGACATGTGTTACCTCATTATGTGAACTACAGCTCGCTCTTTAACCTTCAGTTTTAATTGGAAACCAAAGAACAAATTGTAACTTCATCTTGCTTTCAATCTGGATGCCTAGAATAAAAAGCACATTAATCAGTGAATCAGGGGTTTCGTTCACTTCTAAGAAATGGCGACCACTTGATAATTAATTTGTGAAATGGATCATATAACCTGCCAGGATAACTTCTATGCTTTGTCTTCAGGCAGTGGTGCAACACAAGCCGTCCTCAATCTCAAATGTGAATGCCATTTTTATGAGGCTTCTGGAGCTCTGCATCAGGGAGGAATAGTTACAGAGACTGACTTGAAATGTAAATGCTTATTCCTCCTTTAAACTGAGGGAAAAAGGATGGACGTGTAGGTGGCAATCCTGTCAGGATGAGGATCGGAACCTATTTTCAACAAAAAAAATTCACCTTTTAAAATGAACTGCTTTCGTCCTCTCTCTCGGACCCAAGCCCAGATCCTATTAGCATTCCTTTTGTTCTTCATACCACAAATCATGATAGGAAAATAGCACAGTTGGCCATTCTTAGCACTGAGTGCCACAGTTTGGCCCAGCGACCTCCACCTCAGCAACAGATGTCACCGCAATAATTATGCGGAGGAAACATTTGCGGTGGCTATTGCTGTCACAGCCCTCTGACTGCACCTGAGTGTGGCACAAGTGCACTTTGTCCTTTCACAAATACTGCGTGCATTGGCTTGTAACATTACACTTCCAATTCCTCACTGAAGGAAAAAAAATCTTTCGATACACAATTTCTTGTGCGTAGCTTTACTCGCAGGCTGGAGTTGCTGTGATAAATCACGGTTAATTGCAAGGTATAACAGAATTTTCTCCCTCTATCCACTGTCCAGAGCTACGCGATCTCTGTATCTGCCAGATACGAGACATCTGGCATTTGGTATAGGTCTGGAGAAAGGAGCAACTTTGAGGTATGTGCGCGAATTTTAAATGTAATGTTGTTACTGGCAGGTCAGAGGGCACTGTGACCTTTCAAGGAAAGACAGAATCAGGCACAACTGAAAAAGCCAAATTATTTCAGAGTTTACACTCTGTTAACTGATATATATGCAGCCTAAATTAAAAAAAAACCACAGGGATGAAGATACTCATTTCATTATTTATTAAGTTGTCAAATGTAGTGATGCAATTCTGCTACGTTGGGTTTAAATGATCTGTTTGCGCGAGGAGTGCTGCACTTTTGCTGCTCCTTTCAAAATATAAGCAATTCCAATATATATACACATCTGCAAAATACAGCTTTCTATCATTGCTGGATATGGTAGCATTTAGAATGAAGCCAATTCACAAAACCACAGAATATCTTTCCACTTGCAGCATTCCGTAAATACATTGGGGGTAAAAGCCTCTCTGATGTTGTGATTTTATTTACAAACACAATGAACATAACGTTATTGAAGAGCTGCCAACCACTCATTCATATACCTTGCACGACATATGGAGTTTCTTTCTTTTAGTTGAGGAAGGATCATGTTAATTGAGGAAAAGCCATATGTGATCTTCTAATGGCATTACTGCCTTGTGCTCGCAGCTGGGAGAGTTGGCCATAATTTGCCTTTGTCTTTTTCTCATCAAACATCACTGCTATTTTTAAAAGATGTTACAGTATCCAGGAAATAACCAATTACCAAAGAGGTCATATGAATCTTCCATGACTCCAAAATCTAGTCTGAATTGTTTAATTATTTGTGTATTCATTCCAAGGAGTCGTTCACTGCCATACATAACAGTTTGTTATTCCATAGTTATAATGCATTCTTGTTAGTAGGACTGCAGAACAGGGATATTCCCAACCAGTAGTCTTATCCTGGTGATTTTTGTACAAGGCATGCCGACCAATAATTGTAGAACGTCTTGAGCAGTAATTCATGGAGAATGGCTGTATTCTTTATCTCTTCCAATTGTTATAATATATCTCTTGTGATACATTTTATTGCAGTTCTGGAAATCTTATTGCGTAGCGTGTGAGATTTACTGAAGATGCTACAGCTGTTCTCGACTCCCATGAAAAACAGTCCTTAGGGGCGCACACATCTGTTCCTCATGGGTCTTTTTTGTAAATTCTCTGAACGGAGACATATGGAAGAGAGAGAAAAATTCTTGAGTCTTGATTCAGCCAAAGGGGATTTTTATTCTATATGTTGTGTTGTCAAGAACTGATGAAAACACGCGAATAAAAACCGAAAATGCTGGAAAACGCTCAGCACGTCAGGTAGCATCTGCGCAGAGAGAAAGCGAGTTAACGTTTCAGGTCGATGATCTTTCATCAGAACTGGAAGACGTTAGAGATGAACAGTTTTTGAGCAAGTACAGAGCCAGGGAAAAGGAGGGGGTGGGGGGCAAGGAAAGAACAAGGGGAAAGGTCTGTGATTGGGTGGAGGGCAGGAGTGATTAAATAAGAAAAGGGATGATGGTGCAAACCAATAGGATGGGACAAGTAAAGCAACAAAACATGGGTTCAGAGGATGTGTAAATAGTTACAGCAGAATATCAGAGTGGGAGGGAACCATGGAAAATCTGGTGAAGGGGAAAAGGCTCCCGTGGCCTGGGGTTATGGCAGAGAAAGGTGGGTAGACCCCAGGGAAATGGACTGCCCTGTTCCCGATGGGTGATCCCCATCCTAAGCACCAGCCCATATCTCCTCCACTCCCAATGGCTCTGGTGCAGCCATCTGCATTACCACCGCTCCCATTTTCTCAGACGGCAGGCACTGGTAATGGAGGATGGCTACACCAGAGACACTGGGAGTGGAGGAGGTATGGGCTGATGCTTGGGGTGGGGATCCCCTATCGGTACATGGCCGATGGGGTAGACCGCACCCCTGGGGTCTACCCACCTATCTCCACCACATTACCGGGCCAAGGGAGCCTTCCGTGCTTGCTTTCCCCCTCTGTTATTCTGGTGTAACCATTTACACCTCCTCTGGACCCATCTTTTGTTTTTTTACTTGTCTTATTACCACCACCTTTTGCCTTGCACCATCATCCCTTTCGTCATTTACAGGAAACTTTGTGTTATCCGGAGGCTAACTGTCCGGAATGCTTGAGCCACTGGCAAAAATCAGGTGCCGTTTTCGTTAGTTTTTTTTTTCTCGTTGCTTTTTTCCTCAACAGTCAAGCTCTGCAAGGTCTGCTGAAGCTGTTGCTAAGCCTCAGAGATGCTTGGACTGTTTAGAAGCAACAGGGTTTGTTGACAGATACAGAGCTCAGAAGCTTCCGTATCTTTCAACATTAGCGCTGGAGTGTCCGGCAGTTTTGAGGGAACGGCAACAGCTCGGTCCCGTCGGTGCCGGATAGCACAAAGTTTCCTGTAATCATCTTTTGACCTCCACCCTATCACAGACTTTCCCTTTTGTTCTTTCCTCCTCGCTGCCACCCCCGCCGCCCCCCCCCCCCACCCCCTGAAACCCACCCCACCCCGCCCCTCCTTTTTCATGGCTCTGTACTTGCTTAAAAACTGATATCTTTAACGTCTTCCAGTTCTGATGAAAGGTCAACGACCTGAAATGTTAACTCTGTTTCTCTCTCCACAGATGCTGAGTGTTTTCCACCACTTTCTGTTTTTATTTCAGATTCCCAGCAGTATTTTGCTTTTGATGAAAATACGTGTTTGATCATTGGTTTTGTCAGAAGTAGTAGATGTGTATTTGCATGTGTATGCATGTGATCGTCAATGATAAGGCAAGCCCTGGGACTAGGGCTGGGTTTTCCAAACATTGCTGAGAGCAATGTAACACCTCCCCCACCCTCCCACCCGAGCCTGTTTTCTGTACTGCAAATCAGAAATTGAACCAAGGGATTCACTATCGGAAGGGCTTTTGTTCTACATGTTGGGAACCAGTGGGTTACAGAACAGAAATCATAAAGTGGCAGTTCCCACATCACTTAGCAGAGTGACTCAGTTATTATGTTGGCGACAAAATGAGTATTTATTTTTTGTAAGCCACCAATCCCAGACTTGTGCCTTGTTTATACAATGGCTTTGGATTTTGATTTTTGATTATTATATATAGCGTCAGCCGTGGCTCAGTGGGTAGCACTCTCACCTCTGAGTCAGGAGGTTGTGGGTTCATAATCCCGCTCCAGAGACTTGAGCACAAAAATCTTAATTTTGTCTAGGTATCTATAAATGTCATTCGATAATCAACTGCTGGGCGATGTGCAAGGTGATGGGCCTGAAGTGACTTAATTGTTTTCCCCTCTCCCTTGAGGAATCATGAAACCTTCTTCTTCTTCATCTTAGGCAGTCCCTCGGAACCGAGGATGACTTGCTTCTGTTAGATCCGTGTATCTTGATGTTGTGTCCTTCAATAATTAGACAATAAGACTGCAGGGAACGATTCAACAGGTGTTTACTGAATGAGGGTTACTCTAGAACTAACTGTACAGATCACCACTCAGGGTTTATATACAGGTGTGGTCACTGCCGGTACTACAGTATACAGGAGCTGTAAAAAGTAGTTCTCCCCTTAAAGGTACATACATTACAATTCCTCCCCTTTTAGATTAACAGTCCATAACACTCATTTAACAATTAAACATCAAACTAATTACAATTAACACTTTTAACATACAACATTAGCTGAAAATAGTCTATTTATAAATTCAGTCTTTGGGGAGGCTTCCTGATCCTTTCTGGATAGCGCCTTTCCCCAGTGTCTTGCTCTTGGTGCGGAGGCGATTCTGGCCCCCTGTCGTCGGTTGGTTCATCAGCTTCCGACGCTACTGTTTCTGGGGTAGATGCTACCTGTATGTCGGGTTCATCACCAGGTACGTATGGGCGAGACATGGGGTTGACTCGTTCCTGTGACTCTAGGATCTGGTCAGCATGGCGTCTCACAAAGTTCTCCCCAACATCCACTGTGTACATTAGTGGCCCCTGCCGTGTGCATATCGTTCCTGGTTGCCATTTCTCTGTTCGGTAGTCGCGGGCCAAGACTGGTTGCCCTACATTGAAGCTCCTTGTCGGCTTTTCATTGATGTGCTGGAATTGCTTATTCTCAACATCTCTTCGTACATTTGGTCTGAGCAAATCCAGACGAGATCTCAACCTTCGGTTAAAGAACATCATGGCCGGGGCCTGGTTGGTGACTGCATGTGTCGCATTTCTGTAGGCTAACAGGAAATTGTCCACCTTATGCTGCAGTGGAATGTCGTCATCGCACATGGCCTTTACTGCTTTTTTAAAGGTTTGTACAAACCTCTCAGCCAATCCATTTGTGGCTGGATGATACGGGGTGGATGTGTAATGCCTTACCCCATTCCTTTTCATAAATCTTCGAAACTCTTCGGACACAAACTGTGGTCCGTTATCAGAGCAAATCTGCTCTGGCAAGCCGTTCCTGGCAAAAGTGGTCCGTAGGACTGCAATAGTTTTCTCCGTGGTGGTGGAGGACATTTTGATCACCTCAGGCTATTTCGAGTGCGCATCCACGGCTATTAAAAACATTGAGTCCATGAATGGACCAGCAAAATCAATATGCACCCGTTGCCATGGAGATGAGGGCCACTCCCATGGGTGTAGAGGGGCATGTGGTGGTGCATTTTGGACCTTCTGGCATTCTGAGCAGCTCTTTGTCAGGTCCTCGATTTGCTGATCGATCCCCGGCCACCACACATAAGCCCTAGCAAGGCTTTTCATTTTCACCCCACCCAGATGACCTTCGTGAAGCTCATTGAGCACTCTCTCCCTTAACTTGGGTGGAATTACCACTCGGGATCCATACATCAAGGTCCCCTGGCATACTGACAACTGTTCTCTTCTGGATGAGAATGCTGGCAACAGTGAGTCGCCATGTGCTGGCCATCCCTTCACCGTCAAATCATATACCCGAGACAGTGTCGGGTCATTTCGGGTCTCCTTCTCTATACCAGCGTCAGTTACTGGCAAGCATTCAATTATAGTCGAATGAAATATTTCGACAGGATCCACTGCTGGTGCTTCCTCTGCAGTAGGCAGTGGCAGGCGTGAAAGCCCATCAGCGTTTCCAAGCTGTTTCGTGCCCTTATACTCGATTTAATATTGGTGCGCCCCTAGAAAAAGGGACCATCTTTGTAGCCGTTGCGCAGTCATCACCGGAACGCCCTTCTTTGGATTAAAGATGGAGACAAATGGTAGGTGGTCAGTCAGCAAGGTGAACTTCTGCCCGTGCAGATAGTGATTGAACTTTTTCACTCCCCACACTAGGCTGAGGGCCTCCCTGTCAATCTGGGCGTAGTTACGCTCGGCTGAGGTTAGTGACCGAGACGCAAAGGCTACTGGCCTCTCCGAGCCGTCCGGGAATTTGTGCGACAGCACCGCTCCAATGCCATAGGGTGATGCATCACACGCCAACCGAATTGGTAGTGCTGGGTTGAAATGAGCCAACACCTCTTTTGATGTGATCAATGCTTTGCTCTTCTGGAAAGCTCATTTACATTCGTCACTCCACTTCCATGGTACCCCCGTTTGGAGTAGGGTGTTCAGTGGGTGTAGTACGGTAGACAAATTCGGCAAGAACTTATGGTAGTAGTTCACCAGCCCGAGGAACGGCCTCAGTTGTGACACATTTTCCGGTGCTGGAGCCTTGACTACTGCCTCAATCTTTTCAGGGGACTTATGTAACCCCTCTTTATCAATAACGTGGCCACAATACGAGATCTGCTTCTGGAAAAACTCACATTTGTGGCGATTAGCTCGGAGCCCATATTCCTTCAATCTAGTGAGCACCTGCTCCAGGTTGGCGAGATGATCACTGTCATTTTCGCCCGTGACCAGGATGTCGTCCAAATAACACTGGGTCCCTGGAATCCCTTGCAGGACTTGTTCCATTGCCCTTTGCCAAATAGCCGGAGCTGATGCTACCCCGAACACCAGCCGGTTGTATTGGTAGAGACCTTTATGAGTGTTGATCGTGAAGTACTGTTTCGAGGCTTCTTCTACCTCCATTTGCAGGTACGCCTGGGCCAGATCAATCTTAGTGAAGCGTTTCCCTCCCGATAGCGAGGCGAAAATATCTTCAATCCGCGGAAGCGGATATTGTACAGTGTGACGGACTGGGTTCACTGTCACCTTAAAGTCCCCACAGATGCGAACCTTCTTTGGTTCCCCAGGCGTATTACTCAATGACCTCTTCATTACAGGAACGATGGGTGTAGCCCACTCGCTCCAGTCCACTTTGGACAGTACTCCTGAACGTTCCAAACCTTCCAGCTCTGCTTCGACGGCTGGGCGGATTGCATAAGGTACCGGTCTGGCCTTAAAAAACTTTGGGCTTGCATTTTCCTCTATTTTGATCATCGCTGTTATGCCTTTTAGTGTTCCGAGTCCCTGCTGGAACACTTTTTGTGTGTCAGTTAGCATTTTTGACAGTCATCCAGGTGTGACGTCATCATCCTTTTTGGCATCTACAGTCAGTGCTTGTATGGAATGCCAATCTAGCTGTATCTTCCGGATCCATTCACGTCCTAGTAGTGGTGGTCCTCCATCTGGCAATACATATAGGTCCATTTTTGGTGTTTCCTTGCCGTTATATATATAACATTCACCCTTATTTTTCCTTTGCGGTAGACTTTTTGCCCCGTGTACGTCTTCAAGACAATCTTTGTCTCTCTCAAGGTTATATGTGAGAATAGCCGCTTGTAGTCCCTTCGGTTTATGACTGTTAGGGCTGATCCCGTGTCCAATTCCATTTTCACTTGGACTCCTGCTATCTTGAGCGTGACCCAGATAGTTTGGTGATACTCCGTTTTGATCACATTATGTAGTTTCAGACAACCCAGCTCCTTGCTTCCGGAGTCTGTATCACTTTTCTGTTCGTCTGAACTACTCTCCGTCACCTTATGTATCTTCTTGTACTTCTCCTGTGGAGATTTCTTGCTGCTGGTTTTCTTTCCCGACCTGCAGACTCTTGCTATGTGTCCTACTTTTCCACACTGTCTGCACACTTTGTCCTTGAACCAGCAATCCTTATGGTCGTGTGTTGTTCTGCCGCAGCGATAGCACTTCACTGTTCCGTATGACATTTCATTTGTGCCATATTCTTGCGGTCTCCGTTGTATCTCTGCCACGCCCCGTGCTGCTGCTTCGTGTGATACTGCAATGCTGAAAGCCTTGTCCAGCGTAAGATCCTTTTCTGATAGAAGCCGTTTCTGGGTTCCTTCACTTTGAAGCCCACACACAAACTTGTCACTTAAAGTATCTGCTAGTCCCGTTCCAAACTGGCAGTGTTTCGGTAGCTTGCTCTGTTAAATACTCAGCATTACTTTCATCTTTATGCTGGTTCCTTTTGTGAAACTTAAATCTTTCTGCTATCAGCAGCGGTGTGGGGTTTAAGTGGTCCTGTAGGATTGACACCATGTTTTCAAAATCCTTTTCTACTGGCTTCTCTGGGGTTACTAGGTTTCGTAGTAAGCCATACGTTTTTGCACCCATTGAATTCAACAATACCAGCGCTTTCTTGTCATCTGGCACTTCATTCGCCTTGCAGTATACTTCTATGCGTTCGACATATGTCGTCCAATCTTCGATTTCATTGTCGAACGCTGTGATACTGCCACTCTTCGGCATTTTTGGGTGTGGTTAGACTGGCTTAAAATGGCGTCTCCCGCGCTTTCCTTTCTTCCCCGCTGCGGCTTAAAATGGCGTCTCCCACGCTTTCCTTTCTTCCCCGCTGACGCTGCTCGGCCCTTGAACACCGGCTGCGCTCTGCGCGTTTTCCTGCGCGCCTCTCTCCCGTTTACGCCGCTCGGTCCTGAACACCGGCTGCGCCCTGTGCGCTCTACCCTCTCTCTCTCCCCCGTCGACGCTGCTCGGCCTTTTTCTGTGCCGTCGGTCAGCTCTAACCGCCGCTGTCCGGGAAGGGTCTGCGCAGTACCTGTTGCCAGCCCGTTTTGCTGGACCACCGTGACTGGAAAGCCAAGCCTGGCTCTCGACAGCCTCCCCTGCGATGCTCAAATCTCCGCTGGATGACTGGGGGGGTTTCCCGTGGTCGACGCCCATGCTTCTGGACTCGGCCTTCTTCCACTGTTCTCAAGGAGCGCATCCCTGGGAGGTGATGCAGAGTTGCAGGTAGGTTTGAATCTGCTCGTCGCCAATGTTAGATCCGTGTATCTTGATGTTGTGTCCTTCAATAATTAGACAATAAGACTGCAGGGAACGATTCAACAGGTGTTTACTGAATGAGGGTTACTCTAGAACTAACTGTACAGATCACTACTCAGGGTTTATATACAGGTGTGGTCACTGCCGGTACTATAGTATACAGGAGCTGTAAAAAGTAGTTCTCCCCTTAAAGGTACATACATTTCCTGGGACTAGGGACAGGGTCACTGGTCAAGGCTTGGAAGCTAAGCAGAGCCAGGTCTGGTTAGTACCTGGAGGGGTGACCATTCGGGAAGGTCACGGAAGGAGTCCCGAGGAGGGGCGGTTGGTGAGAAGGTCACGGAAGGAGCCCTGGGAGGGGCGGCTGGTGAGCAGGCCCGGGCGTTGGGCTGAAGATTGTTGGACAGGAGGAATAGTGGAAATGGAATGGCGGTGCGCACAGACGCAGCGGCTTTGCTTCTCCCAGGACGGTGCTATTTACGTTTAATGTTAATGTTATTTGTACTGGACTCATGGGAGCTTGCAAATCACATTTCGTTGTTCATGTACTTGTGCATTGTACAATGACAATAAAGTTGAATTATTATTATTACAGCTTCCACATTAAAAATGAGTTCTCAGGTGACTGATGAGTCCAAAATCATGAAACCACATGATGCCTCAATCCAAAATACTATCCAAAAAGAGGAATTCACTGTAGCGGGAATTATGGACGCAGCCTGGTACCTTGGAACACCAGTGTGCTGCCCATCACACCAGCCTACTTTATGAGCAGATCTAACAGAAAGGGCTAATCCAGCTATAATCCCACGATAACTGAAGACATCTGAAAAGACAAACGTGTCGTCCATTGCACCTTTGTTTCAGAGTAACATTCTAAAAGCTGCATCGTTGAATATTATAAACCATAATGAGAACAAAGTGCCGATGTGTGAGCTTCACTTCATATGTGATACCTTGGAAAAGCATAATAGGCTTTGAGCTCATTATTTTTGGACCTGGAACAAGAATGTTAATGCAGCCCGAAGAATGTCCATTTACTTTGGCTTACAGCCTATAGGACATTCAATTCCTTTTTGAGGTCCACTTTGTGTGATCCAACGCAAACATTGGAAACACAAATTGAGTGAGTAAATAAAAAGAAAATAGTTTGGGTCGTGGATTTAACCACTTTTGACTTTCACGCTTATTTTATAAGACAGGTGACTTGGTGTTGTTACTGTTCCACAAAGTGTCAGGATATTATTTCAGGCTGTTTCAGATGACAATTGCTTCACACCAGAGCAGCTCCTAATTTTGGCCAGGCGCATGTGAACAAAGACTGATTAGACATTTCTTCTAGGAATAACAACAGAAAACGCTGGAAAAACTCAGCAGGTCAGGCAACATCCGTAGAGAGAAACAGAGTCAACGTTTCACGTCGAAACCCTTCTTCAGAACTGAGAAAAAAAGGCAGGAAATGAAACAGGTTAAAAGGCAGTTTGGGGGCTGGGAAATGGGGGAGGGGATGAAAGAAGAGACATTCAGAGATATTCAAGGGGAGACGAGATGGTAATAGGACAGGTAAAGAAACAAACAATGGCTCTAGATGAAGTGTGAAATGCGCTGGCAGCGTGAAAGACAGCTGCCATGTGGGAGAGAGAAAAAAAAGGAAAAGGCACAAACCAAAAATGTGGATAAAAAATATAAAAATATAATAGGGGCCGAAGATCTGAAATTGTTGAACTCGATATTGAGTCCGGACTTCTTCTAGGAAGTCGGGAGGTTGAGTCATCCACGATGCTCTCCTGCTCTGGTGGCTAGGTACAGGGCATCCAGGTTATGCTGTTCCTTCAGGGAGATGCACAACAGAGATTTATGTATTTACGTTGGGAAGAAAGAATGAATAACTAAACAACAGAGGAGGAGTTCTGACTGGCGTAAGGCAGCTGCAAAATTTTGCTATGCAGCTCTGATTTATCCTTTCAATTTCAGGAGCCAAAGTATGTTTGAGACTTTCCGCGACTGGTGAGCACTGCAAGGACTGGAGTGTTTTGTGGACACCAGGAATAATATTCTACTTTAGTCTTATAAGTTTCCCTTTGTTCTGTTCAAAGTTATTAAGTTATTAGCCAGTAGCCCTGACCAATATTTATCACTAAAACAAATGATCTAGTCATTATCACATTGCTGTTTGTGGGAGCTTGCTGTGCACAAATTGGCTGCCTCATTTCCTGCATTACAACAGTGACTACACTTCAAAAGTATTTCATTGGCTGTAAAGCACTTTCGGACTAGGGGGCATAGTCTCAGGATAAGGGGTTGGCCATTTTAGACTGAGATGATGAGAAATTTCTTCACTTGGAGGGTTGTAAATCTTTGGAATTCCCTACCCCAGAGCGCTGTGGATGCTCAGTCGTTGAGTATATTCAAGGCTGAGATCAATAGATTTTTGGACTCTAAGGGAATCAAGGGATAGGGCGGGGAAGTGGAATTGAGGTCGAAGATCAGCCATGATCTTATTGAATGGTACAGCAGGCTAAAGAGGCCATATGGCCTTCTCCTGCTCCTATTTCTTATGTTCTTACAGGACATCCTGAGGCTGTGAAAGGCACTATATAAATGCAAATCTTCCTTTTAAAGAAAAATGATTTGAGAACTTTGGGCAGTTCATTACTGTTGCTGCATGTCAGGCAGCTGATTGTCCTTTTGTGTTTTAACGTTGTCTGATGATGTCATTCACTGTATAAGGCTGAAGGCAAGTCGAAGAAATATCTTCTGTATAGGGCACTGCTCAGCAGTTTAGGGGTCGGGGAATGGAGGAGTGTGAGAGACTTGTATAGTATGCACAATGTCGGGGGCGTAGAGTTGAGAGAATTTGCTGACACAAATGGCTGCAGTTGGTGGAATCTAGAAGTCACTGTAGTAGCACCAAGACATGGAGAGTGACATAGAGAGAAACCGAGAAAGAGTGACAGAGGCACAGAAAGTGTGTAGCAGAGAGGGATGTATATCTAATGACATCATAAAACACAAATATTGAGGTAATATTGCATCCTGATCTCATTCAGATCAATGGAGTGTACCATTTCTGAATAAATTTGGAAGTTCTGCCTCATGTGCTATGCTGTTTCCCTTGAGGTAAAAAAGATCAATAGAAAGAACAGGGAAATACACCAGAAAGGTTGTACATTTTTACGTTAAAATGTTTACATTTTCGAGGGATGTGTGCTGTGAATATCCCAACATAACTACTTTTTTAGTGTTTGACTATTACAATATTGAGGGTGACTATAGTAGTCATCCCCTACTACAGTATTGGCCCATAGAGTAACTCTTTCAGGTTGAATTAAAAGATTTGCTCTATGCTGTAGTGGTTATGTTACTGGATTAATAGTCCAAAGGTGTGGACTAATAAACCAGTGACTGTGAGTTCATAAACCCATCATGGCTGTTCTGAGAATTTGATTTTGATTTTAAAATCTGGAAATATCAGTAAAAGTGATCATGAAGCTGTCAGATTGTCACAACTGGTTCACTAATGTCCTATCAGAAAGGAAACTTGCTGCCCTTACCCAGTCTGGCCTATAATTGACTCCAGACCCACAGCAATGTGGTTGACTCTTAACTTGCCCTCTGAAGTGGCCTAGCAAGCCAATCAGTTGTATCAAACTGCTGCAAACACAAACTGCAGTGGTTCAAGAAAAAAGTCCACCACCGTGACCAGAAATATGCAGGCTTTGCCAGCAATGCCCACATTTGAGAATGAATTCATCAAAAAATCTCTGTGTTGGCCTGAGGGGAAATAAAAAGAGAAGACATTTGTTTTTAAAACACCACTTTGTAAGAACATATTGCTGCATGAATTGAACATATTTTTGAAAAGGAAAAAAAAATCAAACACTAATGTGTAACCGATCTGAATATAATCAGCTGTATATCACACAGTTATAGTAAGATCTTAATAAACACAACTTTGCCAAGAGTCTGTGCTCTTGTATCAAGATGTTCAACAATTGCAGATAAAATTTACTTGTTGGGAAATCTTTGTAACACTACTTATTTAATAATGTATTTAACAATTCAATCTGGCAAAATAAACACTTAATAAAAACATATGTTTTACACATGTCCCTGTCTCAAGGTTCAATATTATTGCTCAATATAAAGTTAATTATTCCCGACATTTACATGGATGTGAAATAATTTTGATACATGCAGTAGAATTCAAATGTGAAGTCACTTGAAGTGCACTTGGGCAAGTTTGCAGACCCGTTCCAGGAGGTAGTCTAATTATAGTCCAGTGTAATGTCAAGTTTCAATAGCTTCACTGAACCAAAATCTTTTAAACTTTCATTTTTAATCTTTTAAATGTTACAGAGATGACAGCCCTGACCTCTCCCTGGTAATTAAAATTTAATTGACATTAGGATGCTTGTGGGTGGAGCTTTGCACATGCATGTTTGTATCCGTGCCCAGAACTCTCTCTTTTCTCTGGCCAGAAAGCAACAAAGCAGGCAGCAGTATATCTTGTATCTGCCTGCACTGTGTTGCTCCATATGGATTCTAATTCCTGCAGTATAACATTAATTTTAAGTAAAATGAATTAACTGAGGCAGTGAATTGATCTTACTTAGAATGCTTGGCTCATTTTCTGCTTTGATCAGCACTTTGTGTCAGTCATGGCTCAATGGTAGCACTTTTGCTTCTGAGTCAGGTCAAGGGTTCAGGTCCCACTCCAGAGATGTGAAGCACACAATCTAGGCTGGTGTGGCGGAGCCACTAAGGGACTCCGATCAGTTGTATATAATTCCCTTTAATAATATGTTAGCTACAGCCTGAGTCTGTATCTTTGTTTTCACTGTTTACATGTACAGAGCGCGATCACTTTAATAGCGCGGGTAAACGCGATGACATCACACTGTTCATCACGTGATCCCCCACCGGCGGGAAAAACGTGATGACGTCATGACGTCAGCCACAGGACCACCCAAGCAGTCCTCGTGGAGCCTCCGAACTGACTAGACCAATATTCGATGTTCTCCTGTAATTATCCGTTAAACTCTGTTAGTTTTCATTAAACCTCGTTTATTTGATCGCCTGAGTGGACCTCAGTCTTTTGATAGGAACTAGACATTCCTACATTGGTGACCCCGACTTTTGCGAACGGTTTTCGCAGAAGTTACTGAACATGGAAACGAACGCCGTTGCTTTGAAGCTACCACAGTTCTGGGAGCAACAGCCAGCCACGTGGTTCATCCAGGCTGAAGCCCAGTTCGCAATCAGGAACATCGTTGCGGATCAGACCCGTTACTATTACGTGGTCTCCGCCCTTGACAGCGCCACAGCCTCACGGATCGTCAGCCTGCTTGGTAATCCACCAGAAGATCGCAAGTATGAAACGATAAAGGCGCGGTTGTTACAGGTCTTTGGGCTCACGAAGTCAGAGCGCGCCCGCCGGCTGCTCGCTATGCCCGGCCTCGGGGCCTCCAAGCCGTCCGAGCTCATGAGCCAAATGCTCATGCTCCTGGGCCCCGAACCGGAATGCTTCCTCTTCAGGGAGCTATTCCTCAGCCAGCTACCGGAGCAAATTCAGGCTGCCCTAGCCAGGTCGGAAGTCACAGACTGCGCAGAGCTGGCTG
Source organism: Somniosus microcephalus (assembly GCF_052327205.1). Classification (NCBI taxonomy): domain Eukaryota; kingdom Metazoa; phylum Chordata; class Chondrichthyes; order Squaliformes; family Somniosidae; genus Somniosus; species Somniosus microcephalus. Next base: position 32,176,059 of record NC_141004.1, read on the forward strand.
CCGAAGCAGACAAGATTTTCACGGTGGCACAGCAGTACTGCGCTGCCACGAGGCGCCCATCCCCCACAGACGCTGCTCCAGCCCCTCAACCTGCGGGGTTGTGCTCCTACCACGCACGTTTTGGCGCGAAAGCAAGATGCTGCCGCTCTCCCTGCAGCTTTTCGCTCAAAAAAACCCAACAGCAACCCTGTCGAAAGAGGACCGGTTATAACGAGCGCCCCGCGGCTGCGATGGCAATCATTAATTCAGGGAAACTCCTCTTCATCACCGACTCCCTATCTGGTCGACGTTTCCTCTGCGACACCGGGGCACAGTGTAGCATCCTACCTGCGTCAAATCTTGATATACAAGCCGGGGGGCACGGCCTCTCCCTCGAGGCAGCTAATGGCGGGGCCATTTGGACCTTCGGAAGACGGCGGGTCCAGGTGTGCTTCGGCAACCAGCGGTTTTACTGAGATTTCATCACGGCCAAAGTCTCTCAAGCCATTCTCGGGCGGATTTTTTGTGCGCCAACGGCCTCCTGGTGGATGTAAGGCACCGCCGGTTGATCAATGCGGCCACTTTTCACTCCATCCCGTGCCACCGCGGTAACGCCGTGTCGCGCACTGTCTCCTGTGCGTTCCCACCTCCGGATGACTTCACTCGCCTCCTTGGAGATTTCCCAGACCTCACCAGACCCACTTTCTCTTCCACGGCCACGAAACATGGTGTCGAACATCACATCACCACTACTAGCTCCCCGGTCTACGCACGGGCCCGGCGCCTCGAACCTGGCAAGCTCATGGCTGCAAAAGCGGAGTTCGACACGATGGAGCGGCTAGGGATTATTCGCCGGTCAAATAGTCCCTGGTCTTCGCCTCTCCACATTGTTCCGAAACCTGCCGGTGGATGGCGGCCTTGCGGCGATTACCAACGCCTGAACGACGCCACTACTCCTGATCGGTACCCGATCCCTCATATTCAGGATTTCTCTGCCCATTTGGCGGGAAATACCATTTTTTCAAAAGTCGACCTTGTCCGTGGCTACCACCAGGTCCCCGTGCACCCACAAGACGTCCCGAAAACTGCAGTCATCACCCCATTCGGCCTGTTTGAATTTCTGCGGATGCCGTTTGGATTGAAGAACACTGCACAGGCTTTCCAGCTTCGGGACTCCATGCTTCGGGACCTCAAGTTTCTATTCATCTACCTTGACGGCATCCTCATCGCCAGCCCTAATAAAGAGGAGCACATCTGCCATTTACGCACCCTCTTTAGACGCCTCAGTCAACACGGCTTGATCACCAACCCGACCAAGTGCCAGTTCGGCCTGCAGCAGATTGATTTCTTAGGCCACCGCATCACATTGGACGGCGCAATTCACCTGCAAACGAAGGTGGAGGCAGTTACTTCTTTCCCGCGCCCGCAGACTGTCAGGGCCCTGCAGGAGTTCCTCGGGATGCTAAATTTTTATCACCGGTTCGTCCCTAATGCAGCTCTGCTCATGCAGCCCCTGTACGAGGCCCTCAAGGGCAAGTCCGGCAAGGATCCGATTAGCTGGATGGTCGACATGGACCGGGCGTTCGTCGACACAAAAGGCGCCTTAGCCAACGCAACCATGCTGGCGCACCCGCTGCCAGGTGCCACCATCGCCCTTACCACCAACGCATCAGACTACGCCATCGGTGCAGTGCAGGAACAGTGGGTGAATGAGACGTGGCAACCGCTGGCGTTTTTCAGCCGTCAACTACGGCGAAACAAACGGAAGTACAGCATGTTCGACCGGGAGTTGCTGGCCCTTTTTCTGGCCATCCGCCATTTCCGGTTCTTGCTAGAGGGCCATCCGTTCACGGTTTTTGTGGACCATAAGCCACTAACGTTCGCTATGGCCAAGACCGCCGAACCGTGGTCAGCTCGGCAACAACGTCAGTTGACGTTTATTTCAGAATTCACTACTGACATTCAACATGTGTCCGGTAAAGACAACCTGGTGGCGGATTGCCTCTCCCGTGCGACCGTTCATGCAGTCCAGCTCAGCATCGACAATGCCCTCATGGCTGCGGATCAAGCCTCGGATCTGGAAGTCCAATCTTACAGAACCAACCCCTCTAGCCTCCAAGCGGCCGACATCAAATTCCATGCCGCGGGCACTACGCTACTCTGCAACATCTCCATGGGAGATCCTTGCCCTATCATGCCGGTTGCCTGGCGCCGAAAAGTTTTTGACGCCATACATGGGTTGTCGCACCCTGGCATGAAGGCCTCGCAATGGCTGATGTCGTCCAAATTCATGTGGCGGGGCATGCACATGGATGTCCGCGACTGGGCCAACACCTGCATGGTCTGCCAAAAGGCCAAGGTGCAGCGTCACGTCAAGGCTCCATTGGCCACTTTCGCTGTTCCAGAACGTAGGTTTGATCATGTGCATGCGGACCTGGTGGGGCCACTTCCGCCTTCGCATGGGTTTACTCATCTTCTTACAATGGTGGACCGCACCACTAGATGGCCTGAGGTGGTTCCTTTGTCATCCACCACTTCCGCAGACGTCGCCAGGGCATTCATCTCCACTTGGGTCGCCTGTTTCGGGGTACCGGCGGACATCTCATCTGATCGTGGGCCGCAGTTTTCTTCTGAGCTCTGGAACGCTGTGGCTCAGGGTCTTGGCGTCAAGCTACATCGCACCACTGCCTACCATCCACAGGCGAACGGCCTGTGTGAGCGATTCCACAGGTCGCTCAAAGCCGCACTGCGAGCCAGCCTACAAGGCGCGGGCTGGGTGGACAGGCTTCGTATGGCACCTAAAGATCTTCAATCGTCCTCGGTGGAGCTTGTATTTGGCCTGCCGCTACGCGTACCAGGGGATTTCCTTCCGACTCCAACAGAGCCATGGTCCGCATCCCAGCAGCTCATCAGCCACCAGGAGGCAGCTAGAAGTTTCGCTCCAGTGCCTACGTCGCATCACGGCTTGCAGAGCTCCCATGTCCCAGCTGAGCTGAAGAACGCCGACTATGTGTTTATCCGCCACGACGCTCATCGGGATCTGCTCAAACCCCCTTACACTGGTCCTTTCCGCGTGATAGAGCCGGGAGACAAAACTTTTTCGGTCGATATTGGAGGTAAACCGGACCATATTTCGGTTGACTGGTTGAAGCCGGCTCACTTGGACTTTGACCGCCCAGTCGAGATCGCACAACCGCCGAAACGTGGCCGACCGCCCACAGTCGCCATGCCAGATCAAACGCAACAGCCCGCCAGCTCACCCGCTGTCCTTCAGCTTCCACTTCAAGGCTACAGAAGTCGGTCTGACAGGCTTGTCAGGCCTCCTCGCCGTTTTACTTTTGCTGTTAAAGACAATTCTGGGGGGGCGCATGTGGCGGAGCCACTAAGGGACTCTGATCAATTGTATATAATTCCCTTTAATAATATGTTAGCTAAAGCCTGAGCCTGTATCTTTGTTTTCACTGTTTACATGTACAGAGCGCGATCACTTTAATAGCGCGGGTAAATGCGATGACGTCACGCCGTTCATCACGTGATCCCCCACCGGTGGGAAAAACGTGATGACATCATGACGTCAGCCACGGGACCGCCCAAGCAGTCCTCGTGGAGCCTCCGAACTGACTAGACCTATATTCGATGTTCTCCTGTAATTATCCGTTAAACTCTGTTAGTTTTCATTAAACCTCATTTATTTGATCGCCTGAGTGGACCTCAGTCTTTTGATAGGAACTAGACATTCCTACACTGGCACCTCAATGCAGTACTGAGGGAGTGCTGCACTGTTGGTGGTGCCGTCTTTCGGATGAGTGTTAAACCGAGGCCATATCTGCCGTCTCGGGTGGATGTAAAAAGAAACCCGCAGCACTTTTTGAAGAAGAGCAGGGGAGTTTTCCTGGTGTTTTGGCCAACATGTATCCCTCAGCCAACATAAAAAACAGATTATCTGGTCACGTCTTTCATTGCTGTTTGTGAGCGCTTGGTGGACCACTGTGAAGCACTTTGGGACATGCTGAAATCATGAAAAGTGCTATTGCTTTCTTTGTCTTTAAGTATACTGTCTGAATTTGGGAGTTTATACAATAGGAGTAAACAAGAAGTGGCTTTTTATGTTTGGAATTCAGTGGTGGATCAGATATGCATGTGTGTGTCCCATTGATTCATGTGTCACAAGTTTGTACATATGATTGTCCCTCATCTATAAACATAAATAGCTGCAAACAACACCTGATTCTTGATACTGGATATATAAATCTGCCAGAGCTCCATGTGTAGACATCCCAGAGTCGAGGGTGACTCATCTTTACTGCAAATCTCTAAAGCTGCACAACCAGAAATGTTCTTAATATTGCATATAGTTAGAGCACGGTCCCAGTCCCACGTCTAACAATTTGACCAAAACCTTTGCAGGCTTTGGACTGGTGCAGCGGCTGGTGTGTGTGTGTGTGTGTGTGTGTGTGTGTGTGCGTGTGTGTGTGCGTGTGTGTGTGCGTGTGCGTGTGCGTGTGTGTGTGTGCACTGCTGTGGGAGATCACTTCCCCACAACACGAGCAGCACCAGTGAAAGGCTTGGCTTCTCCCCATCGGAGGACTGTTTTCTCCACAAAGCAAAATTTCTTCATGTAACTGTTCTACTTTATTTATTATTTTAGGTCAGTCTGAGCTGACCCATATGGAGAAATAATCCTCTGCCTTCTTCTATAAAGAGCTGCTCCCATCAATTTTTGTCTGAGGTGAGACGTGTGATCGGTTGCAAAGGCACAGTGAGCTGCAGCAACTATTTGACAGTCTATACATCTTTGCGTCTTGGAGATTAGTGATATACATGTGCATGTTTAACCTGTAGAACTCATGTAAGTTCAACCCCTATCTGAATATCGATTTTAATTTAGTTTCCTTCCTGCAACCTTTTTATTTTTACCCAGGTGTTGCCTTTTAAAATCAGCCTGGCAGCACTGCCTGCTAAAAACAGGAGACTTCGGGCTGGATTTTACTCACCGAGACAAGTTGGGGGCGGGACTGCTGCCTTCCGGGTTCTAGTCCCGCCCCCAGTGATGTCCGACGCACAAATGCTATTTTGCCCTGATTGGCCTTGTTAAGCCCGTCCTGCAGGCTTGCTGGCCAATTTAGGGAAAGCCGGTGTCAGATGACGCCTTCCTCTGCCGGTTTTCTTAAAGGCACATGACCCATACATTTTTGACAGATGATTTGACAGTGTTTGACAGCATTGAGGTGCTGTCAAACACTGATAGTCACTGTACAAAGGTGAGCCCTTGCACCCAAGCTCTCCAATGACTCTCTCCTTAGGATGAAACAGATGGCAGCTGCAGGTGAGGGTACAGAAGCGATCTGTCACTTCTCCCAATGAAGTGACGCCACACAAACACTTCAAAGCATCCATTCTCCCAGTTTCTCCATCTCCGCCGCATCTGCTCTGACGATGCCACCTTCCATACCAGTGCTTCCGACATGTCTTCCTTTTTCCTCAACTGAGGATTCCCCTCTACAGTGGTTGACATGGCCCTTAACCGTGTCCATTCTATCTCCCGCACTTCTGCCCTCACCCCTGCCCCTCCCTCCCGGAACCACAATAGAGTTCCCCTTGTCCTCACCTTTCACCCCACCAGCCCCCACATTCAACGGATCATCCTCCGCCATTTCCGCCACTTCCAGCATGATCCCACCACCAAACACATCTTCCCCTCACCTCCCCTTTCAGCATTCCATAGGGACCGCTCCCTCCGCGACACCCTGGTCCACTCCTCTATCACCCCCAACATCCCTTCCCCTTCACCCGGCACCTTCCCATGCACGTCAAGGAGATGCAACACATGCCCTTATACCTCCCCACTTCCCACTGTCCAGGGCCCCAAACACCCCTTCCAGGCGAAACAGCAATTTACTTGTACTACTTGCAATTTAGTATACTGTATTCGCTGCTCACAATGCGGTCTCCTCTACATTGGGGAGACTAAACGCAGATTGGGTGACCGCTTTGCGGAACACCTCCGTTCAATCCGTAAGGGGGACTCCGAGCTTCCGGTCACCTGTCACTTTAATTCACCGCTCCATTCCCACTCAGACCTCACCATCCTCGGCCTCTTGCATTGTTCCACGGAAGCTCAGAGTAAGCTAGAGGAACAGCACCTCATCTTTCGATTAGGCACTTTACAGCCTTCTGGACTCAACATAGAGTTCAACAATTTCAGATCATAATCCTGGCCCCTATCAAATATATATTTTTTATCCACACTTTTTGTTTGGCCTTCTGTTCTTCTCTCCCACATGGCAGCTGTCTTTCTTTCTGCCAGCACAATTTACACTTCATCTAGAGCCATCCTTTGTTTCTTAACCTGTCCCATTACCATCTCCTTTTGCCTTGAATATCTCTTAATGTCTCTCAATGTCTCGTAATCTCTCCTGCCTTCTATCCTATCACAGACCTTCCCTTTTGTTCTTTCATCCCCTCCCCCATTTCCCAGACACTACACTTGCTTAAAAATCTGTTCCATTTCCTCCTTTTTTCCAGTTCTGACGAAAGGACATTGACCTGAAACGTTAACTCTGTTTCTTTCTTCACAGATGCTGCCTGACCTGCGGAGTGTCTTCAGCATTTTCTGTTTTTACTTCAAAGCTTGTCACCTACAGAAAAATCTAAACACATTAAAAATTACTTTCCCAACATTTCCTTACCTCTGATACTCACCAGTGTCCCATTGCATCCTTCACACCACTTCTGCAGCTGTCAGCTGTACACCAACAGCACAACAGACCCACAGAGCGCCTCACTTACCCTGGTGGGGTTCCCCGACGTTGGGAAGCCTGCAGCAGAAGTCTAAAAATTGGAAAAAGCCTCTTAACTGCCTGTTAACTACCTGTTAAGTGGCTATAATCCTCTTCCCGCTGCTAGCAGTCGGGTCCCTGCGCAAATCAGCGACCCAGCTCCCAGGAAGATTGGTTGGAGGTGGGTTAGGAAGCGGGTTCGGGACCCGCTCCCATTCTTTTTGACTTTCCCAGCAGTCCCACCTCCAAACCCACCTCCTCAGGGCTGGTAAAATCCAGCCCTTCATTATTGTTGCGATAAGCCTGTGTCAATCATCGATTCCCTGGGCCAGTAAACCTCTGCAGCACCTGTTTATGAAACTATTTTGAGACAAGCAACTGAAGTTGGTGAATAGATTTGGAGTAATAATGCTACGCACATCTGGCCAGAGTTAGTTTGAGGCTCTTAAATATCAAATTAATTCTATGAAACAGATGAAAACTTCCTATGACTCCTTCTGTACCCTTTTAGATTGATGCAGAGCTTTTGTAAAAAAAAAGTGCACTTCTTACCTTGAAGGATGTGGTCCTTTTTGATTTATAATTCACTAATTTTCTCTGTACTGAAGATTCATTATCCATTTGAGAAATGAACTGGGGCCTCCACCCCCCCCTCCCCCACCTTTATATCCACACAAGCCATCCCAATGTACAGATGTTTCAGCTCATAGACATCTTACTCCTCATAATCCCTAGAATCAAGCGGGGTTACCATCATACGATGAGGGCACCCATAATGTAATCTTTTAAAATGTACAAGAACCATCTTAATTGTAAACCAAAATGAAGACTAGCGCTTTTTATTCTAACTTTTATCCTAAAGTTCTAAGGCTAAACATTTGGCATGTTGTATATAGCAGGTTAGTACAAGCTGTTGCTTCAAATGTATTCACAACAGTAAATAGACGGTTGAGAATACCTTTACAAGTTACATACAGGGTATGTGCCTAAAGGGAGAATTATTCCAGGTTTCCTGTCATATTTAAATATTTGTTCTAACATGTCATTATGAAGCCTACATTTGATGGGAGATTGGTTAAACAGTTGAAGCCATGTGTTTATTGAATTTTGAGAAAATTAGAACCAGTGTGTGCCTGGGTCAGGGTTTAGTTATTGCTCCTGGTGTGAAATATTTTTTGTATCAATTGCAGATGTTTAATGTGGTAATGGATATATTTTTTAAATTGCTTAATTTATAATGCAATAATTTGTTTCCCCCTCTGACTTTTGTCCTCTTCTCTCCTAATGATGGCAAATCATCCTGAGGATCTATGACCACTGGCAATCCTTGGATACCTCACCCACATGACTGATCTACACGTGCGATTCTAGGCTATTCAGACATAATGAGGGTATCACAGCCAGCCTCAATCATGCTCTTGCCTGACAGCCACTTTCTTGCGTGCTTTCCCGCAGGGGTCAAAGGACAGAGATCAGAAACCAGAACCATATCTCGGTTCTTTTTTTCCCTCTTGGCCTAGGGGCGCTCCAATTGTCACTCTGGCTAAGATTACATAACTCAACACAAACCAGAAACCACACTTGGGACCTTCTGGATTTGTATGATTCAGTACCTCATCACACAATCTATTTTCTCACCTGGTTGTCGACAAAGCCCTTTATATGTTTATTTTTATAGAAGTACTTCATGCAAAATCTCCGCCTGAACCGGAGGGCTCCCGGGAGGTGCCTCTTCAAACTGCCGGTGTGCAGGGCACACGTATCCCAGGGGCGGAGGTAGTTCGCAGCGTCCCTGGGATCACGTGGGCCAATGGGAGCCAATCAGAGCAGGGAATCTCCATTCATAGATTTGACAGGAAGACCTGTCAAATCTATGAATAGAGATCACCCCCAAAACATAAGTAAAACTTCAAATAAATTTTTTAATAAACATCACATTTTTAAAATGACTATAAATTACATAAATTAACTATTTTAAACATAAATTAACTATTTGAAACAAAAATTTAAATTTTTGAAAAAAATAATTAAAGTTTTTAACAGGACTAAAAATAAACTTACCTTTCTTTAAAGTATTTAAAAATGATAAATCAGTGGGAACATTTTTTTTTACTTTCTTCAACTCTTGCTCCTGTTTTTCCAGGCATGGCTGTTTCCGACTTACCTGGACTGACGCAACTGTGAAAAAAGCGGGAGTTTCAGCCGTACGCGCTGCCTCTCCAGTGCAGGCGTTTGACCTGCCAAGCCCTTTCTTCACAGAACGGAAGTTCCGGTTTCCAGCGCAGTGCATGCCTAAAACCGGCACTTCCGTTGGCCCTATGGGTGAGTACATAGTGTGTACACACCCGTAGGGAACGGAATTTCTGGACCAATGTTGCAGTATCCCTCTCCTCCCAAGTTCCTAGACTTTGTTAAAATAACTTTTTTTTGTGCGCGTGATTCCATTTTTTTCAGCATTCCTGCTGCTGCATCTACCGTCTGGCTTTCTCCCCCAGCCAGGGAGGTGGAACTGCCCAGACCATGGACTTCTCCGTGGCTGCTATCGATGCCACTCAGAAAACAGAAGTATTTCAGCAGAGCAGCACTCCTTTCTAATCTCCAGTGAAGGTATTGCTGTACAATTCTCCAACTGATGGTCCATCCAGATATGGGGAATAATTACCCCCAACAATGCTGGCACGATCAAATCCTTCTGAATTGGAAGTTTTATCATTTAATTGATTTCATTTTTCAGTTATATTAAGAGAAAAAGAAAACAAGGGATGGAGTGGGGCCACTGAAAGTGGGATCGGGTGAGGCCGTGATTGATGCTACGCAGGCAGTAAAAGTGCTAATTAAGTTTTTTGCCTCAGTTTTTACCAAGGAGGAGACAGGTAACTTTTCTGATCTAGAAAGGGAACTAGAGGGTGTTGTAGAGGTAAGCTGTGACACTATTCACATAACTACCAGCACAATTGCCAAACAGCTATGCAAACTTTAAGGTGAATAAATCTCAAGGGCCAGATAAAATGATTCTTAAGGAAATAAGGGAGGAAATTGGTACACAAAAGCAACTTAGTGATGACTTTTCCTCTTCCCATGTGGCAGAACATAGACTCCATTCAAAATCTCTCAAGCCATTAAAAGCTAAGATCAAGAACTCGGTGACATGGATGAATGAGAGCATTAATCCATGTCATTAGGAACACAGAACTGACATCCAGTTTTATCTAACAATGGAAAAGTAACCAGAGGGTTGATGCTAACCCTGACCGCAATGGCGGAAATGGTGCGGCAAGGGGGGATTAAAATGGTGGGGGAAGACTGCGATGCATTCAGCCCCTCACCACCTTAACTCACCTCAGAACAGGCACAAGACAGCAGGACCTGGCGGGAGTCAGCAGAGTGGCCAAAAGATGTAACTTTTCCAAGGATTCTTTGTGGACCAGGAAGAGCAGGAGTGCATCCCCCGAGCCTCCGCAAGGAGTCCTTGTGCCTCACCAGCCCCGGCCTTGTCTCTCTCTCCCAGCGCTTGCAACCCCTGTGGACCCCCACTCCATCCAACACTAACTTCATGCTGGGGACCGTTCCCTTGGGTCTCCGGCATCTTTGTGCTTCTATCCTAATTTCAGCTCGCGCCTGCTGGCCCTGACGTCACTCCCACTTACTTCTGGTGGGAGACAGTGCTGCAGTATTCAAATGAGACCCTGGAGTTAAAATAGCCCGAGCCTCGCGCTGAGCGCTCTCTGCGGTGGTTTCACTCCTGCACTGCACTCCACCCGCCCAAATGTATCCAGAGTTAAAATCGACCCTCGGGCTTTTCCTACTCCTATTCCTCAGGTTCAATATAATTTGTCCTGCTACTGAAACATAATTAACATAGTAATGATAGCAAAATACTGCAGATGTTGGAAATCCGAAATAACAACAGAAAATGCTGGAAAAACTCAGCAAGTCAGGCAACATCCGTGGAGAGAAATTAGAGTTGACGTTTCGGGTTTGACCCTTCTTCAAAACTGGAGAGAAAAGGAACTGGATCGAAGGCAGGGCTGCGATCGGACAAAAGAATTAAAGAACCAAAAGAAGTAAAAGAGATTAGAAGCTAGACGAGATGGTAATAGGCTGTGATTAGGTGTAAAGTGTACTGGCAGGGCAAAAGATAGCTGCCAGGTGTGAGAGAGAAACAAAAGGAAAGGGGGGGGGGGGGGGGAAAGGAAAGGAGTGGAAAAATATAAGTGAAAATGAAATAGGGGCCGAGGTTATGATCTGAAATTGTTGAACTCGATATTGAGGCCGGAAGGCTGCAGACTGCCTAATCGGAAGATGAGGTGCTGTTCCTCGAGTTTACGTTGAGCTTCCGTGGAACAGTACAAGAGGCCAAGGACGGTGAGGTCCGAGTGGGAATGGAGCGGTGAATTGAAATGACAGGCGACCGGAAGCTCGGGGTCACCCTTACGGACTGAACGGAGGTGTTCCGCAAAGCGGTCGCCCAATCTGCGTTTGGTCTCCCCAATGTAGAGGAGACCGCATCGTGAGCAGCGAATACAGAGTAATGTTTGGGAAGGAGACCGTGGTCCAGCAAACCTTTGCTCAGTGGTAACACTCTCGCCTCTGAGTGAGAAGGTTGTGGGTTCATGTCCCATTCCAGAGACTTGGGCACATAATCTAGACTGATGCTTCAGTGCAGTACTGAGGGAGTGCTGCACTGTTGGAGGTGCCTTCTTTCGGATGAAGCGTTAAACCAAGGCCACATCTGCCCCCTCAAAAGATCTGTGTCCTGACCAATATGAATCCCTCAATTAACACCAAAAATGAATGAACTGGCCATTATCTTATTGCTGTTTGTGGGAGCTTGCTGTGCGCATATTGGCTGCTGTGTTTCCTACATTACAACAGTGACTACACATCAAAAGTACTTCATTGGCTTTAAAGTGCTTTGGGACGTCCGGTGGTCGTGAAAGGCACTATATAAATGCAAGTTTTTCTTTTTTCTTTCCTTCCAACCTTACATCAGTTTCCTTACTGTGATTCTGGAACTCATAGTCCTGTAGCAATCTCTCCATACTCTTTTTAAAACCTACTCACAGCTTCCTGTTCCATAGTGCAGGCTAATTTGTCTGGTAATCAATTTAAGAAATTATTCAGCGTGTCACTGGGAGCACAGAACTGGCACCACCCAAATGTTGTCATCTGTTCGGTTCTGTACGACAGCCCATGCTTATTTTTCTGCCCATTGTTACGTTGTGTGATTAAACAAGTCCGCTGATTTTTCCTGCGGCCAGCACTTTTGCACTTTTTGTTCCCTACAGTGCACTCCCAATCTGAACCTCTGCTAGGAATTAGGAGCAGGAGTAGACTATACAGTCCTTCGAGCCTGAGAGTGACTTGGACTGTCTGCCTTCACACTACCCAACCTTCACTGTTGTTTTCTGATCATCACCTGAGAGGACATACCAGTACAACATTAGTTGCTGATTTAAATTTACTGGGATCACATCCCTGAAGCTTACAGCAGCAATTAATATTTTCCCAGAGAATAACTGACCTCTGGAACAGGCTGCCAGCTTGTGCAGTGGACGCCGATTCTCTGAATTCCTTCAAGCGAGAGCTGGACCTGTTTCTGGCTGGGGCGGAGATCACCTCTTACAAAAGGTAGGTAGTGTATAGAATGATCAGAGCCAGAGCGATCTCCTGAACTAATTTCAATCACCTAGGGGGGTTGCGGGGGGGGTGGGGGGTTGAAGAGGAATTTCCCAGATATCCCCCCCCACTCCCCCAAATTGGCCTGGGTTTTTCTGTTTTTTTCGCCTCTCCCAGGAGGTCACACAGTTTTTGGATGGGCTGGAGAGTGTATGGGGGAAAAATTCAGTTGGTAGCGCCACCCGTTAGTGCCTTAAGAGGGCGCTAAGTGGGGCGCAAACCAACAAGCGCCCAGGCGAAATTGACCGGATATTTTGTGGCGGCGCTAAACACTACCGCCACGATCTCCTGCGCTGGCAGATTGTGACGTCAGTCAAGTGCGCAACGCCCCGGTAGCGCCCCGGACTGGAAATTGAGTGGCGCCCCCTGCCTTAATGCCTGCCGCTAGCAACGACAAGTTGAGGGGAGCGTTTTGCAGTCAGGACGGGACTGGGGGAGCGCTATTTAAAGGCGACTGCTTCCTGCCTTTTTTTGTTGGTGACATTTTTGCACCATGCATTCTGAGAGAGAGAGAGGGGGGGAGAAATTGGGTATGTAGCGCCACCTATTAGCGCCTAAAGAGGGCAGTCAGTGGCTGTAGCGCCACTGGCCGCGCCTCCCGCGATATTCAGCGGGGGCGCTAATGCTGGCATTAGCCTGTTGCGCTGCGCCGCCACCGATGACGTCATCGGTGTGCGCAGCGCCCCATTAGCGCCCCGATCGCGATATTTGGTAGCGAATGCCGCTGTAGCGCCGTTCGCTACCCGTGCCCGGTTCACAGGGCCTTGTTGTGCCGGCAGTGGCGCAAGTTAAGGTGGAGGTGCGGGGTGGCCGCCTTTTTCGGCAGCCGCCTGCCAGCACCTCCGTCCCCGGCCTCCTGACCCCCCCCCCCCCCACCGCGGCATTGCCGGCTGTTTCCCGAGAGCCCGGCACTTCTCGGTGCCGGGCTCTTTTGCCGGCACTCACGATCGGGGATCGCGCTGTTGTAGGCCCCTCCTCCTTAACAATGGGAGGAAGGCCTGCAGTACCGCAGCGTGCCATGCCGCAGCGTGTGGCGCTGTGGCACGTTGCGCTGCGATATTCAGTTTCAGCGCCCTAAGAGGGACGCGGAGCGCCTTGAGCCTCGCCCCGTCTCCCTCTAGGGGCGCTGAAACTGAATTTCTGACGTTCATTAATGCTCCGAACGCTGCGCAAAAATCAGCGCCCAGGCAAACCTGGCGCCACTTTGGCGCCTCAACCCAATTTCTAGGCCAGAGACTTTTGGAGCGATTCTACACTGTGTGAAGGAGTTTTGCATAATGAGCAGCACTTTGCAGGTTCATTTTGATTTGCCCTTCCTTGTATCTATTTAGAAGAGACTGTGGGGGCTGCACTCTGAGCTCTTTCCCTGGGTCTCTCCATTTTTCTTTCCAGCAGATTTGATGTACAGGTCTCTCCAGGCCGAGACTCAAGGCTGCAATGAACAGGATGTAGATGGAGTCCAAGATAAACCCTCCCCTTTAAGATAAAAACAGAAAATGCTGGAGAAAGTCAGCAGGTCAAGCAGCATCTGTGAAGAGAGAAACAGAGTTAACGTTTCAGGTCGATGACCATTCATCAGAACTCCCCTTTAAGAATTGGCCGGTGCCAGTGTGTCTGTGTTCCATTGCTGACTGACATCACATGAGCTTCGCCAGCGCTGTGAGTTAGCGCCTCGCTCCTTGGCCTTTGCGCCTTAAGACAGATGTGAAGCGCCTGATTTAGCGCTCCAATCACCTCCAGGGGCGATAAAAGCCAAGTTTGCAGTCGGAGGCGATAATTAGCGCCAGGCGCTAATCTTTGCGCCCGGCCGATAATTGCGCCCCCAAATGGGGCGATACCGAATTTCTCCCCCTATATATTGTATTACACAAGGTATCACAAGTGTGTGGGACAGGCTAGATAGACCAGAGGGTCTTTTCCTGTCTGTTATTGTTTGTATGTTCATAAGTTATGACCACATGAGCGTCGGTAGGTATGCTAGTCTGAGATTTTGGAAGGATGGTAATTTTGCGGTCTCCTCCAACAGCTTCACTCTTTCGACAGTCAGCACTGGACACGTATAGTTACAGGTTCTGGAGTTGGAGGTACCTTCCCATGACTCATTCCCACATGATGGAAGTTCAGACTAGAGGACATTACAAATTTCTACAGGATACTAGCTTGAAAATCTTACCAAAACTACTCGGTAGCTAACCAGCTTGCAAGGCTAAGCCTGCATGATAATACATTCACCTGCAGTGCCAGCTGTGGCTCAGTTGGTAGCACTCTCGCCTCAGAGTCAGAAGGTTGTGGGTTCAAGTCCCACTCCATGAGACTTGAGCATAAAAATTTAGGCTGACACTCCAGTGCAGTGCTGAGGGAGTGCTGCACTGTCGGAGGTGCTGTCTTTCAGATGAGACGTTAAACCGAGGCCCCGTCTGCTCTCTCAGGTGGACGTAAAAGATCCCATGGCACTTTTGAAGAAAAGCGGGGGAGTTATCGTGTCCCGGCCAATATTTATCCTTCAACCAACATCACTAAAAACAGATGATTTGGTCATTATTACATTGGTGTTTGTGGGAGCTTGCTGTGCGCAAATTGGCTGCCGCGTTTCCGACATTAC